>NW_027555736.1:3760000-4240951 GCF_003287225.1 Phascolarctos cinereus | reverse complement strand
GAAGCTACCACCAAGGAAGAGGAAATTAAAACAATAATTAGGAATTATTTTGCCCAACTATATGCCAACAAATTTGACAATCTTAGTGAAATGGATACATATTTACAAAAATATAAATTGCCCAGATTAACGAAGAGGAAGTAAAATACTTAAATAACCCCATCTCAGAAAAAGAAATTGAACAAGCCATTGATGAACTCCCTAGGAAAAAATCTCCAGGGCCAGATGGATTTACATGTGAATTCTATCAAACATTTAAAGAACAATTAATTCCAATACTATATAGACTATTTGGGAAAATAGGTGAAGAAGGAGTCTTACCAAATTCTTTTTATGATACAAATATGGTGTTGATACCTAAACCAGGAAGAGTCAAAATAGAGAAAGAAAATTATAGACCAATTTCTCTAATGAATATAGATGCAAAAATTTTAAACAAAATACTAGCAATAGATTGCAGCAACTTATCACAAGAATAATACACTATGACCAGGTAGGATTTATACCAGGAATGCAGGGTTGGTTCAATATTAGGAAAACTATCAGCATCATTGAGCATATCAACACCAAAACCAACAGAAACCACATGATCATCTCAATAGATGCAGAAAAAGCTTTTGATAAAATACAACACCCATTCCTATTAAAAACACTAGAAAGCATAGGTATAAATGGAGTCTTCCTTAAAATAATAAAGCATATATCTAAAACCTTCAGCAAGCATTATATGTAATGGGGACAGGCTAGAAGCATTTCCAATAAGATCGGGGTGAAACAAGGATGTCCATTATCACCACTGTTATTCAATATTGTACTGGAAACCTTAGCTTTAGCAATAAGAGAAGAAAAAGAAATTGAAGGCATTAGAATAGGCAAAGAAGAAACAAAGCTATCACTCTTTGCAGATGACATGATGATATACTTAGAGAATCCTAGAGAATCAAGTAAAAAACTACTTGAAATAATAAACAACTTTAGCAAAGTTGCAGGCTATAAAATAAACCCACATAAATCATCAGCATTTCTATATATTACCAACAAAGCCCAACAGCAAGAGATAGAAAGAGAAATCCCATTTAAACTTACTGTAGACATTATAAAATATTTAGGAGTCTACCGAAACAAACCCAGGAACTCTATGAACACAATTACAAAACACTTTTCACACAAATAAAATCAGATCTAAATAATTGGAAAAACATCAGTTGCTCATGGGTAGGCCGAGCTAATATAATAAAAATGACAATCCTACCTAAGCTAATTTACTTATTCAGTGCCATACCAATCAAACTACCAAAATTATTTTATAGAGTTAGAAAAAATAATAACAAGATTCATTTGGAAAACAAAAGGTCCAGAATATCAAAGGAACTAATGAAAAGAAATGCAGGGGAAGGTGGCCTAGCAATTCCAGATCTTAAATTGTATTATAAAGCAGCAATCATCAAAACTGCTTGGTACTGGCTAAGAAATAGGGAGGTGGATCAGTGGAATAGGTTAAATATGCAAGACACAGTAGTCAATGACTATAGTAATCTATTATTTGATAAACCCAAAGACCCCAGCTTCTGGGATAAGAACCCACTCTTTGAAAAAAACTGCTGGGAAAACTGGAAAAGAGTATGGCAGAAACTAGGCATAGACCCAAATCTCACACCATATACCAAAATAAAGTCAAAATGGGTTCATGACTTAGATATAAAGGCTGATACCATAAGTAAACTGGGAGAACAAGGAATAGTTTACCTATCAGATCTATGGAGAACAGAAGAATTCATGACCAAACAGGAGATAGAGAACATTATGAAAAGCAAAATGGATAATTTTGATTACATTAAATTGAAAAGTTTTTGCACAAACAAAGCCAATGCAACTAAGATTAGAAGGAAGGTAGAAAATTGGGAAAGAATTTTTACAACCAGTCTCTCTGATAAAGGCCTCATTTCTAAAATATATAGAGAATTAAGACAAATTTATAAGAACACAAGCCATTCCCCAATTGATAAATGGTCAAAGGATATGAACAGACAGTTCTCAGATGAAGAAATTAAAGCCATCTATAGTCATATGAAAAAATGCTCTAAATCATTATTGATTAGAGAAATGCAAATCAAAACAACTCTGAGGTACCACATCACACCTATCAGATTGGCCAACATGACAAAACAGGAAAATGATAAATGTTGGAGAAGATGTGGGAAAATTGGAACACTAATACATTGTTGGTGGAGTTGTGAAATGATCCAACCATTTTGGAGAACAATTTGGAACTATGCCCAAAGGGCTACAAAAATGTGCATACCCTTTGATCCAGCAATAGCACTTCTAGGGCTATATCCCAAAGAGATCAAACAAATGGGAAAAGGACCCACATGTACAAAAATATTCATAGCAGCTCTTTTTGTGGTGGCAAAGAATTGGAAATTGAGAGGATGCCCATCAATTGGGGAATGGCTGAGCAAGTTGTGGTATATGAATGTAATGGAATACTATTGTGCTATAAGAAATAATGAACAGGCTGACTTCAGGAAAGACTTATGTGGTCTGATGCCAAGTGGAGTGAGCAGAATCAAGAGGACTTTGTACACAATAACAGTCACATTATGCGATGACTAATATTGTTAAACTGAACCCTTATCAGCATTACAAGGATCTAAGACATCTCCAGAGGTCTGGGGAATGGAAAATGCTGTCCACATCCAAAGAAAGAACTATGGAAGTCAAATCGCTATTACTTATTTTTACCTTCTGTTGAGTTTTGTTTCATCTTTCTGATAGTTCCTTCTATTGGTTTTAATTTTTACTTACAACTTCACTAATGTGAAAATGTGTTTCATGGGAATGTAAATGTAAAGCCTATATCAGATTGTGTGCCGTCTTGGAGAGGGTGGGGGGGGAGGAAGGGGGAGAAAAATTTTCTACTCAAAAGCATATGGAAGTGATTGTTGATATATCAAAATAAATTAATAAAATTTTTAAAAAAAGAAATGAATACTCGTCACCAACCCAAACGAGAAGGAAGAGGGAGGGTGACTAAAGAGAAGAGATGTGGGTCTTGAAGGCCCACCTACTCCCTGTGGTCTCCCCACTTGCTGCATGCTGGTGCCTGTGACTTTTCTTCTGGTTCTCTATAAAAGAAAGAATATCACATTTTATCTGAGACTAATGGATGGGGAACTAAGAAGAGCTGAGGTTCAGTCTCATCTCTGGTGTTTTGCAGTTGTAGTGAAGTAGTGGAAAGACGATGGAGTAAGAGGCAAAGCGCCGAGAAACCGGGTTCACATCTGGAGTCTGACATCTAACGTCTGCATGACCTCGGGCAAGTCAGCAACCTCCTTGTGCCTCACCTCACTCATCTGTGGAATTAGAGGGGTAAACTGGAGAACCATGGAGCACCCTGCCTCCTCTGACTCTCAAATCCTCTGATCCACAGGCAAGTTGGGTAACATTTCTGAATCGGTATTTTCTAAACTGTAAAACTGGAGACCTAATACTTGCATAATATATTTTTCAATGAAATATTGTGAAACTTTATAAGAGAATGGAGGTAATATAAATTTAAAGAGCCCCTCATATCGCCCTTGTTCTTCTCATCCACCCAGACCCCAATGTCATCTTAGGCCATGCCATGGTCTCATTGGCCCATTGGAATTCCCATGGACTGACTCTGCATGTGGACCGGCTTATATATATATATATATGTATGCATGTATGCATGTATACACACACACACACACACACACACACACACACACACACACATATATATATGTGTGTGTGTGTATATATATATACAACACACACATACATACATACATAGGGATATATAAACACACATATGTATATATAGATATATACACATTTACATGTGTATATAGCTACTATATAAACATGTATATATATACATATATATAAAATCTCTATTTATATGTATATGTGTGTGTATATGCATTCATGTATTTATGTTACAGATGAGGAAATTAAGGTAAATAGGGTTAAGTGAATTGTCCAGGATCACACAGCTCATCTGAGAGCAGATTTGAACTCAATAAGATGAGTCTTCCTGACTCCAGGCCTGGTCCTCTATTCACTGCATCACTTAGCTGTAAGTGCATGTGTATGTGTATGTATATGTGTAAGTGTATCTGTATGTGTGTATGTATGTATTTATATGTGTATGTGTATGTATGCTACAAATTACAAATGAGAATAAAAGAATGCAAATCAAAACAGCCCTATGTTTTTACTTCACATTCAGTAAATTGGCAAAGATGATAAACTATGGAAATAGTCACTGTGAGTTAGAGAGCCTGATGGAAGATGGGCACATTAGTACATTGTTGGTAGAGCTGTGAATCAGCACAATCATTTTGGAAAGCAATTTCAAATTATGGAAATAAAATCACTGACATGCCCATATCTTTTCCCTGGCAATTCCTCCACTAGGTTATACCCCAAGGTCATTTAAAAGAAAAATATATATATGCACCAAAATATTTATAACAGTCCCTTTTGTGATAACAATGAATTGGATACAAATTAATAGCCATTATTTGGGGAATGGCTAAAAATTGTGACATGTGACTATGATGGATAGGAGAAGTATAGATAGACTGGAATGATTTGATGCAGAGTCAAGAAATCAAAACACACTATGGCTACAATAATGTAAATGGAAAGAAAACCACAGAACAATCAAAAGTCAATGTCATGAAATTACGAAGGACAAGAGTGGCTCCAAATGACAGATATGAGAGAACACTGCCACTCCACTCCTTTCTAAAGGTAGGAGATCACCCAGTATGATACATTGTACTTATATTGAGAATTTTTGATGTACCAAGGTATTTTGTTGATTTTCCTCCTCTTTTTCTTCTGTTTGAACTATTATTTGTTATATGGGATGGCACCGTTGAAGAAAGAAGGAAAGGGATTCTGGTAGTATAAAAAATCAACCCATTAAAAATGAGTTCATTTTAGGACTGGTGGAAGAACTGATGTGGCTGCTCTGAATTTGGAGGGTCATTCTCTTTAGGAAAAAAGAAGATAGTTTTCCATTTGTCCCTAGATTCTCAGTGCTTACCCAGCTCAGAAGGAAAAAGTCAATCATATTTAGATGTAAAAATAGATTTTTGTTTGCACACATAAAAACCCCAAATCAGTCACTGCTACCTTAATTTGTATTGATTTCTTGGACCACTTCCCCTAAGAACTCAGTTTCCCCATCTGAAAAATAAAGAAGGTAGATTTTCTGCAAACCAGGGAAGGTGGATTTGATAGGCTTTGAGGTCTTTTTGGACTCTGCCATTTGATTCTTTTGAATGAGATTCCAAGGCTGGAATGACAAGGATGATCTTATATTTGACTTGGCATTTCTGGAGCCCAGCACACTGCCTTGCACATAGTATACTACCCTCAATAAATATCTAGGAGATTGTGTGAAGCACCACTGTGCTTCAAGTGGAAGGAGAAGTTGGAGCATGGCTGTTCCCTGGGTGCTGCCCTGTTTGACAGTGGCTTGGGGTGGGGGCTCTGGCTACCAGGAGGCCCAGGAAAGTTCCATTGTCACTGGTTATCTGCAAAAGTTAGGCAGAGGTAGGCACAGGCTGCAGGGCAAGAGTCAGGCAAACATCTGCTAGACAATGCTGCCAAAAGGAAGCCCTGCCCACCCTCCAATTCTCGATTTTAGACGGCACATGAAAGCCGAGAGGAGTTTTATGGACAATATAAGACATTATTGTGCTTTTCCTTTATGCTCATCCCTACTTGGACTTGTTATCTGAATTGTATATTGGAGATTGCTATCTGAAGATGGGTTTGTTTTTTTTTTTCCCTCCTCTCTTAAAGATGGACTTTTGAACCCTGTTTCCTTATCATCTGCAATGGAAGTACTCTTTCTGATTGGATGCTGCCCTAAGGGCATCCCAAACCCACAACTCATTTGTTTTTCTTTTTCTTTTCAGTAAAGCTATCTGGGCCTTTTCCTTTTATTCCACAGCTTCTAGGAAGACTGTACTTGATTTAACAAACCAATATTTATGCTAAGCCAGAACTTTATAGTCAACATTTTCTTTCCCCTTTCCATAAACACAGAAAACACATGAGGACTCAGGGTGAGACATCTCATCTAGCAGACTGTAAATGGAAATAAAATGAAACAAAAAAGATAAAGAGATGGGTGAGAAAAGGAGGCCCAATCCAGTCAGGCTGCTTATTGAAAACAGTCATTTCTGAGGCCCATAAACGCAGAGCGCACACACATCTTCTGTCTGTCATTAGTCAGCACAGTTAGGTAATAACTGCTGTTGAGGCCAAGCAACACAGGCCTGCTTAACAAGTCATGACAAAGAGCCCAATTTCAAGGGGATCTTCTCTATGATCGTTTGTGGATATGTTGATTTCAGAAAAGGCCACCTTGGAAAACTACTGACTCAAAGGGTGCTTGAGAACTTTGCCTCCCAAACCTCCATGGTGGCCACAGCCATCCTTGGAATTTCTGGTTTTTCATGGTTTTCTATCTGGCCCTTATTTCACAACAACTATCAATTGGGGTTAATCCAACAGAAAGGTTTATTCAACATTGACAAGTCAAAAATCAGATGTTAGATCCACAAATGAGATTTATATGTTTTCTAGCCTAATGAATCTATTGAAAACGACACTTGTATCTAAGTTTTGCTTGCTTGACTCAAGCCACATTCCCTAAGACCTACATAGTTCTTATAAACAGAAGCTCACTGATAGAAATCTGGAAAGGACTTCAGAGGCTCCTTTCACAGATGAGAAAATGAAACCTAGCAGGCTGTGACTTGCTTAAGGTCACACAGGTAGTGAATATCAGAAGCAAGAGTTACCATAGGTGCTTAAGATGTTTTCTTCTGTACTGCACAGGCTGCTTTAGTTAGGAAATAGGTCATAGTATTGTAGATTTTGAGATGGAAAGGACATAATAGAGTCCATTTCTTTCATTTTACAGATAAGGAAACATACCATTTGTACAAGTGGCTCACAAAGATTCACACAGCTACAATTACATGAGATGGGATTTTTTTAAAATTTTATGGCTTTTTAACATTAATAACATTGGTATATTATTTCCACTTTGTGAGAGGTCTCTAATAACAATGTAAAATAAATAAAACCAACACTTCAGTGACTTCAGGTAAAAGCGCATGTAGCAGCCTCCTGACCCACATATACACACCTCTCTATTTAAAACAAAATCTATTTATTCCTCCTTCCCATTCCATTGAAATAAGAGTAATAACACAAATTCGTTGTAGCATGTATTCAAAGTCAAGTAAAATGAATTTGCTCAATGGCTGTATACCTCTGTGTAATGAATAGCATGTTCATCTTTAATGCCATGGAATCCTAAATAGTCATTGTATTGATCAAAGTTCTTATGGCTTTCAAAGTCTGTATTTACATTTTTTTATTATTATATAATTGTTCTCCTGGCTCTGTTTATTTAGATTTTAAAGCCAGACCTTCCCAACTCTAAGGCTAGTGTTCTAATTATTTTATACTATACTGCCTCTGAAATATTCCATAATTTTTTTGTAGAAACTGATTTTCTCAAAATTGTTCCATTGGGAAATATGCTTGTCTCCCAAGTACTTCTGGGAGTTAGATGGTTGGGTGGACATTTAATAGAAAGAATATACAGAAGAGAATCAGAAAATCTTAGAATCCTGGGATTTGTAGCTATAAGGGCCATAAATTGCTCATCTAATGTGACACCCTTAGTTCTTCATAGAAACAGAAAATAAGGTGATTCTTAAATCTCCCTTTCCTGCCCTAATCTCTTTTCCAATTTCCCATCTTGCATCTACAGCTGCTTTTCATACATCTTGAATCAGATGTCCAGCAGATATCTTTAACTCAATATGTCCAAAACATAATTCGTTGTCTTTCCCCCTCAATCCTCCCTCCCCTCTTACCTTCCTTGTTACTGTAGAGGGAATCCTCCAAATTCCTCAGGCTTACATGCTAAGTCATACTGAATACTGCACTATCTCTCACTACCCCCTCCCCCATATCCAGTTTATTGCCAAGGCCTGATGATTACAACTTTGCAGCATCTTTCAAATGTCTCTTCTCCTCTGATGCTGCCCACATCCTGGTGCAAGCCCTCATCACCTCAAGCCTGGATTCTTGCAATAGCTACTGGTAGGTCTGGCTGCCTCATTCTCTCACTCCAATGCATTCTCCATTCAGCCAAGGAAGTGATTTTCCCAAGTAGATATGATCATGTCCCCTCTGACTGTCAACTCAACCAACTACAGGAGCAAATGCAAAGTGCTCTGTCATTCCAAACCTTTCATAGTCTAACTTCCTCCTAGCTTCCTCCTACCATGTCATCTTCTTACATCTCACTCTTCAATATGTACCCTTTGGTCTAATGACACTGGCCTCCTGGCTGTTTCAGTAACAAGGCACTTTATCTCACAGCTCCAGGCATTACTGTATCTGGCTGTCCCACATACCTGAAATACTCTTCCTTCTCTGCTCTGATTTTAGACCTCCCTGAGCTCCTTTAAGATTCAGCTAAAATCCCACCTACTACACAAAGACTTCCCTAACCCTTCTTAAATCCAGTGCTTTCCATCATTTATTTTTTCCTATTTACTTTGTATTTAACTTACTTTTTATGTGTTTATTTGCATGTTGTCATTCTTATTAGATTGTAAACTCCTTTAAGACAAGGACTGTCTTGCATCTTTTTATGTCCTTACCACCTAACACAGTATCTGACACATAGTAGGTACTCAAAATGTACTTAATTGAATTGAAGAATCAAACACATGAATTTTTTGCATTTTTTGAGGAGCTACATGCACCAACTTTCTCCTCTCTCCCTTAAAATGACAGTACATATTCCTAGTTTTGAAGAGGTTTCCCCTTGGAACTTCACAAGCAGACATCTCAAATCAAATTCCCATAAAATAGTGTGATTTTTGGTCTTGGAGTAAGTTACAAATACCCAAGTAGGTTGCCTAAGTGCATGTCCTTGGATACATTGTGGTCCACTTTGCTCTGAAATTCCAGAGGTTGGAACTCCAGCATATTAAAAGGGGTCTGTATTGGCCTTGGCTAGATTAACCACAAAGAAAGGAATAGGTCATCTCATTTGGTATTCTAGTAGGTTATCTAGAGAGAGGATATCTAGTTTGTTTCTAGAGCAAATATGTATCTTAGGATTTGATTTTCTCTATTGTGACCTGTAAGTCGGTCAGTTACTAAACTTCTATTAAACACCTACTATGTGTCAACACTATTCTAGGTTATTTGCAAAAGAAATGAAGAGGCAGGATGACTCTTGTTTGGGAATCATTTAGTTGACATTTATATTTTAGGCAGAAAGCCAATATATCAAGTCAACAAGCATTAATTAAGCACCTGCTATTTGTCAGGTCTCGTGCTATTGGAAATTCATGCAGACGTCCATTCTTTAATCATAATCTTTTCCAATGAAAGGTATCTCTTCTTTAAAATCATCATGGTTAACAAGAATTAACTTTAGCCTGGTAGTCAGAAAATAGCTATTTAAGTCAAGGTTACTGGTTGTGTAATTCTGGATAAGTCACTTAAATTTTCTGTGACCTCGTTTTCTCATCAGGAAAGTGGAAATTTTGGTGCTCGTACTCACTTCCTCACGGAATTGTTGAAGGTGAAGAAATTTGCCAGACTTTAAACCCCACATACATATGTAGTGGTGGTAGGAGTAGTAGTAGTAGTAGTAGTAGTAGTAGTAGTAGTAGTAGTAGTAGTGAAGCAGACTCCAGAATTGAGTTTCTCACTAAGAGTAGCAAAGCATGCTTATGATGAAGATGACACTAGGTAGTGTATTTGGTTCAGCAGAAAAAACAATGGGTCTGAAGTCAGAGGAATTCAGTTCAAATCTCATCATTTGCTTCTAGTATGTTGTGTGAAAGTCATTTAAATCTCAGTTTTCACATCTTTAAAATGGTGATGAATTAAATAATTTTTAAGGAACCTTGTAGCTATAACTCTGGGATTTTCTGAACCCTTCCAGCTTGAAAGCTATGATGCTATGAGCCCTCACTAAAAGTACTGAACAAGTGTAAATAATGGCTCCACTTGCACATGCCAACTTAATACATTTTTAAAATGAGTTGAATTAAATGAACAGGTCAAATCATGTCAGCATCTGTCCTCCTTGAAAAAGCACTCCAGTGGTAAATTTCAGAACAACTCTCCAATCTCCTATAAAGGATGCCTTGTGCCATGTTTGGCATGTCTCCTATTGAAAGTACAGCTCCATGTAATGCTATAAAATAAGAGCAGGAGCTTACTTCTTACTATAGGGAACAGAAGATGGAACAATTTTAATTTTTGAGGCTTGGGACAGAGGTGTTATTCCATCCTCAAGTTTGGACTTGAGAAAGAGTCAAGTTAGACTTAACTGAATGTGCCCTAGATTTGAGAAGATTAGATTTCAAAGGTCTCAATGGGGAAAATGGACAGAATCATATGAATAAAAAAAAATTATAGGAGGCATAATTCCAGGAGGGATGGAAAGCTTGAGCAAGAAATATATTGAAGATACAAAGAGAAACAGTAGCAATGAGGAGGAAAAGGAGGAGTATTACATAAACACTCACATACAGAATTCATCAGAGAGATAGATAGAAGGAAAGGAAAACTATGTAGGAGAGAGGGAGGGAGGGGGGTAGAGATAGAGGGAGAGAGAGAGAGAGAGAGAGAGAGAGAGAGAGAGAGAGAGAGATGAAAGAGTATGTGAAGGAGGATGAGAACATAAGCATAGCATGATCCAGAAAGCATGATGTCAGAATGATAGACCCCCTAGAAAATGAGAAAGGAGGGAAGAAAGAGACCAATAAATGAATAAATGAGGAAGCAATTGAGAATTTAAGAAAGGGAGGAAGAAACAAAGAAAGTAAGTGATAGAGAGGATTAAGAATCTGAAAGGAATAGAAAGGGTGAAAGCATAAGGAATGGAGGCATATAGTAATAGAAAGAGAAAGAAGAAAGAATGAAAAAGACAAAAAAAGAGTATATGAAATAGAGAAAGAATTGTGGAAAATTTAACAGTATAAAATTCCATGATTCAAACCATATTTGTTGTTTATAGAGCATTCTGCTGTGAACTAGGGGATGTGTACATAAATATTACATATGTAATATAAATGTGCATGTAATATTTATAGAAATGTATATATTATAATATGCAATTTATATATGTATAAATATAAATACCATACATATACACATAATTTATATAATCTATCCCTATACCTAATTATATGCAATTTATTTAATATATTTATGTAATTTATTATTTAGGTATCTATTTATCCAATATAATTTATCTTTGACATGGTTTCTATCTAAATAGACCTGATAGCACTAGAGAGAAGAGTATAGTGGTTATAGTGCTTTGAATAATTAGAGATACAAAAAAAAGGTCACCATTAATGTCAAGATGGTAATAAATCATATTAGACATTAAAAATGTAGAAAGAATAGTGAGAATTGGTTTCAGCAAATCTGGATTTATGTCCTTATTATCTTACTTCCTAGCCATGTCAGGTATATATGAGTCATTTCCCCTATTTGAATCTCAGTTTCCTCTTCCGTAAAAATGGGGTATTAATACTTGTATTCTCTATTTCCCAAGCACTTGATAAACTGTAAAACCACACAGGAAAGGGAGTTGTTATTACCCACTGGACCGGTAAGTCTAGAACAACTGATTCATGTTCTTCTAAGATCAATGAAGTCAAAATATCGTCTTTCATTTTCTTGCTTTCTCTTTTTTTTAAGACTAAAAATGAATCCCGAGGTGATCTGTGAGTCAACTAAATCACAGCGATCTTAGCAAGATAACGGAGGTGTTTAATTTTCTAGCCTTTCCCTGGGCCCCACTGTGCTCCTGCTACTACCTCCAGGGCATTTTGCTTTGTTAATAATCTGGCTTTACAGCTTATCTTAATGTCTGATAACAGTTTAACAGTATTTGGTACAGAACTCCGTGCTGCTGATAGATACATTACTCTAGATATTCCAAAGTGAATACATTACATTCTGAAGCAGCCCATCTGTCAATACTCAGCTCCAAATTTTATGCCTGGTCTTTATGATAGCTCTTATCATTTCCTTAGCTTGAGTTCTGCAACTTACAACTTAATAACATGTCACTGAACATGTGGCTTTCTGGTTAATAGACGATAGTGGGCCTGGAATACACTTGAGAGTTTTACTTCATGTGACAAGGGTGAACATAAAACTACATTCAATAAATATATCAATAAAAAGAAAGGATTTAAATTCCTTTTGGCCTGCTATATTTCATAAATTTGGAGGCTCCAAGCCAACTGCTATGATTTCATTTTCCAAAGAATGAGATATATTGACTGTCATTCAGAAATTTGGCTATGTAATATCACTTAGTAGACAACCTGTCTAAATAGGGTGAGTAAAGTAAAGTCAATGGACAGGGCTGGCATTCTATAATACTTGTTTGCTTGTTACCAACGTCCCATTGATCTTGGATTTCTTCATTTCATTTCATTTCCTTACGTGATTTTTTGGAAAACTGGTTCTCCCTAGAAAGCATGGCATCCCTTGTGGCCTGGTGCATCTTCTTTCATCCATCAAAGCACTGGGCCACAAGGAGGAGACAGACATCTCCAGGCTTTATAAGTCCATTTTTTTTTCTTTCTTTCCTTTTTTTTGGTGAGGCAATTGGGGTTGCGACTTACCTAGTCACACAGCTAGTGAGTGTTATGTGTCTGAGGCTAGATTTAAACTTAGGTCCTCCTGACTCCAAGGCCGGTGCTGTATCCACTGTGCCACGTAGCTGCCCCCATGAGTCCATTTTCAAATTGCTACTTTGCCACCATCACTCGGCAGCCACTCTTCCCTGGAAATACTTATTTTTTTAATTGAGATGTTTTATTGATAGTTTTTCTTACATCACTATAGTTAGCATCATATCTTTCTCCTCTCCCCAAAAGCCCTGTCATGTTACAAGTATCACTTTTAATTATGAAAAGACAAAGAAATTGGGGAAATCAGAGTAACTTATCAATAGATTTTAAAAAGCCTGAAAATCAACACCGTGTGCAGCCCTTGTAGGCATCCCATTTCTGCAAAGGTGTGCAGTGAGTGTCTTTCTGCACCCTTGTTTCAATACAGGCATGCCTTTCCTTTTCAATGATTTATTAATGCTGCTGGAGTTATGAGGCATAGTTTTTTTGGATCTACTCATTTCACTCTGCACTATTTCGTGTAGCTCTTTCAACGCTTCTTGTATTCATGACATTAAATGTTTCTTATAGCACAGAAATCATATCCGTCTACAACAATTTGTTTAACCATTTCCCAACTGAAAGGCATCTGCTTTGTTTCCAATTCCTTGGTATCATAGGAAGTGCCGTTATAAATATTTTGTTCTATATAGGAATTTGTTCTTTTCAATGGCCTCCTTGGGGTATACCATGAGCAATGAAATAGCTGAGTCAAAGCATACAGGCATTTTAGCCACTTAATTTGCATAATCTCAAAGTACTTTCCCAAATGGTCATACCAATTCTCAGCTCCACTAACAATGCACTAGTGTGCCTATATTCCCATAATAATTCCAATATTGACTATTCCCATCTTTTGTCATCTTTGCCCATATGCATACCTAACCATTTCTATCACCCAAGCTAACTCTGTCATTACTATCAACTGATATCTATGTCATTCTGCTTCCTTTGCCCAGGAATTCCATAGTTGGTTCAAAGCCTTCCTCCTCACCTCCACAACTCTAGTCTTGTCCTAATATTTGTTGAATTTCCTACATATGTTACTGTGTTAACAGTATTCTTTGTTCCAGCTAACTATCCTCTCAAACGTCCATGAGCTCTATAGTCGCTCTGACTCAGCCAACAAGAGATGATCTTCAACTTGATTTCAGTCTTCCACTTTCATATCCAGAACTCTGAGATGCCTTTCCTTGCTCACATCCTCTGAGCCTTTAATTTATCCATCTACCTCACCCTTCTTAAATCTATTCCCACCTCATCATTCAACAAAAAAAGTTATCTCCAACATTATTAACAGTCTCTTAATTGTAAAATCCAATAGCCCTATCTCAATCCTCATCCTCTTGATCTCTGTGCATTCTTTGGCATGGTTGATCATCTCCTTCATGCTTTTTTCTCTAGAGATTTTTGAGGTGTCACTTTCTCCTGATTCTCCTACTTCCCAACAGCTCCTTAGTCTCCTTTGCTGGATCTTCATCCAGATCATGCTCGCTAACCATGAGTGTCTCACAAGGCTCTGTCTTGGGCACTTTCTTCTTTTCCTTCTATACTGTTTCACCTAGTGATGTCATCAACTCCTATAGATTTTATTTCTTAAAAAATATTTTTATCTTCTGAGAGCCAAGATGGAGAAGTAAAAAGGTAGTTGCTTTCATCCTTCCCTTTCAACCTCTGAAAGCCCAGAAAATATCACCCCAGGAAAACCCTGGAATGGCTGAACCAGAAGAAAGATGGGGAGCAGCAGCGCAACAGCCCAGGTAGCTTGAGGGATTAATGGGAAAGTCCCCTTTTGCCCTGGAGGAAAGGGAACAGTATAGAATAAGAGGCATCCTAGGAAGCTAGTGGAAAGCCCCCTTTAGCACACCAGTAGCATATCCTCAAACCCAGGTGGTGGAGCAGGCAAACACTAACACCTGGACCTCTGAGTGCCTGAGTGAGGGTGGGGGAACCAGTGGAAACCAGCTCATAAAACTACATAGGTGCCTCGGCATTATACAGCAAACAATTCTCCCAGTGCCTCAGCAAAAATAAGGGAAGTAACACTACATCTGAAAGGAGCTGAAGAAAGTGAAAGGAAAGGAAAAGCAGACAATCTAGAATTGCCCTAGAGTTACAGTCTTGCTGATTCCAGCCCAACACCAGGTAAGCTGCCAGAACCCTACAGCCTCCAATCGCCAACATCAGAGGCCCCAGCACACAGAGCTAGTGACCAAGTCCTAGGCTCCCAACACAAAAAGATTGGGTCAGTGCCCTCTGTTCCCCAGCAGGAGAGCTCAACCGCTTTAAAGGCCAGGGAATAAGGAAATATCACAAGCAAACAAAATCGAACCATAGATTCATATTACGAGAAGAGTGAAGATCAAGGCAGAAATTCTGAAGAGGACAACATTGTTAACAAACCCAGATCTGGAACCTCAAAAGGGAATATGAACTGGTCTGAATCCCAAAAAGCCTTCTTAGAAGAGCTCAAGAAGGATTTTAAAAGTCATATAAGAGAGGTAGAAGAGTCCTTAAAAATAAAATTGGCCAGCTGGAAAAAAAAAAAGTACACAAAAGAAAACAAATCCCTAAAAAATACAATTGGGCAAATGTGGAAGGATGTACAAAATCTAGTAGAAGAAAACAATTTGTTAAAAATTAGAATCAGGCAAATGGAAGCTAATGACTGTATGAGAGAGCAAGAATCAGTCCAACAGAAATAAAAAAATGAGAAAAAAAGATGAAAACATAAAATACCTTACTGGTAAAACAAGTGACCTGGAAAATTGATCCAGGAGAGACAATTTAAAAATTATTGGTCTACCTGAAAACCATGATAAAAAAAAAAAGAGGCTGGACAGTATCTTTCAGGAAATCATAAAGGAAAACTGCGCTGAGGTCCTAGAAGCAAAAAGTGTAATAGCCATAGAAAGAATCCACCGATCACCTCCTAAAAGAGATCTCAAATTGAAAATGCCAAAGAATATAGTAGCCAAATTCCTAAATTACCAGGTCAAAGAGAAAATAGTGCTAGCAGCCAGAAAGAAACAATTCAAATATCATGGAACCACAGTCAAGATTACACAGGAACTTGCAGCTTCTAGATTGAAAGACCACAGGGCATGGAACATGATATTCCACAAGGTAAAGGAGTTTGGATTACAACCAAGGATCAACTATCCAGTGAAAATGAGCATGATCTTTCAGGTGATGAAATGGATATTCAATGAAATAGAGGACTTCCAAATCTTCCTGATAAAAAGACCAGAGCACAACAGAAAATTTGATCTTCAAGTACAAGACTCAAGGAGACATAAAAAGGTAAATGGGACAGAAAGATACAATATGCTGTTAATAAGGGCAAACTGTTTACATTCCTACAAGGGAAGATGACAGTTGAAACTCTTGAGGACTATATCGTTATTACATCATGTTAGAGGAGTATTAATAAAGGGGGTGGATGTAAGTTGACTTTGATGTAATGATGAAAAAAATCTAATGAAGTGGGTTAAATGGATCCAAGTAAATGAATTAATATGATCTAAGTAAATATACTGAGAAAGGAGGAGGCAGACAAGGGTAAATTACATCATAGGAAAAGATACAAAAACCTATTGCAGAAGAGGGAAAGAAGGGAAGGAGATAAGCATTGTTTGAACCTTACACTCATCAGATTTGGCTCAAGAAGGGAATAACATAATCAGTTAGGTACAGAAATCTCACTTTCCCTCTAGGCAGTAGGAGGGAAAAGGGGAAAGAAAAGGGTGAGGGGATAGAAGGAAGGGAAGAAGCACTAAGGGTAAAGGGGAAGAAAAGGGAAAGGTCTAATAGAAGGGGGGAAGGACTGAGGGAGGCTGTGGTCAAAAGCAAAACACTAGTGAGGAGGAAAAAGAATAAAAGAGAAAGAAAAGCATAAATGGGGGGAAAGGTTGGAGAGAAAGACACAGATAGTGTCATTATGGATAGTAATCATAACTGTGAATGGGAATGGGATGAACTTTCCCATAAAACAGAAGCAGATAGCAGAATGGATTAAAAACCATAATCATACATTATTTATAGGAAACACATTTGAAAAAGAGTGACACACACAGGGTAAAGGTAAAAGGCTGGAGCAGAATATATTATGCATCAGCTGAAGTAAAAAAAAGCAGGGGTAGCAATCCTGACCTCAGACAAAGCAAAAGCAAAAATAGATCTAATCAAAAGAGAGAAGGAAGGAAACTAAATCCTGCTAAAAGTAACCATAGATGATGAAGTAATATCATTACTAACATATATGCACCAAATGGTATAGCAAAAACAAATTCTTAGAGGAGAAGTTCAGGGAGTACAGGAAGAAATAGACAGCAAAAGTATACTAGTGGCGGACCTCAACCTCCCCCTCTCTGAACCAGATAAATCTAACCAGAAAATAAAAAATGAAATAAGTTAAGGAGATGAATAGAACATTAGAAAAGATAGGTATGATAGACCTCCAGAGAAAACTGAATGGGAATAGAAAAGAATATACTTTTTTTCTTGGCAGTACATGGCACATACACAAAAATTGACCATGTACTAGGACATAAAAACCTCACAATCCAATGCAGAAGGGCAGAAATATTAAATGCATCCTTTTCAGATCATGCTGCAATAAAAGTTATATGTAATAAAGGACCATGGATAGATAGACTGAAAAATAATTGGAAACTAAATAATCTAAACCTAAAAAATGATTGGGTCAAACAACAAATCAAAGAAACAACCAATAATTTCATTCAGGAGAATGACAATAATGAGACAATGTACCAAAACTTATGGGATGCAGTGAAAGCAATTCTTTGAGGAAGTTTTATATCTCTAAATGCTTACATAAATAAAATAGAAAAGAGGAGATCAATGAATTTGGCATACAACTAAAAAACTAGAAAAAGAACAAATTAAAATCCTCGATTAAACACCAAATTAGAAATATTGAAAAAGAAGGGAAAAATTAATAAAATTGAAAATAAGAAAACTATGGACTAGTATATAAAACTAAAAGCTGGTTTTAAGAAAAAAAAAAACAATGAAAAATAAACCTTTGGTTAATTTAATTAAAAAAGAGAAAGAAGAAAACTACATTATTAGTGTCAAGAATTAAAAGGGTAAAGCTGCCACTAAGGAAGAGGAAATTAAAATAATAATTAGGAATTATTTTGTCCAACTCTATGCTAACAAAGTTGACAATCTTAGTGAAATGGACACATATTTACAAAAATATATATTGCCCAGAATAAAAGAAGAGGTAGCAAAATACTTTAACCCTATCTCAGAAAAAAAAAAATTGAACAAGCCATTGACGAACTCCCTAGGAAAAAAAATTTGCAGAGCCAGATAGATTTATATACACATTCTATCAAACATTTAAAGAACAATTAATTCCTATACTATATAGACTATTTGGGAAAATCGGTGAAGAAGGAGTCTTACCAAAATTTTTTTATAATACAAATATGGTGTTGATGCCTAAACCAGGAAGAGTCAAAAGAGAAAGAAAATTATGGACCAATTTTTCTAATGAATATAAGTGCAAAAATTTTAATAAAATATTAGCAAATAGATTACAGCAAGGATTTATGCCAGGAATGCAGGGCTGGTTCAATATTAGGAAAACTAACAGAAACAATGTGATCATCTGAATAGATGCAGAAAAAGCAAAGGGTCCAGAATATCAAGGAAACTAATGGAAAGAAATGTGGGGGAAGTTGGCCTAGCCATTCCAGATCTTAAATTGTATTATACAGCAGCAATCATCAAAACTGCTTGGTACTGGCTAAGAAATAGAATGGTGGATCAGTGGAACAGGTTAAGTATGCAAGACACAGTAGTCAATGACTATACTAATATATTGTTTGCTAAACCCAAAGGCCACAGCTTCTGGGATAAGAACCCACTCTTTGAAAAAAAAATATATGCTGGGAAAACTGGAAAAGAGCATGGCAGAAATTAGGCATAGAACAAAATCTTACACCATATACCAAAAAAAAAAAATTCAAAATGGGTTCATGATTTAGATATAAAGACTGATACCATAAGCAAACTGGCAGAACAAGAAATAGATTACCTATCAGATTTATGGAGAACAGAAGAATTCATGACCAAATAGGAGACAGAGGACATTATGAAAAGCAACATGGATAACTTTGATTACATTAAATTTAAAAGTTTTTGGACAAACAAAACAAATCCAACTAAGATTAGAAGGAAGGTAGAAAACCGGGAAAAAATTTTGCATCCAGTCTCTCTGATAAAGACCTCATTTCTAAAATATGTAGATAATTAAGTCAAATTTATAAGAAAACAAGTCATTCCCCAATTAATAAGTGGTAAAAGATATGAACAGGCAATTCTCAGATGAAGAAATTAAAGCCATCCATAGTCATATGAAAAAAATGTTCCAAATCACTGTTGATTAGAGAAATGCAAATCAAAACAACTCTGAGGTAACGCATCACACCTATCAGACTGGCCAATGAGAAATGTTGGAGAAGATGTGGGAAAACTGGAAAACTAATTCATTGTTGGTGGAGTTGTGAGCTGATCCAACCATTTTGGAGAGCAATTTGGAACTATGCCCAAAGGGCTATCAAAATGTGCTTATCCTTTGACCCAGCAATACCACTTCTAGGACTATATCCAAAAGATATCATACAAATGGGAAAAGGATGCACATGTACAAAAATATTCGTAGCAGTTCTTTGTGTGGTGGCAAAGAATTGAAAATTGAGGGGATGCCCATCAGTTTGAGAATGGCTGAACAAGTTGTTGTGTATGAAATGGAATACTATTGTGCTATAAGAAAATAATAAACAGGATGATTTCAGAAAAAACCTGGAAAGACTTGTATGGTCTGATGCTGATTGAAGTGAGCAGAACCAGGAGAATGTTGTGCACAACAGCAGCCACATTGTGTGACGACTAATATTGATACACTTAACCCTTTCCAGCAATACAAGAATCTAATTCATCTCTAAACGCCTCACGATGGAAAATGCTATCCACATCCAAAGAAAGAACTATGGAATTTGAATGCAGATCGAAGCATACTATTTCCTATTTTTTTTTCTCTTCTGTTGAGTTTTGTTTCCTATTTCTGGTGGTTCCTCCTATTGGTTCTGATTCTTACTTACAACATCACTAATGTGAAAATATGTTTAATAGGAATGCATATGTATAGCCTATATCATATTGTGTGCCATCTTGGGGAAGGTAGTGGGGAGGAAGGGGGAGAAAAATTTTAAAATCAAAAGCATAGGGAAATGATTGTTGTTAAATCAAAATAAATTAGTAAAAAATATTTTCTGTTCCAGATTCTCTCCTGCCCTCCTACTACTCCTTTACTTATTGAGTAGGCAAGAAATACTAACTTCTATGGACTGAATTATTACCTGTATGCAGATGATTCTCAAGTTTACTTATCCAGTCCTAACCTCTCTTTCAGCTTCCAATCTCAGATTTCCAAATGCCTAATGAACATTTTGAACTGTATGCCACATAAACATCTTAAACATATCTTGTCCAAAACCAGCCATCATGTTTTTCCTCCCTCCCTCCTATATCCCCAACTGTCCTAATATTGATGTATTGCCTTTCTTCCAATCATACCAACTCTAAACCTAGATGTCATCCTTCCCTGTTCACTCTCCTGTCCCCTCCTCCATATCTCATTTTTTGGCCTGTTAATTTCACCTTTGCAGCATCTCTTAAATAATCATCTTCTCTCCCCTGAAATTACCATCTTCTGACATCATATTACACTTGAACTAATTCATTGGCCTGCTAGTTAGTCTTTTTGTTAAAATTCTTTTTACACTCCCCTACCTCTACTCAGTTGCCAAAGTGACCTAAAGGTTAGATCCAACTACGTCATCCTTTGATTTAATATAATCCATTGGTTCCCTATTCCTTCCAGGATCATATATAAACTCTTTGTTTGGCATTAAAGGCCCTTATAGTCTGTCCTTTCCGTACCCCAAATCTTCTCCCACCTTTCCTCTTTCCTGCTAAGATGCATTTCTTCTCTTCCATCCACTGACATTAGTCTCCTTTCTGTTTCTCAAACAAGAAACTCCATTACCCAATTCTGGGCATTTTCACTACCTGTTTCATATGCATGGAATTCTCTCTGTCCCTATCTATTTCTCTTCATTTCCTTCACTTCCTTCAAGTCTCATCTAAACCTCCACCTTCTACATGAAGCTTTTTGTGATCCCCCTTAGTGCTTGTGCCTTTCACTAGTTGATTACCTTCAACTTATCCTGTATATATCTTGTATGTAGTCATTTGTATGTTGTCTTCTCCATTACACTCAGAGCTCCTTAATAGCAGGATTATCTTTCATCCCTGCCAGGCAAAGTGAGAACACCAGTTTAACCTAGGTTGGGCCAGCAGCTAGGCTGATGCTGGAAACCAATGGAAGGAGAAAAGTTTGGTGACACTGACATATTCTCTCCACAGGTCATAGCTATACAATAAGACAGGGTCTTGACCCAGGCAGCCTCCTCCCTACCCCTAGAGACTCCAGAGCCACTACTTTGTTTCTATAGCAGAGGCAGGATATAGCCCACACATAACCTCATTGTATTATAGGAGAAAAGACCCAGGTCCTGTCACTGCATTCAGAAGAGCAGGAAAGGTCAGAGCTTAGACACCACATAAAGTCCCAATTCAAGAATTCAAGTTATCAACACAGTCAAAGAAAACAAACAACTCCTACTACAATAAAGAAGTCCAAAAATGTGAGAGTATCTCAAGACAAAGGAAGGTAATTCCATAATAATCACAAGAAGAGAATTAGAAAAAATGAAAAGGACTGGCTTGTCCACCAATACTCCAAGAGTGGGTAGAAGAAATAAAGGAAAAACTGAAACATAAAGAAAAAAATAAATGAGAAAACTAAGAATTAGAATAACAGCTCAGAGTCAAAAGTGGAAAACCTTTTCCAAGCAGTTGACACAGTGAAAATAAATAGAACAAAGAGAACTCAAAAATCCAGTGACATTGGAACAAAGACAAAAGACAAAAAATGAAGTGGCATGTAAACTAGGAATACCTACTAATCTAGAAAATAGTGTAAGGAAAGAAAATTTAAGAAGCACAACCAATATTAAAAAGAAAAGACAAACAATTTGTAACAGATGAAGAGGAAAGGAGGGAAATGGATTGAAATAGTTTTGTCCAATTGTATTCCAGCAAAACTGAAAATTTAAAAGAAATAGTTTAGTACCTAAAAACTATAAAATATTTAAATTAAGAGAGTAAGACTTATAGAACTTAATCCAATATTTGAATAGTAATTAAACAGACTGTAAGTGAAATGTCAAACAGACATGGAAAAAGGTAGTCACAGTTGGATTTTCAAATGAATTCAATATTCAAAAAAGCAATTAACGCCTTCTACAAATTGTATGGAAAAATAAAACAGGAAGGCATCCTACAAAATTCCTTTTATGAAACAAAGTGGATCATTCAACTGGGGAGAAACAAATCTGAGAAAGAAAACTGCAGCATGCCCTTTGACTCAACAACAATACCATTATGTATGAGCCTCCAGGGAGACCAAGAACAGGGGGAAAGCATCTGCCTATCTCCAAATATTTCTATGAGCAGTTTTTTTTTTTTTATTGCAGTAGAGAGCTGAAAATAAAAATGGTTTCCATCATTTGGGAGGTTGGCTAAACAGTGTGTGGTATTAAAATATGATGTGATTTCTTTGTACCATTAGAAATGAGAACTCTGAAATCTTCAGAGACACTTGCATGAACTGATACAGAGTGAAGTTAGCAGACTGAGGAGAAAAAATTATGTAATGACTACAACTATATTGTGAGGAAACAACTTTAGAAGACCAAGAACATTGATTATGTCAGTGACTCTTTATGGCTCCAAAAGGTTGAAGGAAACAGACTTGTCCACTCCACCCAGAAGTGTAGAAAAGCAGACACTGATTCTTGAATATGGCCACGATGATGATTAATTTTGCTGGTTGCACACTGATGTGGGGCAGAGGTGGGTGAAGATCATGCTTTTATGGATAACAATATACCAAAAACAGTTATGATATTTTATTCATCAAAATTAACTAACTCAATGCAAATTGTTCCCAGACAAGCTTGGAGGGGGTATTGATATTAATTATTAATTTTTCAATAAAATGTTTAATTTTAGAAAACCAGAAAGAAAGTAAACATCCTGGTGTTTTTTTAAGGATGTGACTTGTACAAAAAAGATTTACAGCTGAAGGAAATCTTTAAGAGGGTTAGATTTGTCCAACCCTCTCATTTTATACATAAAGAAACTGAAGGCACCAAAGATGGCAATTTTTCCAAGGCTCCACAGGTGGTAGGGTGAGGATTTGAACCTAGATCTCATATTTTATGGGACCCAAAGCTCCCCATACCTCACTGTCCTAATCTGTAAAATGAGCAGTTTGCGATATAAGTGGTCTGAGGTCCAACCCAAGTGAAACTCATTAATTGTACAATACTATGACTTCCTTTTCTTCCCTGAGTTCTTGTGCAATCAATCAATTCTATTTAAGAAAATCAAGTGTCTAAAATGTGAAGGCTTCCTGAAGCCTCTTGCAATATCAAATTATATCTCAGCCCTGCCGCACATCAATGTGCACTTAGCAAAACAAATCCTCATCTTGGACATATGGAACAATGCACGTATGCTTTTTCTGCACTTCTTGGTCGAAAGAGACCAGGTCTGTTTCACCTTTGGCCTTTGGAAGCCACAACTGGTCATTTATTTAGTCAACATTCTGAAGTCTTGCAAAGTTATTTCCCTTACCTTGAAATTGTAGTGACTGAATGAATTGTGCTCTATATTCTGTTAACTTCTCTCTGCAAAGGTTGATGCAAATCTCTTGGCACAAACTTTTGCATTTCATCTGTTTAATGTTAATTGAGAGAAAGACATAGTACCACCTTCCTTGACTCCCCAAAATACTAAATGGAGATTTTTCATTGTCTAAAAATAAATTTAAGGACAGAGTAAATGCAGTGACTTGCTTAATCTCTCCCCCAAACCCCTTCAAATACCTATAAAAACGGCTCTAAACAAATTCTAAAGCAGCAGAACCCACAAAAAGACAGAGTGAAACAAATTTCCAGCCCAAGACAACCTGGATGTTTGCTCATAAAGGTATCTTGTGCTGGTCTGGGAGAGGAACATAGTTTGGCATGGATGCGTAGGCAAACCAGGCCTGAGCAAAACTGGAGCAGACCTCACAGGACTGAATCATGGGCAGCTGTGGCAGTTTCCAGACTTCTTAACCCAAGAACACCAAAGACAACTTAGAAGGTCAGTGGGAAAAATCTGTGACTGCAGTGAGAGAGAGAGAGGCACGGTCCCAGCACCAGTCCCAGAGTGTTCCCAGGGGCGGTGGCTGCTTCTGGAAGTTTCCGGCCCACAGACTGAGGGGGAATCAAGTTGGTGATCAGAGGGGGGTTGCAGAGATCTCTTTGCCAGTGCTAAGGCAGGATTCTCTTGCTTTGCCCATGCTTGGATCTGGGTCAACGTTCTGGGTAGTGGTCCTGGGGCAAGGAGAAGTGCTGGCGGAGCTTGTAGTGGCTGTGTAGAGAAATGCTCCTCACAGTTCCAAGGCAGAAAAGAGTGCTTGTGGTCACTCATAGACCAGAGCACAGGCCAGGAAAGGAGTAAACTCCTCACCTCTGATCATACCACTTTGGAAGAACTGAAAATGTATAGGTCCTTCAGAGATACTGAAAACAGCTGCACAAACCCCCTGAAGCTTGGGACAGTGCATTCTCCACATTGGAAGCAGACCCCTACCTTAACAAAGAGTTTAAAACTCAAGTAACTGGCTAGGATCAAGAGCAAACTGAGCAAAAAAGTCAGACCATAAAAAGAACAGGCAGCCTCTGTCAATGTTATGGCTGACCTCTTTATATGTGCTCTTCATTCCTTCCCTTACTTTCTCCTTAGCTCCTCACTCATTATAAGAAAGAGGAGAGGGAGGAAGGTTCCTTTTTTTTTTTTTCATGCCCTCCTTAATTTTGCCCTTAAAAAGTCTTCTCCAGGCATTGTTTTTTAAAAAAAACAAAAACACCTTTGCATTTTCAAAGAATTAATCAATCAGTCAATCAACAAACGTTTATTAAGCCCTTCTGAGGTGCCTTAGCTCTGTGCTATGTGCTGGGGATGCAAAAACAAAAGTCTGTCCTTAAGGAGCTTATATCCTATCAGAGGTGAGAACATGTACTTATGTGTCCCATGGGAGCTTTGAGGCTCCTTATCCCAACTCCCTCTATCTCGATACTCTTGGGTCCCTAGAGTTTGACTACATCTTCCCCTCAGGGTTCTACGTGTCTCCCTGAAGGTTCAGAGGTGATTCTCTAATGTCACTGGCTCCAGACCCCACTGGTGTCCTTTTCCTCCTAGACAACTATTTTGTCAGCCAAGTTTAAGATTCTACTAGATCCAACCTATTAATAAGGGTGGTACAAGTAGTCTTTTGGTACCAAATATTTCCCCAGCTGTTTGTGACATACTCTTCCACAAGGCCCTCCAGATCCCAGCTTAGAAAGCTCATAGAGCAAAGGCAAAACGTACATCCTAGTCACTGAAAGTCCCTTTTCCCCCATTCATGATGAGCTCAAGAAGTTACTTTCAGGCACAGTAAATTTGTGTCCATCTATCCTTTACTCCTGAGGTTTACATTGTCATCAGCCAGTCTAGGGAAGTCCACATCCTCTAAACCCATTGAAGCTCTAAAGCTTCTCCTTTGACTGGTGTCTGTGTGTGTGAGTGTGGGTCTGTGTGCATGAGTGTGCGTGCATGCATGTGTGCATCTATGTACATGTGCATGAGTGTGTATGCATTTGTGGGAGTCTTTGTGTGTCTATGTATGCATGTGTATGTATGCGTATGTGTGTGTGTGTGTGTGTGTGTGTGTGTGTTAGCTGAACACCATGATTGCTTCAACCTTTTAAAGTGATCCAATTTGATTGATAATAGATGATCAGTAGGGTGGAAACAAGTTTCCTTGTCCTATGCAAACACAATTTTTATGCAATGTGACTCTAGTTAAAAGGAATTGCTCTCACTTAGCTCAAAACCTATTGTTTCAGTTAAGTCAAGTTAAAATGGGGGGAGGGTGACCTGATCCTTACACTTATATAGCTTTATTTACATGCCAAATATCCAAATATAATTTGGGTATGAGCAGGGCCTTGCCATCTGGGGGAATTACAAAAGGCCCATGTTAGAAGATGGCATTTGAGCTGAGTTTTGGAACAAGGGGCTCTTAGAAGCATACAGGAGGGAGACGATCTGAAGCACTGGAAGCCTGCTAGCCATGTTGGCTTTCAAGGGATGGATTGTGGATCCAGATTGAAAGGCTGTCAGGAATTTCAGGGCCTGCCAAAGCTTGATTTCCATTTTTTTTTCTGGCATTTTTCATCAAGGTTACTCACAATCATCTTTACAACATGAATGAACTTCAGAAGCAGGATTTTCATAGGTAATGCACTTTTGCCCATCTCCATCTTATGGTCATGGAAAGTAAAGTTCAGAGAAGTTGGGAATCCTGTAGGTCACACAGTTCATAAATATTTGAACCAAGAGTTGAATTCATGGGTCTTGTGAACGCAAGACTCGTGTTCCTTCCATTTTTCCATGCTGCCTTAACTTCTGTGGTCCTCAGTTCCCTTCAAGTGAAAACTTCTAGATTATCCAATCTCCAAAACTAAGGCAGGATTACATGAAACAGTACCACTTAGATAACTTTGTCCATCTTGGCATAAATGTAAATGACACTTCGGCTACCTCCTCCCACAACATACATGCCATCTTCTTCTGCAGTTAACTGTTCCATCTAACACAGACAAGAACTGAGAGAAGAATGGTAGGACCCCAGAGGGGTTCCAAGGGTGCTTGACCTTGGGGTGTCATTGAATACATTGTATTCTAGGGCCTACTTTACTCAATTCCTGAGGGTTTTATACCTTTGTGCTGTGAGTGTAAACCCTCCTGAAACTCACACATAGTAAAGATTTCTAAAATGTTTGCTGAGCTGAAATAAATTTAAGAGAAAGGCAAAAAATATGTGAGCATACACATGATGGGTTATTATCCATGATTTACTCTGTTCTTCCAAGTCTTGGCCATGAAAGTATTTTTCCCACCTCCTTCCAGTTGGGAAATTAGCCAGAATTATTTTGCATGACAGCAGGGACTATCATGTATAAATAAAAAAAGCATTACTCCCATTAAAAATGTGCATCCATCAGTGCCTGGCAACTGTGACCTTGCTTACAACTCATCAGCCAGGGGGTCACCTAATGCAGGAGGAGAATTGTACAGCTGTCAAACAGAAACCCACAAGCAGGGACACTGGAATTATTTTTTGAAATCATATCAATTTAATTTAATGATTAAATGGAGAAGATTGTAATCCATTAGCACTTCAAATAAATTTGTGAAAATGTGTACAGAATGACCCTTGATTGATGGCACAGGTTGAGAGACAAAGAGCTAGGGAGAGGAAATATATGCTTAAGCAACAGAGAGCTGGACCTACAGGTGGTTGTACAGGTATGCAAACACATTCATAGATACATGTGCATGTCCAGATGTACACAGAGACAATCATAGTGCCTTTAGTGGGGGAAGATCTTCTTGAGCTAAAGAATATTTGCTTCAATGGAAGCAGAGTTGTTTTGCTAGTGATTAAGATGCTCTGTATACTGGAGGTTAGTGTCTGGAGGGCTATAGGTCTGAAGGCAATGACTAGGCAAGCCACAGCTAAGCCCATGAAAAATCTGGTAATAACAAAGTTGTTTGGAAATAGGTATACTGCTGCTGCTGCTGGGGATTGGTACATGGATTGAGCCTGTGATTTTAGTAGTTTATGGAACTCCTCAATGAGGAGTTCCTCCATCAGGGCAGGTTGACACCTTCCCTGTAGCTGATCTTAGTCTTGGGTAATTTCCTAGAGCATTAAGAGGTTAAGTGACTTGTTTTGGGTCACACAGTCAGCATGTGCCACATGTGGGATGTCCTGGCCTGGAAGCCCGTGCTTGAGCCACCCTGCCTCTTATATTACTGCCACAGTCATCTCACCTGGATTGTTTAGATAACTTTCAAATTGCTGTATGTTCTCTCATTTGACCGTTACAATGACCCAGGGAAGTAGAAACCATGGATGTTGGCATTCTCATTTTACAAAGGATGAAACTGAGGCCAAGGGCAGAAAGGTGATTTCTTTCCCCATGATCACACACCCAGGAAGTGGTAGAATGGAGTTTCTAACCTGGGACTAAGATGAAATTATATCTTCCATTTCAGAACCCATTACAGTTTTTTTCTTTATTTTTTTTGGTAAATAGTATTTTATTTTTTCCAATTTCATGTAAAGATAGTTCTCTACATTAATTTAAAAAAAATTATTAACTTATTTTGATTTATCAACAATCACTTCCATAAGCTTTTGAGTTTTAAATTTTTCTCCCTCCCTTCCTATCTGCCTCCCTAAGACGGCACACAATCTGATATAGGCTGTACATATACATTCCTATTAAACATATTTTCACATTAGTGATGTCGTAAGGAAGAATTAGAACCAATAAGAAAAACCACCAGGAAGAGGAAACAAAACAAAACAGAAGAAAAAAAAAGCAAATAGTATCCTTCGATCTGCATTCAAACTCCATAGTTCTTTCTTTGGATGTGGATAGCAATTTTCCATCATGAGGCCTTTGGAGATGTCTTAGTTCCTTGAATTGCTGAGAAGGGCTAAGTCTATCAATGTTAGTCATTGCACAACATGGCTGTTACTCTGTAAAATGTTGTCCTAGTTCTGCTCACTTCACTCAGCACCAGTTCATATTAAGTTTTTCCAGTTTTTTCTGAAGTCTGCCTGTTTATCATTTCTTAATACACAATAGTATTCCATTACATTCATATACCCCAACTTGGGTATATGTCTAGCCATTCCAAAATTAATGGCATTCCCTCAATTTCCAAGTATTTGCCACCACACAGAGCTGCTATAAATATTTTTGTACATGTGGGTCCTTTTTTCTAATTTTAATGATCTCTTTGGGATACAGCCATAGAAGTGCTATTGCTGGGTCACAGAGTATGCACATTTTGACAGCCCTTTGGGCACAGTTCCAAATTGCTCTCCAAAATGGTTGCATCAGGTCACAACTCCATCAACAATGCACTAGTGTTCCAATTTTCCCACAACTTCTCCAAAATTTATCATTTACCTGTTTTCTCATATTGGCCAATCTGATAGGTGTGATGTGGTACCTGAGAATTATTTTGAGGCATTTCTCTAATCAATAATGATTTAGAGCATTTTTTTATATAACTATAGATAGCTTTAATTTCTTCATCTGAGAACTGTGTGTTCATATCTTTTGACCATTTATCAATTGGGGAATGACTTGTATTCTTACAAATTTGACTTAACTCTCTAAATATTTTAGAAATGAGGCCTTTATCAGAGACATTGCTTGCAAAAATTCTTTCCCAATTTTCTATTTTCCTTCTAGTCTTGGTTATGTTGACTTTGTACAAAAACTTTTCATTTTAATGTAATCAAAATTATCCATTTTGCTTTATGTAGTGTTCTCTATCTCCTGTTTGATCATGAATTCTTTTGTTTCCATAAATCTCATAAGTAAACTATTCCTTGCTCTCCCAGTTTGCTTATAGTACCAGCCTTTATAACTAAATCATGAACCCATTTTGATATTTTTTTTTGGTACATGGTGCAAGATTTTGGTCTATGCCTAGTTTCTGCCATACTATTTTCCAGTTTTCCCAGAAGTTTTTTTTTAATCAAATAGTGAGTTATTATTCCAGAAGCTAAGGTCTTAAGGTTTATCAAATAGTAGATTATTATAGTCATTGATTACTGTGTCTTGCATACCTAACATATTCCACTGATCTACCACTCTATTTCTTAGCCAGTACCTAGCAGTTTTAGTGATTGCTGCTTTATAATGCAACTTAAGATCTGGAACGACTAGGTCACCTTTCCCTGCATTTCTTTTCATTAGTTCCCTTGATATTCTGGACCTTTAGCTATTCCAAAAGAATTTTGTTATAATTTTTTCTAGCTCCATAAAATAATTTTTGGTAGTTTGATTGGTATGGCACCGAATAAGTAAAATTAGCTTAGGTAGAATTGTCATTTTTATTTTATTAGCTCGGCCTATCCATGAGCAACTTATGTTTTTCCAATTATTTGAATCTGACTTTATTTGTGTGAAAAGTGTTTTGTAATTATGTTCATATGGTTTCTGGGTTTCTTTCAGTAGGTAGACCTCTAAATATTTTACAATGTCTACAGTAAGTTTAAATGGAATTAGTCTTTCTCTCTCTTGCTGTTGGGCTTTGTTAGTAATTTATATAAATGCCAATGATTTATGTGGGCTCATTTTACAGCCTGCAAATTTGCTAAAATTTCAACATTAATTTTTATAAGATTTTGAATTCTAAATGTTTTTCCTTCCTGCCCATCCCCTCTGCAAGATGGCAAGGAATCTGATATAGGTTATGCATGTTCAGGCATGTAAATATATTTTTGTGTTAGTCATGTTGTGAAAGAAAAAACAGAACAATGGGGAAAAGCCACAAAAACAAACAAAAAAATAAGAAAATAGCATGCTTCAATCTTCATTCAGACTCAGTAGTTCTCTCTGGCTCTGGATAGCATTATCCATCATGAATCTCTTGGAATTGTCTTAGACTATTGCATTACTGAGAAGAGCTAAGTCAATCATAGTTGATCATTGCACAGTGTTGCTGTTACTATGTACAATGTTCTTCTGCTTCTGCTCACTTCACTCAGCATCAATTCATGTAGTTCTTTCCGGGTTTTCTGAATTCAGCCTGCTCATCATTTCTTATGGCACAGTAGTATACCATCACATTCATATACCTCAACCTATTCAGCCATTCCCCAACTGATGGGCATTCCCTCAATTTCCAATTCTTAGTTGCCACAAAAAGAGCTGCCATAAATATGTGTGTATATGTAGGTTCTTTCCTTTTTTAATGATCTCTTTGGCATAGAGACCTAGTAGAGGTACTGCTGGATCAAAAAGTATGCATAATTTGATTGCTTTTTGATTATAGTTCCAAATTCCTCTCCAGAATGGTTGGATCAGTTCACAACTCCACCAACAATGCATTAGTATTTCAATTTTCCAACATCTCCAACATTTATCAATTTCCTTTTCTGTCATATTAGCCAATCATCGGATTGTGCATGGTGGTACCTTAGAGTGGTTTTAATTCACATTTCTCTATGCAATAGGGATTTAGAGCTTTTTTATATGACTATAGATAGCTTTGACTTCTTCACCTGAAAAATTGGCTGTTCATATCCTTTAATCATTTGTCAATTAGGGAATGACTTGTATTCTAATAAATTTGACTCAGTTATTTATATATTTGAGAAATGAGGGCTTTATTAGTGAAAATTATGATAAAATTTCCACCCAGTTTTCTGATTTCACTCTAATGTTGACTGCATTAATTTTGTTCATGCAAAAAAAAATTTTTAATTTAATGTAATCAAAATTATCCACTTCATATCCCATGATGCTCTCTATCTCTTGTTTGGTGACAAATTATTCCCTTATCCATAAATCTGACAGGTTATCTATTTCATGCTCTTCTAATTTACTTATGCTATCAGCATTTATGTCTAAAGCATATGTTAATTTTGACCTTCTCTTCATATATGGTGCGAGATGTTGGTCTATATATAATTTCTGCTGACCTGCTTTACAGTTTTGCCAGCAGTTTTTGTCAACTAGCGAGCTCCTGTCAAAAAAGCTTGAATATTTTAGCATATCAAACACTAGGGAGCAGTGGATACAGCACCGGCCCTGAAGTCAGGAATACCTGAGTTCAAATCCGGCCTCAGACCAAGCACTTGACACTTACTAGCTGTGTGACACTGGGCCAGTCACTTAACCCCAACTGCCTAAAAACAAAACAAAACAAAAAAAAACCATATCAAACACTAGATTACTATGATCATTTACTACTGTCTATTATATACCTAGTCTACTCTACTGTTTCACCACTCAATTTCTTAGCCACTACCAGATTGTTTTGATGATGACCATTTTATAATATGTTTTGAGCTCTCTTATAGCTAAGCCACCTTCCTTCACATTTTTTCATTGATTTTCTTGATATTTTTGACCTTTTATTCTTCTAGAACTTTGTTATTTTGTTATTATTTTTTCTTATGTCTATCAAATAATTTTTGCTAGTCTGGTATGGCATTGAATAAGTATATAAATTAAGGTAGAATTATCATTTTTATATTGATTCAGACTACCAATGGTTATTTTTTTTCCATTTGCTTAGATTTTACTTTGTTTGTCTGAAAATTATTTTGTAATTGTGTTCATATAGTTCCTGGGTTGTCTTGGTAGGTAGACCCTTAAGTATTTTATATTGTCTACAGTTATTTTAAATTAAATTTCTCTTTCTATCTCTTGAAGCTGAATTTCATTTCTAATATAGAAAATGCTAATGAATTATGTGGGTTTATTTTATATTCTGCAACTTTACTAAAGTTATTCTTTATTTCAACTAGTTCTTTAATCCATTCTCTAGGATTCTCCAAGTGTACCATCATACCATTTGCAAAGAGTGATAGTTTTGTTTTGTCATTGCCTATTCTAATTACTTCAATTTCTTTTTCTTATGGCTATGACTAGCATTACTAGTAAAATATTGAATAATAATGGTGATAATGGGCATCCTTGCTTCATCCCTCATATTACTGAGATGACTTTTTGCTTGTCACTGTTACAGATAATGCTTCTGATGGTTTTAGATAAATACTACCTATCATTCTAAAACTCCATTTATTACTATGCTTTCTAGAGTTTTTAATAAGAAAGAGTGTTGTATTTTTGTAAAAAGCTTTTTCTGAATCTATTAAGATGATCATTTGATTTTTGTTATTTTGTTACTGATATAGGTCAATTATACTAATAGTTCTCTTAATATTATACTACCCTGTATTCATAGTATGAATCCCATCTGGTTGTAATGTATAATGGTTGTTATATATTGCTGTAATCTTGCTAGTAGATCTTTCAAAATTTTTGCTCCAATATTCTTTAGGGAAATTGATCTATAGTATTCTTTTTCTGTTTCTGTTCTTCCTTGTTTAGTAATTGATACCATCTTTCTGGTGTAAAAAGAATTTAGAAACATTCCTTTGCCTATTTTTTTCTAAATAGTTTGTATATTGTTGGAATTAATTGTTCTCTAAATGTTTGGTAAAATTTACTTGTGAATCCATGTGGTGCTGGGATTTTTTCCTTAGGGAACTGATTGATGGTTCATTTTTTTTTTTCCTAACAAAGGGCTGTTTGAGTGTTCTATTTCCTCTACTGTTAATTTGGGCAGTTTGTATTTTTGTAAATATTCATCCATCACATTTAGATTGCCAGATTTATTGACACATAATTGGTAAAAATAGCTCCTAATAATTGCTATAACTTCATTTTCAATGGTGGTAATTCACTCTTTTCATTTTTAATACTGGTAATTTGGTCTTCTTTTTAAATCAAATTAAACCATCATTTATCAATTTTATTTTTTTTTAACAAAACCATCTCCTTTTTTATCTATTAGTTCAATGGTTTTATTACTTCTAATTTTATTAACATCTCCTTTGATATACAGGATTTCCAATTTGGTGATTTGTTGAGGACTTTTCTTTTGTTCTTTTTATAGGTTTCTTTTTTTTTTTAAAGTTGCTTGCCCAATTCATTGATCTGCTCTTTCTCTACTTTGTGAATGTCAGCATTTAGAGATACACATTTTTACCTAAGTACTGCTTTGACTACATCCCTTAAATCTGAGTATGTTGTCTCATTGTTGCCATTCTCCCTAATGAAATTATTGATTGTTTCTGCAATTTATTCTTTCATCCACTCATTCTTTAGGATTAGGTCATTTCATTTCCAAGTAATTTTTAATATATGTTTCCATAACCCTTTATTGCGTGTAGTTTTTATTTCATTATAATCTGAAAATTTTGTCTTTGATATTTCTTCTTTTCTGCCTTTGGTTGTGATGTTTTTATGCCATATTACGTGGTCAATTTATGTCTAGGTGCCATATACCACTAGAAAAATATATTTCTTTCTCTTCCCATTCATTTCTTTTCCCCTAGAAGTCTATCATATCTAACTTTTTAAACATTCTATGCATCTCCTTAATTTTTTTCGTATTTATTTTTTGTTTGGATTTATCTAGTTCTGAGATGGGAAAGTTGTGATCCCCCCACTAGCACTTTTATTGTTTAGTTCCTTCCATAACCCATTTAACTTTTTCTTTAGGAAGTAGTTAGAAAACATGTCCCCTTACACTCCAAGCTAAAGACTCACACGGTCTTCTCGTATGCAGAAAGTCATTGGAGCCAATAAACTCAAATTACAAATGTATTGAAATACTCTTATAGGAATGTGTCTGGCAAAAAAGTGATTCACATCTCCTAGAACTGGGAGTCTCTTTCCTTTTCATAGAGACTTCATGGAGTCCTACAAAGGTATAAATCTCTGATGGTCTTCAAGATTTGATGCCTTTCTAGAGTCTATAGCCAGTATTCTCTCTATGAAAAGAGAACATGATTCCTGGAGTTTTTACCTATCTTTCATGGCTGTCCTCTTGTTTCCCTTTGTCTGTCTTTTTATGTGTGTCCTTGATACACTTCTCTAATTTTTGGTCCTTTATCTCTGATGACACCGTCAATATAAGAGAAGTGAAACAGAGTAAAGAAGGGAAGAAAGGAGAGAGAGAAACAGATAGACAATGAGGAACCTCTCTACAAAATACAAAGGGAGTCTTCTTTGGGGCATGTCTCAAGCTGGAATCTTCAGCTCTTGAAATGAAAACTTCTGCTGTTTGGCTGAAATCCTCTTAACTGTGGAACTGATGAAATTCTTCTGCTCTTTAACAGTTATAAAGATGTGAAACTCACAATTCAAGGTGAGAATATTCTGTTTGTACATTATGCCCATTAATTGATGGATTGATTTTGTAACTCAAAGAGGTGTTATCACCTGATGCACAGGTGAAATCAGGACATAAAGTATGTTGCTAATTGAAGAGGTAAAAGGAACTCCACAGGGAAGATAGAAGACGGAGTGTGATAAGTGACAAAGAGGAATCAAGAAAAAGAGAGCTGTGGGTATGGAGAAGATAGCAAGGCAATTATTATGGGGGTGATAAAAAAAATGTGGCATGAAGGGTGGAAACCTGTGTCCTCAAGGCCACGTGTGACCTTCTAGGTACTTGGATGTGGCCTTTTGACTGAGTCCAAGTTTTACAGAACAAATCCCTTTATTAAGGGGATTTGTTCTGTGAAGTTGGGATTCAGTCAAAGGGCCACTACTGAGGACCTAGAGGGCCACATGTGGCCTTGAGACCACAGGTTTCCTAGCCCTTATCTAGGGCATTCTGTCTGTGGGTCAGAGTCTATTCACATTCACTAAGTATGGAGAACATGAGACAAGGTCCTAAGCTAGCTGGCAAGACAGAGCAAATAGAACTAGAGTGTGCCAAGGAAAGCTGTGAGAAATGGTTTGGAGACAGGTTAGGATGGTTCCTGGACTCCAGGCCTCTCAAGAAGTTTGGACGTCTCTCTGCCAACTCAAGGACCACGATATAAACATGAAATCCTCACATCATCATGATTTTCCCTGTGCATAGTAGTGTAATTAATAGCATTTATGTAGATTGAACAAAACAGTAACCATAGACTACTGCTCTATTTAATCAATATTGTCAAACTGAGGTTGAAATGTTCAATTCTTTCAGAAATATGACAGTATCTCTTCACTAATATTACAAATGTGGGCATTTCCTTCAGGGATGTGGAGTCTTAGACCAACCTGGGCAGCTCTTCTTCTTCACGATCTCCCCTCATTTTCACTTCCATGCCAGTCCATTGTTTCTTTTTTTTTCCCATCTCACATATGACATAATTTATGTCACACCTACATTGCAGGACATGGCACTCTCTGTTACTTTTCATCTCTATTCTCGTTCATTTACTTTGGAAGTCATGTATGATTCTCAATTCCAATTCTTTTTTTTTAAATAACAATAGCTCATATTTATGTAGTGCTTTATTTATTTATTTACTCATTTACTTATTCATTCATTTATTTATGGTGAGGCAATTGGGGTTAAATGACTTGCCCAAAGTCACATAGCTAGCAAGTGTTATGTGTCTGAGGCCAGATTTGAACTCGAGTCCTCCTGACTCCAGGGCCAGTGCTCTATCCGTTGTACCACTTTGCTGCCCTCTCATTTCCAATTCTTCAAAGGCATTAGCCATCCATAACTAATAACCATACAACATTGCCAGAAAAGTATTGGTGTTAAAAGGATGAATTTTCCTTTGAGGGTAAAACTTGAGGTCACCAAAAGTTCTTTACCATGTCCCCCTTGATCTTGTCATTGTCTACAAGTGCTTGCTTCCATGCTCATGATTCCCTCAAATTCCTTCAACTGGTCATAGTTTTTATTGTTCTAGCTTTCCCTTTGCCTAAAACCACCTAATCTTGCTTTTCATCCTCACCATGACTTCTTGCCCTTCCAGCCTTAGTTCCCTCCTAGGCTATCACTCTTGTACTGAACAGACTTTCTTTCCTTCCCCATCTCACCTGCTGAGGAAGTAGTTCAATTCTGCACATAGTCTACGCTAGTTCTTTGCCCCTTTGTCCCATTGTTGATCATGGCTTGCCAAACCCATCATGGGTTACTCCTACTACTCATATCCCTTTGCTCCTGAAAGAGGCTGAGAGAATTAGGCAACCATGTTGACTGGTGCCCTTACAAAAATATTACTTAATACTAGCCAGGCCCTCAGTGCAGAAAACTATCCTCTTAGACAACTCTGATCAGTTCGTTACTCAACCCATCACAGTGGTGACTCCTTTCCTCTTCATGCCTTCCATGATACTCCTCTTCCCACCAAGGACTTTGGCTTATTATTCCAGGGAGATAAATGAGGCCACACCAGGAGAGCTCCCTCTTTTCCCCTTCTCCTCATCCTTAATCGCTCATATTCCTTTTCCCAATATCTTCTTCATCACTCTCCAGAATGAGAAGTGCCCCTTCTTCTTGCCAAGGTAAAATCCTCTACACGCACACTTGTTTTCATTCCTCTCATTTTCTTTAGCAAATTGCCCCTTCTATCATCTCCACTTTCACTGATTGTCATCCACTCCCTATTGCCGACTTCTCAGCTACCCCAAAACATGCCCAGACTTCTTCAATCTTAAAAAATAAACAAAATAAAACCAAAAGACCCCACATGATCCTACCATTCCCACTCATCATCCTCCTAGACTACTCCTCTTTTTCATGGCTAAACAGCTCAAGAAATCTGTCTGCAATCAATGCTGCCACTTTCTCTCTTCTCACTCTCCTCTATACCTCCTAAAGTCTAATCTCTGCACTCATCATTCAGGTGCCACTACTCCTTTCAAGTTACTAATACTTTTAATTGTCAAACATAATTGCCTTTTAAAAAGTTATTTTTAATTTGTGAAATAAAAGAACCATTTCCAAAACATAATACACAAAAAAAGATGATTGCACATGAAACCACAAATCACTATGCACAATTTGCTATTCCTTTCAAATATACAACAAAATTATTATCATGTAAATTTTTTTCTTCCCTTTCCTCCACCCTATAGATGGCTACCATTAGGTACAAATAGATGTATATTTATACATGCACATGCATACACATATGTACATATTTACACACATACACATAGATACAAACCTATATATGCATATACACCCATACACACACACATGTGTATGTATATACATATATACATATTTGTAAAATTATTCTATACATACTATAGATACAAATATTCTATATATACATACATTCATCAGTCTTCTGGATGTAGACAGCATCTTTCTCCATATGTCCTTTATAGCTAATTTGGATATTGACAATAGTCAAAATAACTTATTGACTCAAAGTCATTCTTAAAACAATATTGCTGATTCTGTACAAAATGTTTTCTTGGTTCTGCTCATTTTGCTCTTTGTTATGTTGTTCAAGTCTTTCCATGGTTTTCTAAAATCATTGAGCTCGTAATTTCTTGTAACACAGTACTATTTCATCACAATCATATACCACAACTTGTTCAGCCATCCTCCCAATTGATTGGCATCCCTGCAATTTCCAGTTCTTTGCCACCACAAAGAGAGCTCCTATAAACATTTTAGCACATAGAGTTTCTTTTCCTTTTCCTCTAATTATCTTCAGAAATAGAGCAAGTAATGGTGTTGCTGGGCCAAAGGGTATAAATAGTTTAATAACTGTTTCGGCATAATTTCTGACTACTCTCCAAAATGATGGGTCAGTTCACAATTCCACCAACAATGAATCAGTGTCATGATTTTTCCACATCCCCTCCAACATTTGCCATTTTTCTTTCTATGATTTTAGCTACTCTGGTTGGTATAAAATGACATCTCAAAGTTGTTTTAATTTGCATTTCTCTAATCAATAATGACTTAGAGCATTTTAATTGCCTTTTTGAGTCCTCATCCCTGATCTTGCCTCTGACTTTATCAATTAATTTCTTCTCTTGTGTCCTCTTTTTAGGTGCTTTGCTCTCTCCTGGATCTCTTACTTTCTGACTGCTCTTTCTAAGTATCCTTTGATTCATCTTCCTACAGGTCGTGGCCACTAACATAAGTGAGTGTCCTCCAAAGGTCTGTGTTTGGCACTCTTATCTCTCTATAGTATCTCACTTGATGAACTCATTAGCTCCCTTGGGTCTAATTATCATCTCTAGGGCAACGTTTCTCAGATTAATGTATCCAACCTTAACCCCTATGTTGATCTTTAGTGACATATCACCGCCTGCTTCAAAAACATCTTGAATTGGATGTCCTTTAGATATCTCAAACACAATATGTTCAAAACAGAGTTAAGTCTCTTTGTTGTTATAGCTGTCAAGGTCTCTTGCATCTTTTTGACACATTTGGGATAGAAATGAGCAAAATCACCTTTAAAGTAGCTTTTTTTTGCCATCAAAAACAACATGTGGGAAAAATTGGACACTAATGCATGATTGGTGGAGTTGTGAACAGGTCCAATCATTCTGGAGAGTGATTTGGAACTATGCCCAAAGGGCACTCAAACTTTGCATACTCTTTGCTCCAGCAATAGCACTACTAGGTCTGTATAGTAAAAAAATCATAAAAAAGGGGAAAGGACCTACATGTATGAAAATACCTACAGTAGCCCTTTTTGTGGGAGCAAAATATTGGAAATTGAGGGAATGCCCATCAGCTGGGGAATGGCTAAACAAGCTGTTATATATGGATGTAATGGAATGCTATTTTACTTAAGAAATGATGAATGGGGGCAGCTAGCTGGCACAGTGTATAGAACACTAGCCCTCGACTCAGGAGGACCTGATTTCAAATTCAGCCTCAGACACAAAACACTCACTATCTGTGTGACCCTGGGCAAGTCACTTAATCCCATTGCCTAGCCAAAAAAAAAAAAAAGATGAACAAGCAGATTTCAGAAAAAACCTGGAAAGACTTGTACAAACTGATGCAAAGTGAAGTGAGCAGAACCAAGAAAACACTGCACACAATATCAGCAAGAATGTATGATAATCAACTATGAATGACTTAGCTATTCTCAGCAACACAATGATGCAAGAAAAGTATGAAGGATTCATGAAAAAAAATGCTATCCATATCCAGATAAAGAACTGATGGGCTGAATGCAAATAGAATCATTTTATTTTCACTTTACTCTTTCTCACGCTTTTTTCCCTTTTAATCTGTTTCTTCTTGCACAACTGTGACTAATAACGGAAATACGCTTTACGTGATAGCTCATGTATAACTTATATCAAATTGCTACCATTTTAGGAAGAAGGGAAGAGAGTAAGGGAGAAAAATCTGGAACTCAAAATCTTGTAAAAATAAATGCTAAAAATTGTCTTGACGCGTAATTGGGAAAAAATAAAACACTCTTAAAATAAAATAAAATAAGAAATTCAGAAAACAATCCCACAGCAGAGCACACATGAGCATACCCCCATGAGCACACAGGGAACTAAAAGATATAGTTATTCCATGAGCTCACTGTTTTGTTTGTTAATTATCTCTAACACATACAAACACACATACATACATATGTTTTTCTCAAATGAATCTCAAATGTAGCATTATAAGGCCTTTCATAAGGCATTTTCCTGCCTCAAATTTCATTTTTTTTATTATAAAAATGAGAATTTTGGAGTAGATAATGTCTGAAGACCACGTTCTACGCTTGCCAATGAAATGTCCCTATTGTCTATAGAGACACCCACTTGGACAAAAAAAATTTGTTGTGATAAATGCCACAAATCAGAAAAAAGAGACAAGGTGTTCCTAAAGCATTCTGGTTGCTTAAGAATCAGGGAGAAGACTGGAGCACTGATGCATTTGTAGTTACAAACAAATGGCATAGCCTCCCTTCTTGGGACACGGACCCAGCTATTATATAATTGCAGCCTTGATTGCTTCCTGAGGAGCCTGTGTAAGGTTGGAGATTTATTTGAGGCTTACTCTGAAGGTGATGATGCTTTACACTTATCATTAAAGCCAACAATCCATACAAAGCATTTCCCAGCATGAATGCTCTCCCTTTTCCTCTGAGACCAATAGCCAGTACATCCCAGATCAATTTTAGCCAGCATATATTTGACAGAGAAGAAATTCTGTTGTACAAGCTTCTCCTGTGATAGGCAGAAGCAATATCTCTAGCCACAGGAGAGCTCAACCATTTAAGTCTTTATCAAGGCTACTGTTTGAAAGCATAAGGATTTAATGTATCAAAAGAAAAGGGGGGGGTATTTTCACAACACCTGTAGCTGACAGCCATTTTCATTAAAAGCTAGCTAGATTTTTAAACATAGTAGAGAGACAGATTTCTTTTTAATTTTGCTACTTCCTTTTTTCTATAATTATTTGCTCATATTTTCATGAGTTGATTTCCCGAGGGGAAAAATATGACAACATTTGCCATTGAGAATGGTATCTCCCCTGGAGTGGATGGAAGTCCGGTTATTAGATTGTTGAAATGATTATGACACTGAGTAGTTCTTGTTGGTGGCTTGTTTTCATCATAGAGGCTTAGGGGAAAAGCCATCCTGGATTCTCCTAGGAAAGGATTATAACCCCACTTTTCCCCTAGAGGGCTTTTTCTGTCAAAGCCCTGAAAACATTTTTATAGATGCCTGGTGGTTGCTATGACATCCTCTAGAGGTGATTTGGGTAGGAAACATCTGGTTTTGTAAAAGGGGATGGCAGGTTTAGAGCCTGGGTTAACACAAGGTGATAGAAAAATTCAAGAATTTGTCAGGAGGAACTTGTCTCCATGTCACCATTGGTTCATTCTGTCAAACATTAGCTCTTTTCCCCCTAAATCCACCACATTCCTGAAGGATATCATCAACTTATATAGCACAAGCACCATTTTGTGTATGAGTCCTGTAGGAAGCTAAAAATGTATGACTAGGGCTCCTAATATGTCCCTTTTGGTGGGCAATGGACCTCCTCCATTCTTGGCTCAAAATTGATGTTGAGTTGAACAAGATCAAAATACATGAATCTAAAATTGAAAAATTGAACAATGCATCAATATTGTATGTATGTATATATGTGTCAGGCATTTAGGAGAATGATCATTATTTGGGGAAAAATTATTACAATTCTTAAATATTGTTGATGGTGGTGGTGATGATGATGGTGATGACAATGGTGACTATGATGAATGTGACTATTTAAAGACCAATAAATGCACAGATATCTTCATAGCTCTGTAGTCAATTCAGTTCTTCCTGATTAGGTAATCTCACATTATAGTATGAAATACTTGGAAAGTCTCTGAGAAATAGTGGAGGATAGAATGGCCTGGTGTGCTTTGATCCATGGGGCCATGATGAGTTGGATACAACTAAACAACTGAACAATGACAAAAACAAAGAACATAGTACAAAGGAAAAGCAATAGTTTTGGACTAAGAGCCAGTAGGAACAAGTCCTAGCTGTGCACTTACTCACTCCATTACCTGGGATAAGTTCTTTCATTTCTTTGGGATTCAGTTACCCCCTCTAAAGCTAAAGCATTGGTTTAGATGACCCTTCATTTCTCTTTTAGATCTAAATCTGTGATGCTTTGATTTGACATTCTCTTGAAACCTCCTCAGAAATAAATGTTTTTATATCTAACAAAATGAAGGAATCTTTTAGTCTCCCCAAAATCTTAATCACAACTAGATACTGTGAGACTCCAAGGAAATATACAGCAAATTCTTTTCACAGAATTTGTCCTTAACCTTTCTTCTCTCCTCAGACAACAGTGGAATCCCCACAGTAAAACTTAACAAGAGATTGCCTTGTCTCCTACTGCACTGAGGTTCCTTTATATCCTCTCTTCTGTTCCTCAATGCTTTTCAACATAATCATCCATTTTTCCTCTTCATCTGTGTGTGGAAAGTGTTCCTTGCTCTTCTATATGACAGGTCATTCTACTTGTGCCCTTGAAACTATCTCCTTCCAATTCCTCCAGAAACTGGTGCTGGTGATAGTCCCCATTCTTTCATACGTTTCCAGTCTCTCCTTTCCCTGTCTGTTGAGAAATAAGGTCCTAAAATGGTCCTCCTATCATCTGTTATCCAAAAATCCTCTTATCTAACTTACTCGGTCTAAAGAGGCACTGCTGAATTTTTGACAACATAACCTATATCTTATGCTCCTACTTGTTCAATGCCCATTTCCCCCCTTAACTCCTTGTACTATCTATGGCTTCTGTCCCAACCAATCTATTGAAATTATTGCTATCTTGGGTTTTACAAGTAATTTCTGTTACTTTTGTTCTAAGCTCCCTCAAGCACACATAAACATGTTGGGGTGGTGACAATGCTTTGTTTAATTCTTTTGCCCATTTTTTCCATCCAGATGACTTGAAAACTTGAACATCTAATCCAAAGAAAAAGGTCATCACTAGATCTTCTCAAATGAGGGAAGAAAAGAGGCAAATTATGGTTTCCAAGAATTTTATAGACCTCCTGGACAGAAAGAAGAAATGGATGAGTTTTCAAGAAACAGTTCATAGAACTAGCATAGAAGCATGAACAACCAGTGATGAACAACTTTAATTGTCCAAATATGACTGTTAATCACCTATTAAAAGCAAAGAAGCTAATGATTTAAAAAAAATAAATTAATGATTAGTTCATTTTTCCAAACCTTAAGGAACCAAAAGGTATAAATTCTATTCTGAATGTGATACTTACTAACAGAGAGAAACTGTTTGCTGGGTGGACATTGTGACAATCTCAGGGGAAATGACCAGTCTCTATTAGAGTTTATCTTAGAGGAAGAGCATAATGTGAAGAATAGTCTGGTGGACATCTTTCATTTCAGAAGCAGTTTCCAAAGTATTCAGAGTACATATAGGCCTCTATTCTGAAGATATGCATGTATTTTTTCTTAGCCAGTGACGGATAAATTTGGAGGTAATCTTCAATTCGGGGCATCAAGAATTCTGACTTCTTTGTAAATGTCCAAGGCTCTTGGCCATGAATCACAAAGAAATCTGGAAAAGCTGCATTATTCTTGAAGCCACCACCATCCTCCTCTTCGAGCCCCTCTTTGAAGAATGCCTCTGAATCCACGTATAGTGGCAATGCCAGATTAGCTCTCACTACTTGATTACAATCAGCTCCTGCTGTGATGACTGCAAGTACAGTCACAGGAAGCTGGAGGCCATCGAAAGTCCTACTGACTACATCATCTGCTGTTTCTTCAGAAACATGGGGACACTTCCCACCTTCAAATATATTAGCACGAAGAGCAGGCACTGGAGACCAAAGTTCAAAAAGTCCTTTTCTTGGGGCAGCTAGGTGGCACAGTGGATAGAGCACCAGTCCTGAAGTCAGGAGGACCTGAGTTGAAATCTGGCCTCAGACCAAACACTTGGTGTTTACTAGCTGTGAGACCCTGGGCAAGTCACTTAACCCCAATTGTCCAACAAAAGTCCTTTTCTTCTTAATATAATGAATTTAGTACTGGTTAGATGAGTGGCAAAGCAGATGGGCTGAGTGGACCCATGTTTCTCCTTTCCCATAGCACGCCTTACCACAGAAGTCATAAGGGAAAGGGTGATAGGGCTCTATGGAATAGGCGAAAGTTTGGGGAATTCTCAGAATCTATTATGGGAATGCAGAAAATGTTTTTTTTTTTTACTCATTCTTTCAAGTTGGCATTCTTCCTCTCCATCTATAATGGAATGAACAAGAATAGGAGGAAAATAAAAAATAGCTAAGTTTTTGGAAGTTTCCCATAGATGAAATGAAAGAGCCACAATGTAGTTTGGAAGCAGTTATACAAGTTGCTCTGCAGAGTTATGCTATTTTTGAAAGGGAAGCCTAGAGCAAACATCCATCACATTTTCTAAAGAATCAGGGAAATCGCAGGAGGTGGGAGGCTGGGCCTCCACCACTTCCAAAAGACAGCTCCTGCACGCCTAAGCTCTTTGCTGCTCTCCTGCAAGCACATCCTATAGCTTAGGTTCATCCAGAGAACTCAAGCGTCACTTCACTATGTAAATAAAATGATGCTGATGAATTATTTATGTATGGGCTGATATTTTTGAATGTACTCCCAAGTGTCAGAATATGGAATACAATATGTCTTTCTCCAGACATTTTGGAATATTTATGAAAACCAATTCATAAAATTAAATCCCATTAGTTCTGGATTAGCCCTTGACATTTGTCAGACTAATAACATCTGCTTGCTAGAGGGGACACCCTCAGCCCCAATAAGACTTATTGGGTCCTTTTGTGCTAAACTGTCAGCAATGTTATTTTTCTTCCTCCTATAATAAATGAATTTATTTGAGGAGGTTACATTTCTATTCTGACACATAACCCACCTTGCACCCTTCTGTGGATAAACAGCTGTTCTGTCTCTTTAAACAACAACAGACATACTATAAAAGGCACGGGGAGAAAAAGACCCGGGTATTTACAATCAGAGCCATTTTTTAACTCTTGAAATGGCCAGCTTCCCCAACTCATAAGCATCAGATCCTGGTACATTAATATTGATGTGATTATATGGATGTTTAGAGGGCAAAACTATGACTTAATGAATCTATCAGTGGTACCTTAGCAAGAATACACTCGACCACAGAGATGCTGTTCATGGAACCCTGTGTGCCACACAACTCTGACTACCCATTTGCTGGATATTCATACATCACAAAGAGCCATCAATGAGATCTGCTTTGTTAGAAGATGCAGATCAGAATCTGATGATATCAGTGGCTACAGAGAGGAGGATGTGATTTGTGGGGGCATTCAAGATGATAAACACCATCATAAAGACAAGAACTGGATGGAAAAGATTTTACTTAGCTTTACAAATAGTTTGCCCGGCTTCATGACATTTTGAGCAGATGCTACAGGCAGGGCCATCTTAAATTATAAACAGAACCCCCTTCCTTAGGGTTGCCAGGAAGGTCCTCCTATCCCAAGTTCCATTGAATATTCTGAAGTGCATTGAAAATATAAGGGATTAGGGAGGAATCTCTTCATTAAGATGGATATATCCACACTCTCTTAATCAAATAATTGTTCCTACAATCATATTCCAGTATTGGGGCTATATCCTGATTAGTCATCATTCCAAAGTCAGAGATGGTTTGTACCCTGGAAACAGGTAGCCCATGACAGTGCTTCTGGCTGGATGTTACTCTAGAGGAAGGGTGCGGAAATAAAAGATGAACAAGGTGGGAGTGGGCTCCTTCATCTACGAACAGATTTTACTCTTATGTGGTGACAAGTAGAAGTGACAGAAAATGCTGAAGTCTTGGCTGGTATTTGTCTCATCAACCACATAATTGAAGTGCAGTCATCAAAATACGTATTTGCAGCATCACATTTGCCAATGTGCAATATGTTTGGAGTAGTCTTCATTTCTCTAAGTGAGCTATGTATTTGTTTTATACAAAAACAAGTTGTTTCCATCCACTGACTAAATTTTGTCCTGGGAAGTCCCGTGTTCCCTTTGGCAATTATGTATTTTGCCACTGTGAGGGAAAGTGCTAAGTTTGCTATGGTTTGCAGAGAATAAATATTTTCCTCATCTCTACCTCTTTTTTGCCATTTGTACTGTTTCTTTCATCTAAGGGGTATAGTGGCTATAGATTTGCACAATCAGAATAGCTCTGAGCCCACAACTACCAGGCTGTATTGCACTGAAACTAATTATGTAACTTCAGCATAATGGAGTTTTCTTCCCATGTGAACAGATAAGTGTGTTCAATATCATATAATTATTTATTTTGCATTGAGTTAATAAAGAGAATAAGAGGTACATCATACCCTTTGATCCAGCAACATCACTGCTAAGTCTTTATCCCAAAGAGATCATAAAAAGGGAAAAAAACCCACCTGTACAAAAATATTTACAGGAGCCCTTTTTGTGGTAGCAAAATATTGGAAATTGAGGGAAGCCCATCCATTTGGGAATGGCCGAACAAGTTGTGGTATATGAATATAATGGAATACTATTGTGCTATAAGAAATGATAAGCGGGCAGATTTTAGAAAAAAAAAACCTAGAAAAACTTACATGAACAGATGCTGAGTGAAACGAGCAGAACCAGAGAACATCGCACACAGCAAGAGCAACGTTATCCAATGATCAACTATAATTGACTTAGCTCTTCTCAGCAATGCAATGATCCAAAACAATTGCAAAAGACTTGTGATGGAAAACGGTTGCCACATCCAGACAAAGAACCGCGGAGTCTGAAGGCAGATTGAAGCATAGTATTTTCACCTTTTTTTTGTTCTTTTGTTTTTTTTTTCTTTCTCATAATTTTCCCCTTTGTTCTGCTTCTTCTTTCCTAATATGATTAATGACATAATAAATTAATATGTTTAATATGATTGTACATATCTAATGTGTATCAGAGGATTGCTTACTGTCTTGGGGAGGGAAGGGAGAGAAAGGAGGGAAGGGGAAAATCTTTGAGCTCAAAATTTTACAAAAATGAATGTTGAAAAATATATTTACTTGTAATTGGACAAATACTATTAAGAAAAAAAGAGAAATACATCATAGAAAAATATATGGTGAGCCCCTAGATTCTCCTACACCGAGGTAAAGAGGCTGCTGCAAATCCATGAATTTTACAGGGGAAAATAAAATCCTTTTATTTATATTTGCTTATTCAGTCCTTTTGGCACCAGATTTGACAGGTGTCCTGCCTGAAGTTTGGTCCTATAACATACAGTTGGGGGCATTCATTAGATGAAGGGTTTAGGAACTCTGGATCTAGGCCTCAGCTCTTTTTTGTTGGGTGTAGATATAGACTCAGGTATAAACAGAAGGTCAGCTGATCCCCAAAACTTTTGCATTCTTTGTGCTGTCATTAGCAGTGATTTCTAGGTGCTTTTTATCCTGATTAGTTGAACATCAGTATACTTATAGTGTAGTCAAGGTCCAGTCAGGCATGAGGAGAAACTGCCTTATTTACCAATGTCAAACTACTGTACTTCTAAGGCATCTAGGCAGTGCAATGGATAGAGCCCTGGGCCTGGGGTTAGGAAGACTGAAGTTCAAATTCATCCTCAGGAACAACAGCTGAGTTACTCTGGGCAAGTCATTTAACCTCTGTCTACTTCAGTTTCCTCCTCCATAAAATGGAGACAATTATGGCACTTACTCCACAGGGTTGTTGTGAAGATTGAATGATATCTTATTTGTAGAACACTTAGCATAGTGACTGCCACATCATAGTCACTTAGTAAAGGCTTGTCCCTCTCCTCAGTCCCTGCCCAATGGCCTTGACATTGTCTCTCACATCTGTCTAATTTCTACTCAGCAATGTTGTCTGGCTTGTTTTATTGTCACATGACTTTAAGGTCATGCCTGCCTTTAGAGGCTGCACCAGTGAGGTGGGGCAGGGAGTCTGCTTCCCTGTTCCCAATAGCAATGGGATTGTCATATGAAATGACTGAGGGATTCCACAAACAAGGTGCTTTATAAACCACCTTTCTGAATTCTCATGTTTTAATTGCAGTTACATTTTTAAAAACTTTGCCTAGCTGCCCTCTGCTTTACTGTCTAGAGATTATCCCATTTAACCCATTTCGGCTTACTTCATAGCTTACAAACGAATAGATGAAACCTGGTATTTATGGCTTTGTCCTCTATTTCACAGTACAATTTATCAATCATTTCTGCAATAGAATAAAGTCTCTTATTAAATATGTATTGAATTTTAAAATGTGCTACACAGAGCTATAAGTTAACAAGCTCAGGGATCTTATTTCCCCCGACTCCTCTTTGAATTTGCCAGAGTTCTCATCTTAAATATGGTGGCCTTGGCGCTCCAATTATTCTGTACTATTTAAAGGACTTCCTTACAAAGGGAAGGGAGCAGAAGAGAAGAAAAGAAGCTTCTCTTCCAGGCATTGTGTGAAGCACTTTTCTTTCTTTTTTATTAGAAAATTTATCTCATTTGATTCTCCCAAGAACCCTGTGAAGTCAGTGCTATTATTATCTCCATCTCACCCTTGAGCAAATTGAGGTAAACAGAAATGCACTTGCTTGCCCAGAGTTTCCCAGCTAGTAAGTGTCTGAAGTCATATTTGAACTCAGCACTTCCTGACTTTGGGCTCATCCACTATGCCTGGTGACAAGGAAAATGACTTCTAAGTCATAACGTAGGGAAACACCAGAGAAACTCAAGTGATGAAGCATATTTGTTAGAGTGGGATATGCTTCAAACATGAAGGTTAGATGGCCCATCAGAGTGAAGGACTTGCACCTAGGACACACGACTCTGAGTCTCAGCCCTGACACAATGTTTCCCCAACCACGGATTAGTCACTTCCCTAGCTTGTCTTGTTTCCCATATCTGTAAACTCAGGGAATTGCAATCAATTCTCTCTTAGGGCTCTTCTGGCTCCCTGAATTTTTCTACTGTGCAGTTATGTGTATCATATACATAATCCTTTACCTGCTTGTCCATGATGCAGGGAAAAGAATACTGGATTGTGGGTCAGAAGAGCAGGGGTCTAGTTGTGGTTCTGCTAATTATCTCCATGATTGGGGCTGACATTTCCACATTTCATGTGTCAGTTTCTTCATCTATGAAATTTGTACTGAGATTCGAGTCAATAAATACTTAGCAAGTGACTACTAGAACTGAGTCCTATACTCAGTGCTGGTTGGGGAAAAAGAAAAGGAAAAGGATATTACCCCTCCCCCCTGCACACACATATACACACCAGGGCTTGGCAATCTAGCTTCCTCTCTGGCTTATAAGTTAGCTTCTAGGCTTAATATCTTAACATTCACCAGCCAGCCATTTACAGCAATAGTTCAGGGTTATCCCCAAACAGTTGGCCGTATAAGCCACCACCCTCTTGACCCAGTGGATTCATCTGACCCTGTTATGATGCCAGTGGTTGTTGAACAGCTTGAGCCCCTGTGTACAGAAATTTTGAAAATCAGCTAAGCTGGCTCTCAGCAGAGATAGTATCAGGTTTGAAATGTGGATTTTTGTTGTTTCTTAAGCTTATCCTCCCTATGTGCCCCATAGCAGTTGCCTTTAAAAACAAACAAACAGAAAACAAACAACAAACAACAGCAACCTCTGATAAGTTCTCAGGCTTCCTAGGCATTTGGGGCTCACAGAGAGAATAGAGATGTTTTTTTTTTCTATAAGGAAAACTACTCATCCCTCATAGGGGATGATATGGGAGGCAATTGCAAGATGTTGTTCTTTCTTGGAGAAGGAATGGCCAGGCAGTGGTTACTGTGAACCCCCCAGGGAACAAACAGGATATCTGAACTGCATTGGAAGTACCAGAAGGTTGGTGTCCTGCCTCAGCCTTCTCTTTCTCATTACCCTCTGACACTCTGAATGGAGATGGCCTGGAGGCCTAGAGGTTTGTCCCAGACAAGTCCAAGTTGGGGCAGCAGTTTTCTGCAGAAAAAGGAGGTCCCAGAACAGAAGGTACATCAAGGGACTGAGCCAGAATGGGCATAAGCAAACCTTAAGGCTGCCTCCCTCATTACCATTATGGAGAATCTGAAGCTTTAGGGAGAAAGAGAATTTAATCTTTTTATTATAAATTGTAATTTTTTGCAAGTATAATAATCAATTTTCAGGGAGTTCTAGACCTTAGGATGTCATCTTAAATCTGGAGGACTCTTTGGGGACCTAAAGGAGAGGAGTTAGCTCAACAGAGTATGAGGATGTCTCTGTATACCAGTTAATCAATCAATCAAGTGCATTGCCTCTCCTGGGCAGGCTGCCCCCCAAAATGGCACTGCAAGTCTGGGGGTCTATGTACACACTTGGGGGAGAGCTAAGAGGGAGGAGGAAAACTAGCTTGTGTGTTTATGGGCTTCTATGAATAGATACACACACACATGCAAACATATATGTATATGTACATACACATGAACATATATGTACATGTATATGTACATACACATGAACATATATGTACATATATGTGTACATATATACCCATATATACACACCCATATATATGCATATACATACACATATACGTATACATGTATGTATGTGTGTGTGTATGTATATACATATATACATATATATTTAATTTTAAAGGCATGGTAACAGTCTTCTGGTACTTCCAATACAATTCAGAAATCCCATTATCCCATTTAGCCCCTAGGGTGTCCACAGTAACTATTGCTTAACCATTATTTCTCTAAGAAACATTAACATCCTGTCATTATTTTCCACTTGGTCAGCTGTGAGGGGTACTAATTCTTCCTTGGGGCAAAACTTTTTATTCTGTTTACCACCCAAAGGTCCTTAGGAAACATTGGTGTTTCTGCTGCTGCCTTATTTTGTTTTTGCTTTCATTGTTTTTAAAGGTAGGGGAGGGTGGCAAGAAAGCCTTTCCTGAATCTTATGAAAATTGTTAGTTGGAGAGCTTGCATAGTCTTTTCCATTTCAGATTTGTAAAGACAGAGGTTTTTGACATAACCTGATGTTTGCACACATAATTCTAGCTGCAAGTATAAGACAAAAGGTGTTTTGCAGAATTTTTGTCAGTATCGAACTCAGGGTATGCCTAGCTCCAGGTAGGATTTTCAAACCAAAGTTGGACCTGGGTGCATGAGGTTGGTACATTTAAGCTCACTCTTACAGAATTGAAATGAATTAGCTGTGCTTCCAACTAACATTCATTAAATAACTCTTGTATGCTCTCCACTAACACCAGGTCCCTGCTCTTAGAGAGCTTACAGTCTCCAGGGAGGGTTAGGTTTTGTGTGCAGACTATATAATAATACAAAGTTGGATGTTAAGGGGTAAAGGTGAAATCCATGTAGAGTGTCCTAGCACAGTGTGAAGATGGAAGCAATGTGACCACCGATGGGATCAGCAGAAGATTCTGCAGAAGATGTCACCTGTGCTGGGCCCTGAAGAAAAGAAGAATGGGTTTGTGGTTGACTCAGGATGTTTTCTTTAGGCAGAGAAGAGAAGGTAATGGACTGGAGGCGTGGAACAGGGCCTGTGTGAATGTGCAGAGGAGCAGAGGATTCAGAGATCAGGAAACACCTGGCAATGCAGGACATGAAAGGAAGCAGGACGAAGTAAGGCTGCACAGAAAGACATTTCTAAAGAAAGTGATTTGTGCCTTATAATGATCTTGACCACCAAGAGCCTTATGTCCCCATTTCACAAAGGAGGAAACTGAGGCTTGTAGGGCCTCAAACCTGGAGGTGATTGGGTCCCTGAAGACCATCTAATGCCCTCTTCCTCATTTGAAAGAGGAGCAAACTGAGGCCCGGGAGGTTAATTGACTTGCTGACAGTCACATGGGTGGTCAGCATAAGAGAATGGATTTGAAGGCAGGTCCACTGACTCCCCAGCCAGTGTCCTTTCCACTGTGGCCAGTGAGTCACCTCATTAACAGTGAGAGGCTTGGGATGAGCATCTGGCTTCTGGCTCCCAAACCAGCTCATTTCTCCCTGCAGCTGTTCACCTCCACATGGCTAGAACAAAACTGTATCTTAACAGATGTGGAAAACCACATCTGTTTTTAAATCTATGGGGCATCAGACTGGCTTTTTGTTCCTCAGAATACCCCACTGAGCTGTTTGAAATTTGGTTTAGCTGGGAGACAAGGAAGTGTCTGCCTTTGGCCAACATGGCCAATTCTCCTGCTCAGCCCAAGGCATTGTGATGGCAAAGCCTCTAACAGCCTTTGGGCCAGAGTTAGATGCTCCCACAAAACAGCCCTGGAGGGGGCCCTTCCTACCCAGTAGCCCTGGGCCACTATCCTACTGTCTTCCTCTCATTTGTGTTAGCAACTTCTGAAGTTTTCTCCTCAAATTAATGTTCAGATTTGGATCCTTAAACAAAGCCAGTTCTTTCCCATGGTGTGTCAGCAGGAAGCTCCCTGCATTTGTGGATGGCTCATAAACAAAGCTCGCTTGGCTTCAGGATCCTCAGGGAAGAAGCTGACATATGCTAGTGCGGTGCTCTTCAGAACTTCCGTTATCTCTAGAGGACATGCTTTACTTGTCCAAACAATAAAAGGAAATCTGTAGAAAACAGTTGACTTTTCAAGTTTCAAGCACTTACAAAGCAGCCGCCATGGGTTTGAGTTCCAGCAATAAATAAACAGATGATCTCACCAAGGGAGATGTAAATATTCACTTGGCTCTTCTCTTCAGCTCCAACAGGCAGGTGCTCAGAAATGCCTGCCTTGGATTTTCAAGGAAAATGGCCATTTGAACTTGGCATGGGCATGGTCATTACTATACTCTCTTTCAAGCTCATCAGAGCCATGCCGGTTTCTCAGAATGTAAAATCAATTAGCTTTTAAACTCACACATAAAATCCTTTCAAACATGACTGGAGTACAGAAGGAGGCCAATGAATCATGCATGAGAAGACAAAGGCAGATTTTGTTGTTTGAGGATTTTTGAACCTTGCAAGAGGCAATAGCTCCTCTAATCTCCCTCAAAATATTTTGGGGAATCAGAATAAAAGTTTGGAAAAATCCAGTTGGAACTATGGTCCCAAGGCCAAGTAAAAATGATAGGATTTCTACTTGAAATTAATCATCTAGCCCAATCTTCATATTTTCTAAGCCAGGGAGCTGAGTCTCCAAATCCTTTCTTGATGCTGGAAAATCAAACCATTCATTGTCAAGTTTATAGTATGGATATAAAAAAGTATCGATCTTTGGAAGCTGATGCAAGGTTGTTCTTTGGACAAGATGCCACCCTATTGTAAAGCCAGCTGGGAGGTGATGAAGCTGGCTGGATGGAGTGTTCTTTGTCTAAATCGGAAGCTGTGCTTCACCAGTGGGTAATGGTTGAAAGACGACTTGGAAATGGTCTCATTGAACCTTGCAATTTTCCAGAGGGGCCCCTGATTGGGAAGTCACAGAGCATGTTAGTGACAAAGACTAGAACGTAAGTCTCATGATTTGTAGTCATCCAATGTAAACTGGAGGGTAACTGAGAGACCATCTATCCACACCCTCCCTGCCCCCATCCCCACCCCGAACACATGCACATAAACTCATAGGCATCAGTGAAGACATAGGAACCCAAGGGTAGGAGGGAGCTCATCCAGGTCACACAGCTATGCATTGACAGAACTGGGATTTGAACTCACTTTCTCACCTCCCAATCTTCTATGTGTTCTTTGGATTATCCTACCTCTTCTGCAGAACACCTGTAGAGTTTACATAGGGTTCATATAAAGCCAATAAGGAAAAACTGGCTCTACCCTTGGGGGAAATTCTTTATGGAAAGGTGTCTCAGAAATGAATTCATTCACAGTAATCCTTCCTCACCAGCCAAGCACTGAGACACTTTATCTTGGCTTCGTTGACCTGGACTCTAGGATCCCATTTAGTTCTGAGTACCATGGGTCATTCACTCTGCCCTAAAGGAAGGCTTAGGTTTAGGCCCAGTGAGGAGGCACAATAGATAGAGCACTGGGCCTGAGTCCAGGAGACCTGAGTTCAAATCTGGCCTGAGACCATTACTAGGTATGTGGTCCTAGGCAAGTTAGTTAACCCTGTTTGGCTTGGTTACTCATCTGTAAAATGCACTGGAGAAGGAAATGGCAAACACTCTAGTATCTTAGCCAAGAAAACCCCAAATTAGGTCACTGAGGGCTGGATGGGACTGAACAACAACAAAAGGGAAGCTATCTGACTGATTTTTGCTATTCATTCTATTCTTATTTTTTTTTTTTACAAAGCAGGTTTTTTTTTTTTCAGGACAGGATATTAAATGATTAGATAGCATTCCCTTTATATCCCTCAATAATAGGGCAACTCTGGCAGAAATATGTGGGAACAAAGTGAATTAGGGTTAGATCAGGGGGTATGCCATTCTACTGGCTGTGGAAGGAGCATTTGTCTTGAGTCAAGAGACTAGGGTCCAAATACTGACCCTGGGATGCTTTTTCTGTGTGACTCAAGGAAAATTCCTTGACTCCTCTAGGCTGTAGCTGTGCCTTGGGTAAAATGAAGAAAACATTAATTACACTACCTACCTCACAGGAGTCTCCCAAGGAAAGGGTTTCATAAAGTGCTGAGAGCTAAAAAAGTGGAAAATATTGCTATTATGACTCCTAGTACTTCAGAAGCATGTGTTGACTAGTGACTGTTTGAAAGAATATGGCAAAATCTTCAGCATTTTTGCCTTAGCATGTTTGATTTGTCATACTTTCAACAAAAACATGAAAGCTCAAATTTGAGGGTGGATTTAGGATAGACATAATGCATTTTGTTTGGGCAATTTGAATTTGAGAAACTGAAGCAACATCCCAGGGGAGAACTCAAGAAAGAACATGGCTGGATATGTAGATTTAGAAGGCATCCTCATTAGGACTAAAATGGGACCTAAGGAGGTCAGCAAAGTGAGAGAGGAAAGGAAAACAGAGGAGAGGGCTCAGGACTCCACACTTGATAGGCACAAGATGGATATTCACTTGTTAAAGGAGCTTGAGAAATGAATGATTGTAAAGATAGAACAAAGAAAGAGCCAAGGAAAGAGAGAATGTCTGCGAAGAACGATAGGCCAATTGTGTCTAAACATGTAAAAATATCAAGGGCAATAAGGACTGTGAAAATGCTACTGAGTTTAGCCATTAGGAGACCTTTGGTGTTTGTATGAAATAATGTTACTAATATAGTGTGGGCTTGAAACAGGAATTTAAGAGTTTGAGAAGTGAAAGGTTAGGTGCCTTCTCCTTAACTGGAAGAGAATGAAGCACATCTTAAAGACTCCTCAGAAATAGCTCAGGTGCTTAGCTGTGAATCTTGGAATCTCTGGAAGCCATGTTTCTGGTGTCCTAAGTCTTGGACTTTGCTTTTACTAGTAGTGATGATTTTAGCCATGTGGGGTGTAATAGTCATGAAAAAAATGAATAATCTTCTGTCACACATCACAAATGTTGCTCTTTGGATTGTAATTGAGTGCTCTTTGCTTCCTGTCATGCTCTGAAACTCCATCTTATGTCACTGAGGATACTGGGCATGTGCTTAAAAGGACTCATCCTAAGTTGTTTAATTCCAATCTGTAGAGAAGTCTTCCCCAAAATGAGAGGTTGAAGGGGTCTGGCTGAAGTGCAATTCTGAGACAGAGTGACTGGCACAGAGTCTGGTGGATCACTGAGAGACCCACAGTGTCCTCAGCTTTTTAGCTGATTATATATCCTGTAATGTATTAACCATTCCAGATAAGACATTCTGCTCTCCCTGCCCTGCAGTTTTCATTCTATGCCACTGGTTCCAAGGGCCACAGGAGTGGATGGGATGGTAAAATAAAACTACTCCTTTCACTCAAAAAAAATTCTGGGTTCGTGCCTTGGGGGCAGGCTAGAGTATTATCTCCCTACAGGAAGGCTGAATGGACAAAATTTGAGCTTCTAAGGTAAACTGTCAATTTCCCTTAACCACAATCAGGACTGAAAATTGTCACCTGATATATTCCCAGCAATAAAGTTACTTAGAGAATATAGCCCTCTACCTTTCCATTCTTTCCTACTCTGGCTGGCTGACAGCCTCACTGAGACACCCTCATATCTCTCTCAGGGCTTCACTGAAAGGCCCATGTGGCCCACCCAGGGGCAGCAGACAACAATTTTCTGTAGTGTTTAAGAGGAAATCAATGATCAAGCCCTATGATTGGAGATCTTTTGGATTTTGAAAACCCACCATTTTCAAAGTACTGGAAGCAAACAGCAAATTACATTTCAATCCTAGCAAAGACACAACTTGGGGCAGGTTACACTGTGAGGGAAAATGGACCAGGAAGGTTACCCACTCCGCAGGCACAAGTTTGCCCCTGCTTCTGTTCTGAATCTCAGATTTCCATCACATTCACTCATCTCCACAAAGAGCCACATGCTGCCTGTGGGAGTAATTGAGAAGCATCCCTACAGGCTTCTGGGGACCTGTCAGGGCCCATCTGGAGTGGGGAGTGATTTTGAAATAATCCTGATTAGCACCTTTGTTTTCACAGTACTTCTGTTTCCCAATATGAGCCTCTTTCTCTTATAGAGAGTCATCCTTTACAAGAAAGTGTTAGAGGCAAAACAACAACAACAACCACAACAACACCACTACTCAGCTCAGCCAATGCGACCGTGACGCCCGACAGATCTGGCCTGGCACGTGGTGTTCACTCTGTAGTCCACCATTCATGCACACATGGGGGGGAGGATCCCTTTTCATCTCTTTAGCTCAGGGCCAAGCCTGGCCACTCGAGCTGCCCACCGTTCAGTCTGATTGCTTTCTTGTTGGTCCTGTTCTTACCATTAAGCAGGATGGTTTTTTTTAGGATAGAATATTAAATGATTAGATTGCAACCCCTCTATAACCCTCAATAATAGATGAACTGGTAGAAATATGGTGGGAACAAAGTGAATTGGGGTGAGATCAGCTGCTATCTACTTCTCCTGGCTGTGGAATGAGCATTTGTCTTGGGTCAAGAGACTGGGGGGGCGGAGCCAAGATGGCCAGTGAAAGCAGCAACTTGCTTGAGCTCTCCCCCAAACCCCTCCAAATATCTATGAAAATGGCTCTAAACAAATTCTAAGGCAGCAGAAGCCACAAAAATGCAGAGTGAAACAAATTTCCAGCCCAAGACAACCTGGATGATTGATCAGAAAGGTATATTGCACTAGGCTGGAAGCTGAGCACAGAGCAGTGTGGGCACACAGGCCGCAGTGAACCTGGAGCAGGCCTCAGAGGACTGAATCATGGGCAGCTGTGGTGGTGTCCAGACTCCTCAATCCACAAATGGCAAAGACAACTTAGAAGGTCAGTGGGAAAAGTCTGTTTCTGCAGTGTTGAGAAAGTAAGGCAGGGTCTCAGTTCCTCTTCCCCAAGTAAGCGGCACTGGGGTGGGCAGCTGCTTCCCAAGCTTTCTGCCCATAGATTGAGGGGACATAGAGTGGGTGATCAGAGGGGGATTGCAGGGGTATCTCTTCTGGTACTGAGGCAGGAATCTGTTGCTTTGCCCGTGCTTGGATCTGGGTCACAGTTCTGGACTGGGGTGGTGGGGTGAGGAGCAGTGCTGGCATGGTGGAGCTTGTAGTGGCTGTGGACTGGAAACCTTCCTCACAGTTCCAGGACAGAAAGGAGTGCTTGTGGTCACTAATAGACCAGAGCACAGTCCAGGAAAGGAGTAAACACCTCACTCCTTATCATACCACCTTGGAAGAACTGAAAATTTACAGGTCCCTACAAGTATCTCTGAAAACAGCTACATAAACCCCCAAAACTTGGGGCAGTACATTCTCCACATTGGAAGCAGACTCTTAGCTTAACAAAGAGTTTAAAACTCAAGTAATTGGCCGGGATCATCATCAAGCAGTGCAAAAAGAGTCAGACTATATTATCTTACTTTGGTGAAAAAGAAGATCAAAATATACAACCAGAAGAAGACAACAAAGTCAAAGCTCCTACATCCAAAGCCTCCAAGAAAAATATGAATCAGTCCCAGGCCTTGGAAGAGCTCAAAAGGGATTTTGAGAAGCAAGTAAGAGAAGTAGAGGAAAAACTGGGAAAAAAAATGAGAGTGATGCAAGAAAATCATAAAAAACAAGTCAACAGCTTGCTAAAGGAGACCCAAAAAATACTGAAGAAAATAACACCTTAAAAAAAAACCCTAACCCAACCGGCAAAAGAGGTCCAAAAAGCCAATGAGGAGAAAAATGCCGTAAAAAGAAAAATTGGCCAAATGGAAAAGGAAGTACAAAAGATTACTGAAGAAAATACTTCCTTAAAAATTAGAATAGACAATTGGAAGCTAGTGACTTTATGAGAAATCAAGACACTGTAAAACAAATCCAAAAGAATGAAAAAATAGAAACAATGTGAAATATCTCATTGGAAAAACAACTGACCTGGAAAATAGATCCAGGAGAGAGAATTTAAAAATTATTGGGCTATCTGAAAGCCATGATCAAAAAAAGAGCCTAGACATCATCTTTCAAGAAATTATCTAGGAAAACTGCCCTTATAGTTTGGAACCAGAGGGCAAAACAGAAATTGAAAGAATCCACAGATCTGCTTCTGAAAGAGATCCCCAAAGGAAAATGTCTAGGAATATTGTAGCCAAATTCTAGTGTTCCCAGGTCAAGGAAAAAATATTACAAGCTGCTAGAAAGAAACAATTCAAGTTCTGTGTAAACACAATCAGGATAACACAAGATTTAGCAACTTCTACCTTAAAGGATCACAGGGCATGGAATGTAATATTCTGGAGGGCAAAGGAGATAGGATGACAACCAAGAATCACCTACTCAGCAAAACTGAGTCTAATCCTTCAGGGGAAAAAATGGTCATTCAGTGAAATAGAGAACTTTCAAGGATTCTTGATGAAAAGACCAGAGGTGAAAAGAAAATTTGACTTTCAAATACAAGACGCAAGTGGAACATGAAGAGGCAAACAGGAAAGAGAACTCATAAGAGACTTATTAAGGTTGAAGTCTTTACATTCCTGCATGGAAAGATGATATTTATAACTCATGAGACCTTTGTCAGTATTAGGGTAGTTGGAGGAAAATAATTTTATGTATGTGTAGGTAGGTAGGTAGATAGATAGATAGATAGATAGATAGATAGATAGATAGATAGATAGATGGAGAGAGAGATAGAGAGATAGAGATAGATAGATAGATAGATAGATAGATAGATAGATGATAGATAGATAGATAGATAGATAGATAGATAGATAGATAGATAGATAGATAGATGGCACAGGGTGAGTTGAAGATTAAGGGTTCATATCTGGAGAATAAAATTATGGGATGAGAGAAGATTACATTTGGAGAAGAAGAAAGGGAGAGGTAGAATGGGGTAAATTATCTCACAAAAAAACAGAAAAGAAAATGCTCTTATAATGGAGGGGAAATGGGGGAAGGTGAGAGGGAATGAATGAATATTATTCTCATAGGATTTTGCTTATAGAGGAAATAACATACACATTCAATTGCATATGGAAATATGTCTTACCCTATGGGAAAATAGGGGGAGAAGGGGACAAGGAGTAAGGGGATGATAGAGAGGAGAGCAGATTGGGAAAGCAGGTAATCAGAAGCAAATACTTCTGATGAGGGACAGGGTGAAAAGAAAGAATAGAATACATGGCAGGGCAGCATAGGATTAAGGGAAATAGAGTTAATTTCCCACAACATGTCTACTGTGGAAGTGTTTTGCATAACTGCACATGTATAACCTACAATGAGTTGCTTGCCTTTTCAATGAGGGTGGGTGGGGAGGGAGGAAGGGAGAATATTTGAAACCTAAAAATTTAAAAACATATGTTTAAAAAAATGTTTTCACATGCTAATGGGAAATAAGAAATACAGGAAATGGGGTACAGAAGTTTCGTCCTGCCCACAGGAAAGTAGAAGGGGAAGGGGATATGAAAGGATGGAAGAGATAGAAGAGAGGACAGATTAGAGGAAGGGATATTCAGAATGCATGTCATCTTGGGGTTGGGGGAGAGGGGAGATGGGGTGAAAATTTGGAATTCAAAATCTTGTGGTAGTAAATATTGAAAACTGAAAATAAATAAATTTATGTATATATACACATATATACATACACAATCTACATACATGTGTGTGTATATAGATATAGATTAGATATAGATATAGATATAGATATAGATATAGATATAGATATAGATATAGATATAGATATAGATATAGATATAGATATAGATATATAGATATATAGATATATAGATATATAGATATATAGATATGTATAGATATATAAAGACACTAGGGTCCAAATGCTGACCCTGGGATTATTTAGCTGTGTGACTCACAGAGAATTCCTTTACTTCTCTGGGCTACAATTTTGCCCTGGGTAAAATTAAGAAATCATTACTACTGTGTTACATTGTTGTGTTCATCCTGGGCATTATTTTCCAGGTTCTGCTTACCTCACTCCTCATCCATTCAGGGAAACCTTCCCAGATTTCTCTGTATTCATCATGTTTCTTGTTTCTTAGAGAAGAGTAATATTGTATTACATCCATGTGCAAAAGCTGCTTAGGAATTCCCCAGTTCGTGGGGAGCTGTGGCCCTTTCAACAGGGCTCTTTCTTGTGCTTATTACTGTAGGCAGGTAAGCTAGAAGGGAGATAGTGTGTTTGCTGAGTCACCAAGAACGGAGTTTGAATCCTATCTCAGACACTCAGTAACTGTGCAATGCTAGGTAAGTTCCTTTTTGACTTTAGTTTCTCCATTTGTAAAATGGGAATTATACGATAGTGTCTACTTGAAAGTGTTGTAAGAACAACACCAAAAGAGAAAACATGTGAGATACTTAACAGATACTAAAACACTTTATAATTTTAACTCGTTATTCACTGCTATGACCAAAGGTCTAAAACAGTGAGACTCCACATTGTGTTTTGACAATTAGAGGCAGGAAAATGATCCAAGGTGCTTGAGGCTGCCATATGGCTCTCATCACTCTTGTCTTTTTATTTTTAACTCAGTTGTCATTTTATTTAGCTGCCCAATTTTTATGAAACAAAGAGAATGTGATGGAGGTTCTTTTGCTAATAATGTTCCCAGAACCCTAAAAAGCATTGATGTCAGGGTAATTATGTATAGCTGATGCTTCTGTACCTCTTTGGGGTTTGTGAAATAATTTACTTTCATTACTGTGTTTGATCCTAACAACACTGAGAGGTAGGAATATAGATATTATTAGTACCCTTTCTTAGGAGGAAATAATCCAGTGAGAGAGGCTGTGAGTTTTTAAAGGTTGCTTAGTTAACAAGTGTCAGAGTCATGACTCAAAGCCAGCCTTCCCCCATTTTCAGGTTGTGCCTCTTCTAATATGCCAATCTGCCTTAGGAAGAGATACTGCAAAGCTAAAAGAAGATGAGCTCCACTGCCATAGGACAATTTGCATTCTGGACTGTCCAATGAGGTAACTCCAGAAATCTGTACATCTCCAGTACAACAGGGCTTCTGATTGACCCGAAGCAGACTATATGATGTGCCAGTGTCCTAAAAGTGAGAGGTGCTTCATAGATTGTAGATTCTTATGTAAAAGCCTGAGGAGTCTCAGGCCAGGTCAACCATTAATTATCTTAACTATTCAAGCTTCAGGATCTCCATTGTCCGCTTCCCTTCACTAGGACTCCTTTTTTCCTGTGGCCTCCACTTTTCACCTGATGGAACTGGACCCACTAAGCCCTTGAATGCCCCATCATCAATGAGCAGAAGTCAGAGCAGAGGTTGACAGGAAGACAGACAACCTGAAGCATTATATGAATTTGCCCCAGATGACCTTGGGGGAATAAAAGAGCTCATATTAAATGAACTTCTGAGAATTACATCCCTGCCTAGCTGGAAGAGTATTTTAAAGATTGAAATGAAATGATTGAGATGAAAATTGGGAGCTTTTATATTCCCTCTCTGCTCTTCCATCATAAATCACTTTGGCTCAAGAGGGAATTTGAAGGGGGATGGGCAAATTATATTGATTGAGTGATTGATTTTTATCAGCCTATAAAGCATCTAACAAACAGAAAAGAGAGGATTCTACCCAACAGCACCCTCACAGCAGCCCAATACTTGGAGAGTCTTTTTTTTTTTGTCTTTTCTTTTTTAAAGGTTAGTTTTCTTATACAAGCTGAAAGAAAATGGGTTTCAGATAGAAGTGGCAATCAAAACCGATTTAAAAATGACTTCTGGGGTGGATTTCTCTGTTCAATGCTTGGAAGAGGAATGGCAAGGTTTCTGAACCACAGCAAAGGAAAATCATTTAAAGTGCTGCCCTGCCCACTTTATTGTTCTCTATGGACACAATGGGTCTTGGTTTCAAGAGAAAAATTGGGAGGGAGGGAGGGGGAACTTTTAGTTAGAAATTAATGTGGGCTCAAAAATCCATCTCTTTTTTGTTTGTTTTGTGCCAGGGTCACTTTCCATACATAACTTTTAAGATGACAATTTGAGAAGCATTTCTGGAGAGTATGCTGCACCAGGCACTTTGTTGGGCACTGGGGATACAGAAACAAAAAATGCCTGGTCCCTGACCCTGAGGAAATCTGATTCTCCTCAGGAGAAAGACCATGCATGCAATAGTTTCTTGTTCCCCCAAGCTGCTATTTCTATGGCACTCTGCATTTAGCAAAGTGTTGTATGTAGATTATCTCATCAGACCCTCACAACACACCTGGAGTGGTTTTGTTGGTATCCCCATTTTATACACGAGGGAAAAGGCTGAGAAAGACTTAGTGAGCTGTCCAGAGTCACATGCTAGTAAGCAGGATTTGAACCCTTACCTTCCTGATTCCAGTTCCAACACTTTATCCGTGGCATTACCTAGCAAATTCTAAGTGCATGTGAAATACATATGGAATAAACTGAAAGCAATTTTAAGGTGAAGAAAGCAGCAAGAGAAGGGGGCAGAGAGAGTAGTCAGGAAAGGTCTCTTGTAGGAAGTGGTAATTGAGATATGCTTTGAAGGAAGCTAGGGATATTACCACATGGAGATGAGTAATGGAGAACATTCAGGTATAGGGGAAAGCCTCAGCAAAGGGGCAGAAATAGGGCATGGAGAAATGTGCAGCAGGGATGCTTAGCCTCACTGTCTCTCTCCCAGAGTCATTGAAATCAAGATCACTGGCAATGGCCTGGGAAACAATGGATGACCTCACTATCTTTGCTGTCTGACAAAGCTCTAACTGTTTCATGGTACCTGCTTCAGTCACCTTCATGACAATTGAAACACATTGTTCTCATCTTCCCATTTTGCTTGGGGGGAGTCTTCACATGTTTGAGGTAGACATCCCCCTAACTCATTGAGTGGTTTAAGGCCTGTTAGTTACCCTCAAGCACCATCCAAGACAGTTTTACTTGGGTGTGGCTTCTACTCATGGTAAAGCTTCTTTGAGCCAAAGGGGAGAGTTGGTGAGTCAGGTGGATGTCAAAGGTGGATGAATAGCTCTGAAGAGGGCTCAGTAAGCTCTCATAGCAGAGCTGATACCCCATACAAGCATAAAACAAGGAGGAATTGAAGATGGTGGAGTAAAAAGGTAGTCGCTCTCACCCTCCCCTATCAACCTCTAAAAACCCAGAAAATATCACCCCAGAAAAAAAAAAAACCTGGAACAGCTGAACTAGAAGAAAGATGGGGAACAGCAGTGCAGGAGCCCAGCAAACAAGTATTCCAGTGTCTTAGCAAAAATAAGGCAAGCAGCATTGCAAAGGGCCCCAGGCAGATAAGCACCCTGCAGCATTCATCTGAAAGGAGCTGAAGAAAACAACCTAGAGTATTCCTAAAGTCCCAGCATCACTGATTCCAACCCAACAGCAGGTAATCTGTCAGAATCCTACAGCCTCCAACTGTAAACCAGGAGGAGATCCAGAAGCCCAGGGGGTAGAGCAGGCAAACATCAACACCTGGACCTTTCAGTGCCTCAATGAGGGTGAGGAAACCAGTGGAAACCAGCTCAGAAAACCACCAGGTACCTCAGCACTCTACTACAAAGGAATCTCCCAGGGCATTAGCAGAAATGAGGGAGGCATCATTACATGGGGCCCCAGGGGGATAAACACCTTGCAGCACCCATCTAAAAGGAAGAAAGCTAAAGGAAAGGAAAAGCAGGAAACCTAGAATTGCCTGAAAGTTCCAGCCTTGCTGATTCCAGCCCAACTTGAGGTTAGCTGCCAGAAACCTACAGCCTCCAATGGCCAACATAAGAAGCCCCAGCACACAAAGCCAGGGACCAAGACCTAGGCTTCCAACACAAGAAGCTTGGGTCAGTGCCCTCTGTTCCCCAGAAGGAGAGCTCAATCTCTTTAAATGCCAGGGAATAAAGAAACCATGAGTAAAAAGAAATGTATCATAGATTCATATTATAAGAAGAGTGAAGATTAAGACAGAAATTCTGAAGAGGACAGCATTGTCAACAAACCCACATCTGCAACATCAAAAGGGAATATGAACTGGCCTGAATCCCAAAAAGCCTTCTTAGAAGAGCTCAAGAAGGGTTTTAAAAGTCTAGTGAGAGAGGTAGAACAGTCCTCAAAAAATGCAATTGGCCAATTGGAAAAAATAAAGTACACTGAAGAAAACAAGTCTCTGAAAAACACAATTGGCAAACTGGAAAAAAAAGTAGAGTGAAGAAAACAAATCCCTTAAAAATGCAATTGGCCATTTGGAGAAGGAAGAACAAAAACTAACAGAAGAAAACAATCTGTTAAAAACTAGAATTGGACAATGGAAACTAATGACTCTGTGATAGAGCAAGAATCAGTCAAACAGAAACGAAAACAAAATGAAAAAAATAGATGAAAACATAAAATACCTCATTGGTAAAACAACTGCCCTGGAAAATCGATCCAGGAGAGACAATTTAAAAATTATTGTACTACCTGAAAATCATGATAAAAAAAAAAAAAAGCCTGGAAAGTATCTTTCAGGAAATCTTAAAGGAAAGCTGCCATGAACTCCTAGAAGCAGAAGGTAAAATAACCATAGAAAGAATACACTGCTCACCATCTAGAAGAGATCCCAAATTGAAAACACCAAGGAATATAATAGCAAAATTCCAAAATTACCAGATGAGAGAGAAGGTGCTGCAAGTAGCCAGAAAGAAACAGTTTAAGTATCATGGAACCACACTCAGGATTACACAAGACCTTGCAGCTTCTACATTAAAATACCACAGGGTGTGGAACATGACATTCCATAAGGCAAAGGGGCTTGGAATGCAGCCAACGATCAACTACCCTGAAAAAATGAGCACGATTTTTTAAGGGAGGAGATGGATATTCAATGAAATAGGGGACTTCCAGACCTTCCCAATAAAAAGAGCAGAGCTCAACAAAAAATTTAATTTTCAAGTACAAGATTCAAGAAAGACATAAAAAGTTAAATGGGACAGAAAGATACAACATGTTGTTAATAAGGGTGGACTGTTTACATCCCTACAAGGGAAGATGACACTTGCAACTCCTGAGAAATGTATTGTTATTACACCATGTTAAAGGAGTATACATAAAGGGGTGGATAATAGTTGACTTTGATGTAATGAAAAAAACATCTAATCAAGTGGGTTAAATGTATCCAGAATGTACTGAGAAAGGAAGAGGCAGACAAGGGTAAATTACATTACAGGAAAAGACAGAAAAACCCAATTACAGAACAGGGAAAGAAGGGAGGGGGGTGGGCACTGTTTGAACCTTACTGTCATCAGATTTGGTTCAAGAAGGGAATAACATAATCAGTTAGGCATAGAAATCCAACTTGCCCTATAGGCAGTAGGAGGGAAAAGGGGAAAGAAAAGGGAGAGGGGTTAGAAAGGAGGGAAGAAGCAGTAAGGCTAAAGGGGAAGAAAAGGGAAAGGGAGGGAGGGACTGGGGGAGGTGGTGGTCAAAAGCAAAACACTAGTGAGTAATTTTTACTTACAACTTCACTGTAGAGGGCTGGCTTTGGGGAGTTGGAGGTCTTACACCAGCCCGGATCTTACTTGTAGTTTGTACTAAGCCAGACAGCTGTGAAACTCAGGATTTTGGCTCAACACCCCCCTGTTCTGTCTGTTGAGAACAGGATGCAACAAGGATATTAAAATTCTCCTTGATAAACAGAAAAAAAGAGGGAATGGAAAATAGGGTAAGAAGGAGTTTGGATCAGGTAATATATACCATAAATTTAAAAAGGAGATTGAATCAGGTAATATATACCATAAATTTTTTGGCACTACATCATGAAGGATGTACTCCTGCACAAAAACATTTTGCAGGACAAAAGAACAGGTTTTAGATGAGCAACCAGATGTCACGGTAATGTGGAAGGATCCAAAGTTGGGTAATTGGGATGGTCCAGTAAAATTATTAGCCTGGGGTCGAGGTTATGCTTGTGTTTTTCCAGAACATGCAGGAGAACCAGTCTGGGTTCTAAGAGGAACATCCGCACCTGTCAGCATACTGACCAGAGGGATAGAGACCCTGAGCATCAAAGGAAAAACTGGTTGGAGAGACAAGCGGAGGAGGAAGGTGAGACCGAGAAGATGAAGAGTCAATAATAAGATGTTGACTTTCCCTTTTGCAATGATGACTGTTGCAGGTGTCCCCAGGATGGAGTCATGATTATATTGCACTTATATGCTTTACCCCCCTTGAGTTAAACCTATAACTTGAAATGTGATTACCACTGTACTTTTGTTTGTGTAACTCCTTATTTGCTTTCTAATACTACCAATGCAACTCCTGATCAAATATTGAATAAGGTTCAGGGTGCTTGGCATTCCAAAAATATAACATGGATGGTATTGATCCTCAAGATATTGCTTATAAGCTGTTGTACTATATCAAGCAACTTAACACTTTCCAGAATATTTCAAGTTTGCTGTTGCATTTTGTACCCTGATAGTATTCTTGTTACTCTTGAGTTTTCTCCTGATGTGCATCCCACATTCTCAAGCTAGAACAGAAGAAAGGGGGAGATATAGAGGGCCGGCTCTGGGGATTTGCAGAGCTTAGGCCATCCTGGGTCTTACCTGTAGATTGTACTAAGCCTGACAGCTGTGAAACTCAGGATGTCGGCTCACCACCCCCTTGTTCTGTCTCTTGAGAACAGGATGAAGGAAGGGAGGAAACAGATAGGGTACAGTACAGGACACAGGAAAGAAAGTAACAGACAAGATACAAGGAAGTAAGGAAATCACTTAATTAGGTTTGTGCTTTTCATGGAAAATAATGGTATTATTTATTGATCCAGTACTATATAAGCTTGAGCCCTCAGATTAATAAACGAAGTTTGTTCTTCACATCTTCCACCTGGCCTGTGATTGTTTCTCTCTTCACATTCTGCCGGCATCAGACCCTGGCCATGGACACAGGCTCTCATGGCACTTCACTAATGTGAAAATATGTTTAATAGTAATGTAAATGTGTAGCCTATATGAGATTGTGCACCGTCTTGAGGAGGGTGGTGGGGGAAGGGGGAGAAAAATTTAAACTCAAAAGCATATGGAAGTGATTGTTCAAAATCAAAATGAATTAATAAAATTTAAAAAAATTAAAAAACAAACAAGGATGAATTGCTATAAAAATTTGAAGAAGGAAGGATCTATTTCTTGGAAAGAAAGATTAATGAAAAAAAGTGACATTTAAGTAGGATATTACTCCTCCATCACCTCCTTCCTCCTTCTCCTTCTCTTCTTCTTCTTCTTCTTCTTCTTCTTCTTCTTCTTCTTCTTCTTCTTCTTCTTCTTCTTCTTCTTCTTTTCTTCCTTCTCTTTCTTCTCCTCCTGCTCCTCCTCCTCATCTTCCTCCTCCTCCTTGTCTTCATTCTCCTCCTTTTTCTTTTTTTTCTCATCCTGCTCCTCCTCTCCCTTCCCCTCACCTTCCTCCTTTTTTCTTCCCTTCCCCCACTCTCTCTTTCCTTTTAAGTTTCACAGCACAATGATTTCCTGTGATACTTTGTTTTAGTATACCATATGGCTGTCCATTATAATAAACAAAACTGGGTAGCCAGCATTGACCAGCCTAACAACTGTATAGCAGTGTGTATATATTCAGTACCAGGAGTTCACTGCTACTCTTTTGAGAGGAGGCTACTGCACACTCTTTTTCTCTACAAGTTGTCCTAGCTGTCCTTTTCACTCTGCCCACCACAGGAAGTTTTCCACTTTCCAGGTTGACCCTGTCTCACTCTGGAACCCAGCTGGTCTGTTCAACCCCTAAACAAACCAATAAGCAATAACCCTGCCTATGAATGATACTTTAATAACCTTAAAAACATCCCTTGCAGTCTACATTATATCAAGAGGCAAATACACAAAATTCAGAGACTTGAGTAGGTCTTGTTTCCATGATGCTTGTGGTATACACTTCAGTGCCTTCATTTTCCTCTTTTCTAAAATGAGCTTAATAGTTTGTGTATTCTCAACATTCTTATTCTCTATTAATGGCAGCAACAGCAAGAGCGATTCCAGTGCAGGTGTGTCTTTCATATGACAATCCCAATGAAATGTAGCAAGGGGTGGGCCTGGGCAGATTATTCTGCGGTAGAGAAGGAAAGTTTTATGGGAGAGCAAGTGGAAGAGAGTATTCCTTCCCAGGTGCACCAGTTTCAATTCTAAATACCTTAGCCCTAGTAGCAGCAAGAAAGAAAGGGCTATAGGGAGTTGCTGGGGCCTGTACAGATTAGGTAAGCCTTAGATGTGAAGACAGAAGCAAACTTGTCAGTGGGAGGACAGGAAAGGAGCAAGAACAAGGATGCATTGGAAGCTGTAAGCACAGACATGGCAAGGTGAGGAATGATGAAAAACTCAGCTCTTCTCTTGGCATTGTGCCCATCCATCACTATTTCTCACATACATAATAGTTTACAAACTGAGCCAGTGTCCCAGGTCTGTGATACGGCCTTTCAGGAACTCTATTTCTCTTTTTTATGTTTGGTTGTGAGTGCTTGGAATGGGGATTACTGGCTTGGTTCTTTTCCCCATTTTTCTTCCCTACCCCAACACAGCCATAGAACCACAGGAGAAATAGTGTATGGCCACATTCACAACCAAATATAATCAAGTTTAACTGACAGAATACTTTTCTATGGATTCAGTTGCCAATAATTCTGTTATGGCCAGTCCTATAGACAGAATTAATTTTTTGCAGAAAAGGAAAAATCAGACTAAAAAAAGTTGCTCAGTAGTTGGTTAATCAGCATTAATAATAATATTAAAAAAAGATGATACCAAGGGATATTCCTATACATTTCTTTAGTATTTTTTTTTAGTGAGGCAATTGTAGTTAAGTGACTTGCCCATAGTCAAACAGTTAGTGAATGTCATGTGTCTGAGGCTGGATCTGAACTCAGGTAGTCCTGACTGCAGGGCCAGTGCTCTATCCACTGTGCCACCTAGCTGCCCCCTACTTAGTCTTTTTTGAAGAGAAAGAAAGCAAGAGAGAGAGAGAGAGAGAGAGAGAGAGAGAGAGAGAGAGAGAGAGAGAGAGAGAATAAAAAAAGATAGAAGGAAGGATAGAAAGGAGAAGGAAAAAAGGAAGGAAGGTAGAAAAGAAAAAAGAAGGGAGGGAGGGAGGAAAAGCAGGCAAGCACTTTTTGAATGCAAACCCTAGCTTTGTTTCTTAAGGCCTGTCTGACCTCTGCTTTGTATACCTGCCATGTGACACTACCCCTAGACATCTTTTAGAGGCTCCTGGGAGGATGGTATACATGTGCATACCACCCAACCCACTCTACTCTTAGATCTTCAGTCTTCTTAAAATATTTCTTCTGAAAAGTGAAAGAGTCCCCTTCCAGCCTTTAAAGATGGCCTATAATAAATAAAATCTAAAAGGTACTTCTGGCTCACAATAGTATAAATCAACCCATTCCTGCTCAATGACAATAAAGGAGAACCCAAGAATGACTCTCCCCCTCAAGGAATTGTTACTATTTATTGCTGTCATCCATCCTTCAGTTTCGAAGAGGACCAAAGATATTATGAGGTTAGGTCTTGACTTGCACATGAATTGGATTTAAGTGAGCCAATGTCACTGAAGTCCAATGGCAAGACAAAAGTCAAGATGACTGGTTATGGCCCAGGATGCAATGGATGACCCTCGCATGTTTGATGCCTAACCAAGCTCCACAGCACTTGTTTCAACTGCCTTCATGCCAGGTGGAACAAATTATTCTCATCTTCTCATTCTGCTGGGGAAAGTCTTCGTATGCCTGGGGCAGACCTCCCCCTAACTTGCTAATAGGATTGAGGCCTGTTGATTATCTTCAACCTGGTGAAGCCTAACTGCTAAGATAGTTTTGTTGTTGTTGTTGTTGTTGTTGTTGTTTTTTAACCAGAGTGTGGCCACTATGCACATTACAGCTTCTTGGAGCCACAGGTGATGATTTGGTGAATCAGGTAGATACCAAAGGTATGAAAAGGGCTCAGCAAGCCCTCACACCAGAGCTTCCAGTTGTCCCTGAATTCCCCACACATCCCTTACTGCTTACTGCTTATACCCAATAGATGTTCCTTAGGTCTCTCAACAGTTTGTCAATGGGCATTTCCAAACCTTCCTAAGGAAGAAACCTAGAAAATCCCAAGGAAAGTTTCTTTTTCCCATTTGCTTATTGCATCAACCTGAAAAATCACTTTTTTCAATGCCTCCCTCCATTCTCTACAGAACTGACAGCAAATTCCTAGGGACAACCCTGGGAGAATGAGGGGCATACATAATTCACATAGGCACTGTTGCATCTGTCTTCTTGAACCTATGTAATACAATTCCTCAAAACTTCCAAATGAATGGTGAAGGTTATTAATCCAAGTGAAGGGCTTAATAGGCACCAACTTCAGTGTTTGGGAGGAAAGGAACTAACAAGGAGGATGAAGAGGGTGGCTGCATCTCAGCTGGACCTTTCAACATGGGAAATTTCTACTCATCAACTTCCTTCGAAGAAGAATCTCAAGGTTTATTCCTCCTGTAGACCAAGGCCCTAAGAGCAGGCTTATACTCGTTTTGTTTAATAGGGGCTTCTTGGCATTGCTGACATAGGCATCAAAGGCATACCAAAGGAAAGCTGTCCTCAATAAGAAAGCTGGGCTTGTTTCTGGAGTCACATGACAGTAGAAAAGTGTGTGCCTGGGCCACAATGTTTCCAGTTTTGGGTCATGGAGGAGAGATGTTTACACCCTTCCTTATTTCTTTGCATATGTATTGTTGTTGATTTTTCAGCCCTCAAAAGGCCCAGGCCATCAAGAGGAGGTTTGAGGTAGAAAGAGACTAGTACCAACGTCAATGTGTCTGAGTTCATGGGGCCATATGCACACATTGGTGACATCTCATTCAAAAATCCAAGACAACAAAGATTTCTTAAATATCCATCATTCATCCCACATTGGGATGAGCTCTGGGATTTACCAGAAAGACCATGACACCATTCTTGCTCTGGAGTGGGTTTCAGTTAAATGTGGGGGATGGAGTATGTATACAGTTCAGCATGTTTAAAGTCTTATGGGATTGGAGCAAAGGGTGCACAGAAAAGATAGGAAAACATTTCAGGGATGGTAGTGACTCCTGGGAGGATAAGGGAAGGCTTCAATGAGACTTTGATATGTGGGCTTCACCCTGAAGGAATGTAGGGGTTTCTGACGAAGGACATGGGTAGATGCTATCTTCTAGATAAATGTGGGAATTCTTACTGGTGGGAGATGAGCTTGAGGTCAGCAAATAGCTAATTCACAGTTTTCTTTAATGGCTGGTAATGCGTGTAGAGAAGTGGATTGGGGAGGGCTTTAAAGGCTAAATCAAGGAATTTATATTTTACCCTATATGTATATTTTACCAGTGAAGCGTGACAGATATGTGAGAGATATGGTGAACCTTAGGAAAGTAAGCATGGGAGTGGTGTGATAGCTGTATAGGAGAAAGGAGATACTGAGTACCAGAGGACAAGTTATCAGACTATTGTAATAGTTCAGACCCAGGAAAGCAGACCTGAACTATTAGAGAAGGGGGTAGATATGAGATGACTCTCATGAATGTGAAGGTCTACTTGTAAATGGAGAAATGCCATGGCTATTCTCTTGGCAGTGAACTTGGGGTATGAGAAGCATCACATCTTTTCCCCCTACATGAGTAGAGAGGACAAAGTGGCCTATGACTTCAGAGGTGGTCAGAAAGGGTCCCCTCTGGTACCAGGGGTGGGGGTGTTGCTCACAGCTGGCCTTTTGTCCTTTGTGTTCTCAGGACTCCCTGTTCCATTTCCATCCATGCTGCCATGACAAACTTGACCTACCAAAAGGGAAGCCATCACTTTTCTCCAGCAGGTTTGTCTCTATTAGTTCTACTAAGCTGAAGCTGACAGCAGCCTTCTTCCAAAGAACATAACTGTAAATGTCCAAGGAATATATCAACATGGCAATCACACTTCCAAACCCCAAGGTGAGAGGGGATCCAAACATACCCTACCTCTATGTGGCATCTAGCTCTTTTATCCACAGGGATGCTCAAAACCTTGGAGAAATTGAGACTATACCACTCTCAATATAATGCTTAAGATACACATCCTAGTGTATTTATTCCTCACCATTCCATCCATTCAGCACACTCAGAATTATTAGAATGTGGCTCAGTATAGTTTGTTATTTACCAGTATTCCTGGAATATAAAGAATATTTCCTCTAATTGCATCTTTTTATTCCACAGATTCACACTCTGTTACTTATCTGGGATGCTTGTTGGCTTCCCATTTGGATTTCCTTTGCTTTCCTTTATTTCCTGTTACATAAGAATGTTTGACATTACCAATTCACCAAGGCCCCTTGTTGACAATACTTGTCTGAGTCTCTGGAGTGCAGCACAGGCGGGTGGGAGAAGGCAGAATCATTGCTGAGTGCTATGGGCCCAGCAGGAAGCCTGGTAGAGACAGTTAACTTGGGAAAAGCATTAGAAGAAATTAGCTGTTCTTAACACAAATCTCTGAGTGTGTGTGAAAAGGGGCTGAAAGCATACGTGCTGGGGCCCATGGCTCTGTAGTGGTAATGAGGCCACACAGACACAGAATGGGTCTTATTAGAAACCAAACTGTTTAGTCAGCAAGCTCAGGTTATGCATACCCGTTCTGTGTTCACATGGCATATGGAAACATAGAGAAAGGATGGGGTGAAAGGTATATTTCCTCTGGTCACTGTGAGAGGGAACACATGGCTGGATTGATGTCATTCGGACATTAAAGTGTCCAATTGTTTCTTTACTGTAGAATATAATCGCCTTGAGTTTAAGGCTTGTTTATTTTAGTAATTGTCTCCTCAGTACCAAGGACAGAGCCTTGCACTGCCAATGCAATCAGTCAGTCAATAAACATTAAATGGCCACTATGTGCCGGGCAGTGTGTTAAGTGCTGAAGATACAAAGAAAGGCAAGGAGTCCTTCTTTGTTCTCAAGGCTAATAGGGGAGATAACACATAAGCAACTTTGTACAAACAAGCCATGGACAGGATAAATTAGATATAATCAACAGAGGGAAAGGACTAGAAGTTAGGGGAGGAGAAAGCAAGGATTCTCTTACAAGATGGCACTTTAGGAGAGAATTGAGGGAAGCCAGGAGGCAAAGAAGAGGCAAAAGAGAATTCTGGGCATGGAGAACAGCCAAAGACAATTGCTGCAGTCAGGAGACAGTGTCTTCTGTGAGAAACAGAAAAGAAGCTCTGTACCACAGAGCATGGAAGGGGAAGTTGATGTATAAGAAGAGTGCAAAAGTGAGGGGCTACAGGTTATGAAGAGCTTTGAATCTGCTGTATTTGATCCTGAACACAATGGGAGCCTCTCTAGTAGAGAAGTGATGTGATTAAATCTGTGCTTTAGGAAAATCACTTTGGTGACTGAATAGAGGGTGGACTGGAGTGGGGAAAGCCTTGAGGTGGGAAGACCTTATTATGCTAGCCCAGGAGTGAGGTGATGAGGGTCTTCACCAGGGTTGAGACAGTGTCAGAGGTGAGGAGAGAAGTAGGCATATTCCAGAAATGCTGCAAAGATGAAATTGACTGGCCTTGGTAACAGATTGAATATGGGTGAGGTGGCAGATAGAGAAGTATTTTGCATGACACCTAGGTCACAAACCTGTGGGATTGAGGAGAAGATGGTATCCTAGACAGTAGCCAAGAACTCAGGAAGAGGGGAGAAGGGGATGGAGATGAGCTCAGTTTTAGACATGTTGAGTTTAAGGTGTAATGGGACATCTAGTTTGAGGAATTTGGAAATGTGAGATTGAAGATCCAGACAGAGGTTAGTGATAAATTTTAAAATTGTCAACTTGGAGATGGTAATTTAATCCAGAGAAGCTGATGAGATCACCAAGTGAAATAATGTAGAGGAAGAAGAAAAGAGGGGCTATGATAGAACCCTAAATAACATTCTTAGAGAACAAGTGTGAATGATAAGGGGGCACAATAAAAGAAACTTAGGATCAGTCAGCTAGATAAGAATCAGCACCTAGTGGTGTCCTAGAAAACTAGAAAGAAGAGAGTTTAAAGGACAGCAGGAAGATCAAACATGTCAAAGGATTCACAGAGGTCTAGAAAAGTGAGAGCTGAGAAAAGGGCATTAGCTTTAACAGTTAGGAAAGCATTGATAACTCTGGAGAAAACATTTTCCGCTGAATGATGAGGTCAGAAACCAGACTGTAGAGTTCAGAAGAGAGTGAGGGAAAAGGAAGAGGTTACCTCTATTGTATACATACATCTTGAGGAGTTTGATGACAAATCAGAGGGTAAATATGGGACACTAGCTCATAGGGAGGAATGGATCAAGGGAGAGGGGTTTTGTTTTGTCTTCTTTTTTAAGGATTGAGGAGATATGGGTATGTTTATAGGCAATCATTGAATAGACAGGGGAAACTGAAAATAAGTAAGTGAGGATGATAGAGAGATCAATCTCTTGGAGAAGATGGGATGGAATAGGATAATTTGCATATGTATAGTGGTTTGCCTCATGAAGAAGGGTCATCTCATGATATGAAAAAGGAGTAAAAGTAGTAACATAGACAGAAGGCAGAGAGGAAATATGAGTTGAGGAGGGGAAAAGACGAAGGGAACTCTAGGCAAATGGCCTCAATGTTTTCAGTAAAATATGAGTCCAGCTTCTCAGCTGAGAAGAGGAGGAAAGAGGAGGGGAGCCAATGGAGCTGGGAGGAGAGATGAACAGACATGGGAAACGTGCTGTGGTGAGTGCATTAATAAGTCAGTTAGAGGAGTGTAATGAATGGATTAGTAGCAGTGAGGACCCAGGTAAAATTATAACATATATTAGTGGTGGGTCTGGTGAGGATAGTGTGGTTATTTTCTCCAGAATGATGTGGTAGCAGGTGAGGAGGAGCAAAGGTGGTAGACAGTGGCCGTAACTCAGGAATGAAGCTCAGAACAGAAAATTCAGCAAGAGCACAAAGAAGCAGGATGGAAGTGAAGAAGATTGTGGAGAGCTGAACTGGCTCACTGAGGGATTAAGAAGCAGAAGGAAGGTGAATGTACTCAGTGGCATTAGGGATTGGAAGGCATGGTGAGGAAAAAGAACAGGGTTTGGGATGTCAAGGCAGAAGGAGAGCTAAAATGACAACATTTCAATCAGATAAGGGGATTTCATAGTGCGCTGGTGGAAGTGAAACATTTGTAGGTGATCCATTCCAATACAATAGTGATTAATCACTTACTATGTGCCAGGCATTATACTAAGTGTTGGGGATAAAATTACGAAAGGCAAGAAAACCCCTGTCCTAAGGGAGTTTATAATCTAAAGGTGAAGAGAAATACAAAATAAAAGTAGGGCAGGGGACTATGAAATACCCAGCGTACATCTTGTTTCATGGAGTTGAAACAAGGTGGAGCAGCATATGCAAAGTGGAGTGATCTGAGAGCCCAATTTCTGCCTTCTATAAAGGAAGGCACTGGTGGGAGATACACAACTTTATATGTAATCTCTCTATATTGTATGTACAGATATGTGTGAATAATAACAGTATATTTTATAGAAGTGAACTTAGAATAAATATCAAGAAAACCATCCCAAAGAATAACACCCTCCCCCAAGGTAGAATAAGCTCCTGATGGAGGTGGTGAGTTCCTCTTCATTTGTCCTCTTCAAGTAAAGACAGAAGGACCTTTGTTGGCTAATAGAAGCACAGACTCTTGGACTCCAAAATCTCTTTCAATATTGAGATTCTGTAACTGTGTGAGTCCCTCTATTGAAGCCCCCTGACGCTTTATTATGGCAAGGACATGGAACTGTGCTCTCTTCAAGATGATGCCAGCCATGAAGGAACCTCTACACCTCCTACCCGTAGAGACAGGCCCGGGAACAGACTGTCATCCAAAGACTAGCCTAGCTGAGTGAGAGTGGCTCATCTCATCCCCCCAAACTGAAGACAAACTAGAAACATAATTATCACAATGGCCCACAAAGAAGGAAGACCTACTTCACTGACACCCTTCCAAATTCCTTTTTGCTGCTTCATTAATAGAGAATGAGAGAACCCAAAGTGGCCCCTGAATTCAGATTCAGTGCAACGGCCAGTCTTGGTCTGTCTTCCAGAGTTGATGTAAACACTTTCCTCCTCTTACCTGGCACATGTGTGTTTACTCTTGTTTTCCTCTACATCACTAGTTACTGTATCAACTCTTCTCGTGATTCTGTTTTCAAAAAGTAGATCAGTAGACAGCTCCTGAACCTGGAATTTCATTGATATAGAAAACCACCCAGGCTGGAGCTCCACCCCCTAAGGAAATTCTTCCCACTGAACCCTTTAAGCAGCTACCAGTCTTCTGGAGCACTGAGTGGCCACTTGACTATGGTGAATAGCTCTCTTTTCACTCTCATTTCTTTTTCTTAAACAGATTATATTTGACTTTATTACTTCACACTTGTGAAGCTGCCACCATGGCCTCATTGCTGAAGACCCCTTCTTGCCAGTTTCCCTTTTAAAGTCAAGTCCTTTAAATATTTCCTTGACAATTATACCACTATGACACCAGTGATATAGGTATTATTGTCCTCACTCTGAAGAGGAAGAAACTAAATCTGGGTTTAAGGATGGCCTTGTCCATAGTCACCTATTGACTATGTTACCAAGATGGGATTTGAACCCAGGTCTTTCTCACTCCAAATTCAGGGCTTTTTTCTTTAGCTCACTGTGCAGCTTTTCACATTGGCTGGCAATTTTTTCTCCTGAAGCTCTGCTGAACCTCAGGAAGATTGTTTCATGGGCTATTGACAACACTAATGTGTGCAAAGAAAATCCCTCTTTCAGGGGTACAAGCAATCATTTAAGCACACGGTACCAATTATGGGCCATTACTACTTGCTACTGAGTGAGCAGCAATGCAATTGATCACTAACTGCTATCTCACACCTGCTGAGCTAGAGCTAAAGACACACCATGATACCACCATGATACCACACAATGCAAGAACCATGTTCCACCCAGAAGGCTCAAGAAACTATCTTGCCAACTAAGAAATATCAGTAAGATCACCCTGTGACTGTCAGAACATGCCTTGAAACTAAGCCATGCATTTTGCCCAGCCACAGGACAGCATTAAACACTGATGTCTCATTCACGTTGGTCCTCATTTTAAAGCAGAGTTCAGAAGGAAACAGTCTACACACAAACAGAAATGTAAAGACATACCCAGAAGTGTCGGCATACATACATACATACATACATACATATACACACACACACACACACACACACACACACATATAGATACATATGTGTCTTAATGTCTAGCTTAACTTTTTTTTCCTAAAATTTTATCCAGGTTTTTATTTATTCATTGTATTTAGTTAAATTTATTTAGAGCTCATAGCTGTAAATTGAGGTCTTCTACTATTATTGTTTCAATGTCTATTTTTTCCTTAAAATTTATTTAGCCTTTCCTTAAAGTATTTAGAAGCTATGCCATTAAGGTCTTTGGTTAATCACTGAAATCAATTCATTGTTTATGTCATCTTTTAGCAAAATGTGTTTTCTATCTTTATTGTTAATTAAATTTATTTTTGTCATTTTTTTTAAAATGAAAATTGTTTCCCTGTATGTGTTTAGCTGAGGCAGAATCGATTTTGTACCAACCCCTTATTTTAACTCAGCTTTAATGTTTCAAGTGTTTTTTTTCTCCTTTTCAACAGACAGCTAGGGTGCCACCACAGGCCATAGAGAGCTGGATCTGGAGTTAGGAAGACCTAAGTTCAAATCTAGACTCAAACACTAACTAATACTACTAACCCTAAATGCTTTGTGACTCTGGGTAAGTCAATTAGCTTCTGTTTTCCTCATCTATAAAATGGGGATATTAATAGTATCCTACCACCAGGGTGTGAGGTAATATTTGTAAAGTGTTTTGAAAATTTTAAAGCAGTATTTAAATGCTAGTTGTTAAACGTGATGATGGAGTATAAGGAAACAATAAAATTCATCATGCTCTCACCATAATCTCATGACTTAAAAAAATCTGAGTTGGTGAAAGTGAAAAACTTTGGACCTAAAAGTCTTTGGTACCTCAGGAGGAAGAAACCCCTCAGGAGCTAAATGGAAGGAATTGGATACTGAAGGGTGTGTCTGTGGGAAAGATATCTCAATATGAAGAAAAAAGCCACCAAGTAAGACGAATAAATTTGTGAAAAGGAAATTAAGAGTTTGGTAAAAAGGGTCATAAAAAGAAACTAAAAAACATAACACCTTCAAAACCATTACCATAATGTTAAGAGAGGCACAAACATTCACTGAAGAAAAGAACTCTTTAAAAAGCAGAACTGGCCAAATAGAAAAAGAGGCACAAAATCTCACTGAAGAAAATAATTCCTTAAAAATTAAAAATGGGGAAGTGAAAGCTAATGACTGCATGACAGATGAAGGTATAATATAATAAAATTAAAAGAATGAAAAAAATAGAAGAAAATGTGAAATATCTCATCAGAAAAGCAAGCGACCTGAAAAATAGATCAAAGAGTGATAAATTAAGAATTACAGGACTATGTGAAAGCCATGATCAAAGAAAGTAGCTAGACATATTTCAAGAAGTTAACAAGGAAATTTGCACCAATATCTTAGATTCTAGAAGGTAAAATAGAAATTGAAAGAATCTACCAATCACCTCCTGAAAGGGATGCTCAAAATGAAAGCTCCCATAAATATTATCGTCAAATTTCAGAGCTCTCAAGTTAAGGAAAAAATACTTCAAGCATCCAGGAAAAAAAAATCCAAATATCATGGAACCACTATCAGGATGACACAAGATTTGGCAGCCTCAGAGTGGAGCACTTAGAATATGATATTCTGGAAGGCAAAGGAGATAGGATGACAATCAAGAGTCAACTACTCATTAAAAGTGAATGTAATCCTTTCGGGAAAATGCATATTTAACCAAATAGAGGACTTCCAAGCATTCCTGATAAAAAATAAGAGTTGAATAAGGCATTTGACATTTAAGTACAATACTTAAGAGGAGCATAAAGAGGTAAACTTGAAAGAGTAATCATAAGGAACTAAATGAAGTAAAAACTCTTTACATTTGTATATGGGAAGATGATACATGTAACTTCTAAGAATTTTATCAGTATTAGAACAATTAAAATTAATTTACATGGACAGAGGGTATGGATATGAAACAATTATGTTGAAATGATCTCCAAAAAATGATTGTGGAAAAAAGAGGAATGCACTGGAAGAAGGGAAAAAGGAAGAAAGAGATAAAGTAGGGAAATTTTTCTCATAAAAATAGATTGCAAAGAAGAGCTTTTATAACAGAAGGGAAAATGGGGGTGGTGGTGGCAGGCAATCCTTGAACCCAACTGTCATCTGAATTGTTCAAAAAAGGAAGAATATATTTTTATACACACACACACACACACACACACACACACACACACACACATACACACACATTTAGTTTTGTATAGTAATGTAACTTTCCCAGTAGGGAAATCGGAGGGGAAGGGGATAAGAGGAAGGAGACAATGATGAAAAAGAGGAGGGAGGATTAAGGGAGGCAGTGGTTAGAAGCAAAATAGACTTTTGAGGAAAGAAATTATAAAAAGAGACAGAGGAAGAAGCAGAAGACAATGCGATGAGGGGAAATATACAGTTAGCAATTATAAATGTGAATGTGAATAGTAGGGGGTAACCCATAAAATGGAACCAGATAACAGAATGGATTAGGAATAGGAATCCAAAAATATGCTGTTTCAACACACACTTGAAACAAAGACATACAGAGAGTTAAAATAAAGGGCTGGAAAAGAATCTATTATGCTTTGGCTGAAGTAAAAAAGGCAAGGGTAGCAATCATGATTTCAACTCAAGTAAAAGCAAAAAATAGATCAAATTAAAAGAGATAATCAAAGAAACTGCATTATGATTAAAGGCATTATAGATCATAAAGTTATATAAAATGATAGGAAGTTTCTCTAATAAAGACCTCCTTTCTCAAATATGAGTATAGAACTGAGTCAATTTTATATGTATATAAAAAAGAGCCATTCCTTAATTGATAAATAGTCAAAGGTTATGAATAAGCTTTCAGAAGAAGAAAATAAGCTGTCTATAATGATATGAAAAAAATGCTCTAAATCACCATTTATTAGGGAAAGGCAAATTAAACAACTCTAAGGTACCACCTCACACCTGTCAGAGATGAGAAATGCTGGAGGGAATGAGGGAAAATAGCTACACTGACAAACTCTTGGTGGAGTTGTGAACTGATCCACTCTGTAAAACAATTTGGAATTATGCCCAAAGTTTTATAAAACTGTGCATACATTTTTGACCCAGAAATACCACTCAAGTTCTGTAGCCCAAAGAGATCAAAGAAAAAGGAAAAGTCTCCATGGATATAAAAATATTTATAGCAGCTCTTTTTGTGGTGGCAAAGTATTAGAATTCAAGGGGATGTTCATCCGTTGGAGAATAGCTGAACAAGCTGTGGCATATGATTATGAAGAAATACTATTGTACTGTGGGAAATGATGAGGGGAGTGGTTTCTGAAAAAATAAACATCATAAGACCTTTATGAATTGATGCAAAGTGAAGTAAGAAGAACCGGGAGATCATTGCACACAGTAACAGCATGTTGTAATGATGACCAACTGTCAAAGATTTGGCTACTGTGATCAATTTAATGACCCAAGGCAATTCCAAATGATGGATTTTTTATGGTTTGAGTAGATTTATTTAATTTAATTTCGTGTTACCATTTTTAACATGTTTATTTAAAATTCTGAGTTCCCAGTTATATCCCTCTGTTCCTTCCTCCCCTCCCTCCTCCCTGAGATGGTAAGCAATCAGATATAGGTTAAAAACATTTCCATATTAATAATTATGTACAAGAAGACTCAAAGAAATGACAAAAATGAAAGAGAGTGAAAAATAGGATGCTTCAGTCTGTAGTCAATCAATACCAGTTCTTCCTCTTGAGGCAGATGATATGCTTCATTATTAGTTCTTTGGGATCATCTTGGATTATTGCATTGCTGAGAATAGCTAAGTCATTTACAATCCTTCACTGAATGATGTTGTTGTGACAATGTACAATGTTCTGCTGTTTCTGTTTACTTCACTATGCATCAGTTCATGTAAGTCTTTCCAGGTTTTCTGAAATCATCCTGCTTATCATTTCTTATAACAAAGTAATATTCCATTACAATCATATATCACAGCTTTAGTCATTTCCCAATTGATAGGCATCCCTTTGATTTCCATTCCTTAGCCATCACAAAAAGAGTTGCTATAAATATTTTCAGAGAGCTTTTTATGGGAAAAAAATGCTATCCACCTCCAAAAAGAGAACTGGAAAACTCTGAGTGAACATTTAAGTACAATTTCTCACATTATTTTTCTTGCATTTTTTGAAACATGGCTAATATGGAAATGTGTTTTGCACAGTTTCACATATCTAAGTGATATTATATTTTTTTCCTTCTCAGTGGGAGGAAGAGCAGATGAAAGGTAGGGAGAGAATTTGGAACTCAAAATTTAAAAAGAAAAGAATATTAAAATAAGTAAATCATAATTTTTAAAAAGGACAAAAGGTTAATTCATAAAAAAATTAATAGAGGATATAAATAGAAATTACTTTATAATTTTACATAATAATAGTCTTACAACTTCAATAAAAAAAGAATATTTACAAAATATAAAATACTAAATTACAGAAAAAGGATTAGAGAATTAAACAATTAAATTTCAGAGTTAGAATTGAGCAAGTTATAAATCAATTTCCAAATAAACTCCAAGATCAGATGAATTCATAAATGAACCCTTTCAAACATTCAACAAATACAGAAACCAGGGAGCTTTGAAATTTAAAAAAAAGAAATAATAGACTAATATTTCTATTGAACAAAAATGAAAAAAAATTAAACATTATCAAAGAGCAAAAAAAGTTGCTTTAGCAACATATCATAAAGATTAGACACACCCAAGTTGGATTTATATTAAGCATGTATAGTTGGTTGAATAGTAGGAAAACTGTAAAGTCAACTAACCATATTAATAATAAAATCAGCAAAAACCATATAATTATATCCATGAGCCCAGAAAAACCTTTTTGATGAAATACAATGCACATTTGTTTCAAAAACACTCAAAAACTAATTTATTTATTCAATTCCCTGGTTATCTATTCAACAACCAGACTCTCAAATATCACTTTATAGAAATAGAAAAGCAGTACTCAAATTCTCAAGAAAGAGCAACAGCAGTAATACCAAAAGCAATAACCAAGACCAAGAATCTCAAAGAACTAATACAAAGAAGTGGAAACAAAGTGAGGGACATCAGGGATAGCAGAGAGGGAGGATGGAGCGAGTGTCTGGCCTGCTGTTCTGGGTGCTGAGCAGTCCTGTGACTCTCAGAACGCTCTGCGCTGGATGCTTCCCAGTAGCCCGGGATCATGGAAAAAAAAAAAAGCATCATCATGGAATCAGAGAAGTCCAACACTTTAGAAGAACTGGAAGTGGTGGAAGTGAAGGAGATACAAGTAGAAGATTATCTGGTTATTATCAGGTTCACACCCACAATACCTCATTTCTCTCTGGACACTCTTTTTGGCCTTTGCTTACAAGTAAAACTTTAGAGGTATTTACCTTTCAAACATAAATTGGAAATCTATATTTCTGAAGGAACCCATTACACAGAAGAAAATATAAATAAACAAATCAATAACAAGGAGAAAATAGAAGCCACAATAGGGAATTCCAACTTACTGGAAACTGTCAAACAATGTGTCATTGCTCATGACTAGCTTCTCTTCTGAAAGTCACCAAATTGTAATCACTTGATACATTTGTTAAACTCTGTTAAAATAAAATGCCTTTTTGTTTATTACTTGGACAATCTGTACCTCCAAGCACTCCTTTATTAAAGAAACTTAAATACATAATAAAAAAGAAACATAACCTTAAATACTAAAACTTAAATATGTAATAAAAAAATAAAAAGCATGTCATGTGAATAGCAAAAGGTAAGAGAGGATTCAAAATATATAGCAATGTTTCCATTTCAAAAAAGCCCATATAATAAGTACTTCGGGTCATGTTGAGAACTGTCAGTCTTCTCTTTGCTTCCTTGTTAGTTTTCTTTTGTTAGTTTTCTCTGCTCTCCACTTTTTATTTTGTTCATCCTTCCCCCTCCCCTGAAGGCTACAATTAAGCATGGATATATTTATATATAGATATAGATATATAGATACCAATATACTTATATACACATACACACATACATACATAAACACATACTTTTCCCTAAAAAAAAATCTACTTCTGATATTAGTTTTTATGTTTTTGCATATCTCTCCTTTCCCATCCCCCATAAGTCCTTTACTTTACTTCTACCCTCTACCTTGCCCTCCTGTTACTTAACCTAGCTGCACCACCCCCAACCAGGCATTCCTCCCTTATCCTCCCATTCCTTTAAATCTAAACACACTTCTATACCCCCCTTTGACCTATTCCTTCACCCTCCCATCTAGAGATCCCTTTCTTATTCTCTGCCCCCTTCCTATCCACTTAGCATTTTATTTCTTTCTGAATCTAGAAGACTTTTATACTCTTCTAGATATATTTGTATTATTCCCTCTTGAATCCATTCCTGGTGAAGGTAGATTTACAGAACTAATAACCCTCCTCCCCCATCAATTTCTCCGTCTCTTCTCCTCTCACACCTCATGTGTATAAAATAATTACTCTTTTTGCTATTTCTAAATAGTTCCACTTTTTAAAGTTATATTATACTCAAGTCTGTCCCAATTTTTCTTAAGAACTACCCAATTAATAATAACAGTCTTACACTCTACATTTTACATATATAAAATGTAAACAGTCTGTCTTTACTGAGTCCATTATAATTATTCTTTGGTAAGTACCTTATATTTCTCTTGGCTCTCGTATGTCAAATTTTCTATTAAATTTAGTTTTTTTTTGACAAAGTCCTGAAAGTCTGACAGTTCATTAAATGTTCTTTTTTTTTTAATTCAGTATTACACTTAGCTTTGCTGGGTATGATAGTTTTGGCAAGAATCCCAGTTCTTTTGCTCTTCAATATATAATGTTCCAAGATCTTTGATCTTTCAGTGTCATTTCTGCTAGGTCTTGTGTGATTCCAATTGTGGCCCCACCATATTTGTTACTTTTTCTTGTTGCTTGTAATATTTTATCCTTGAGCTGAGGTTTTCAGAATTTAACTATAATATTCCTAGGAGTTTTCCTCAAAATTCTCTTTCAGGTGGTGATTAGTAAATCTTTTCTATTTCTACTTTCCCTTCTTGTTCTGAGACTTTAGGATGATTTTCTTTAATTATTTCTTTTATTTTTGTATCAAGATTCTTTTTTTGATCATAGCTTTCAGGTAGTCTGATTATTTTAATGTGTTATCTTTTTGTTCTGTTCTCCAGATCAGTTGTTTTTCTTTTTCTCTTCTTTTCTCTTTTCTTTTTTTCTCTTCTTTTCTTTTCTCTTCTTTTCTTTCCTTTCCTTTTCTTTTCTTTTCTTTCTTTTCTTTTCTCTTCTTTTCTTTTCTCTTCTTTTCTTTCCTTTCCTTTTCCTTTTCTTTTCTTTTCTTTTCTTTCTTTTCTTTTCTTTTCTTTTCTTTTCTTTTCTTTTCTTTTCTTTTCTTTTCTTTTCTTTCCTTTTCTTTTCTTTTCTTTTCTTTCCTTTCCTTTCCTTTCCTTTTCTTTTCTTTCCTTTCCTTTTCTTTTCTTTCCTTTTCTTTTCTTTTCTTTTCTTTTCTTTTCTTTTCTTTTCTTTTCTTTTCTTTTCTTTTCTTTTCTTTTTCTTCTCTTTCTTTCTTTTTTTTTTTTGATAGGCAATGGAGTTAAGTGACTTGCCCAAGGCCACATGGCTAGTAAATTTTAAATGTCTGAGGTCAGATTTGAACTCAGGTCCTCCTGACTCCAGGGCCAGTGCTCTATTGACTGCACCACCTAGCTGACCCTTCAGTTGTTTTTCTTATGAGATGTTTCATATTCTTTTCTATTTTTTCATTCTCTATATTTTATTTTATTACTTATTGATCTCTTATAACTTCACTAGCTTCCTCTTGCCTAATTCTGTTTTTCAAGGGGTAATTTCCTTCCTTAAGATTCTGGATCTCCTTTTCTAATTGGTTGATTCTCTTTTCATAATCTTCTTGTTTTTCTTGGATTGTTCTTTTTGTTTGTTTGGTTTGTTTTTGTTTTTCCTCTATCTCTCTCATTTGATTTTTAAAGTCTTTTTAGAGTCTTCTATGAATACTTTTTGAGCAGGTTACCATTTTATATTAATCTTTGGGGTTGAAGAGGGTTTCTTTGCTTCAGTATCCTCCTCTGAAGACATACCCTGGTCTTCTCTATTCCCATAGTAACTCTCTATGTTGATGTTTTTCTCCTTGGCCTATGCACTTTTTATTTGTAGTGACTCAATTTTTATAATCACCTCTAATCCTGAAGTATGGGGGATGGTGCTTCTGGCCTCAGATCCTCCTTCAGTTCTTCCCTCTGTCTTTGAACTAGAACCCAGGCCTCCAGCCTACTGTAAGTGCCCACAGACAGTGGTGGAAGCACCCCCACACACCTCTTCTACACTCACGCATCATGTGCTGGTTCATTCTAACCCCCAGTTGTGTCTCCATAGCACAGCTGTGTCTGACATCCCATGTCAGCAGAGGTTTCCTTGATCTTCCCAGGATCAGATGCCAATGCCCTTCACTGTCCTTGGGGAGGCAGCTAACCCCAGAGATTGCTGTTTATTATTTAAGCTGACCTAGGACTTAGCCTAGAGATGTTTATTCTTCACACAGACCAAACCTCATCCTAGGACTTTTCTTCAGATCTTCTCTGATTTTTCTAGGAAGACCCCTGTTCTGCCTCTACTCTTATTTATTTTTACTGCTCAATATTCTCCCTGAGGTGTTATTTCATATCTTTTCTGGGGGAAATATTGAGAGCTTGGAATTTTCTGACCTACTCCACCATCATCCCAGAATCCTCTGCAAGCACTATCTTGAAAGACCATTTCTCAAACAAGACTTAATGATAAGATGGCACCTATTATATTAATGTATGTAACATTCTCATATTCCATCACATTTTGTAATTAGATAGAAGAATATTTTCTAGTTATTGTGAATTAGACATATGACTTTTTCAGATGCCCATTCTGTCACCACCTTTCTTTGGCAGATCAACTAGTCCCATTGTACATAGATAAACCAGGCTTCAATCATTACTTGTAAAAATAGAAATAAAATGCAGATGATTCCTATAATACAAAAAAGAAGTAGAAACAAAGGGAGATTGCAGTGCCAGATCTCAAACTGTTCTACAAAGTCATAATTATTAAAACAGTTTGATGCTAGTTAAAAAAGAGAAACTAATGAGTAAATGAGATTAGCTAGAAAACATAAGTAGTAAATATATCTAGAACCCTAGTATTTGATAAACACAAAGATTTAAACAACTAGGGTATGGACTCATTAATTTATTTTTTCTTAAAAAAGATAAATGAAAACTATTAAAAGGATTGTGGGGAAATAAGCACATTGATGCAGTTTTGGTGAACTTGGGAATGGACACAACCATTCTGGAAAGCAATTTGTAATTACAAACGAAAATGTTACTAAACGGTGCATGCCCTTTCACCCACCTATACTACTGCTAGACCTATACCCCAAAGGGATCAAAGGAATGGGGAAAAAGATACTATATGTACAAAAATATTCACAGCAGCTCGTTTAGTGGCAGCAAAAATCTGGAACCTTAAGGGGACACTCATCAATTGAATAATGGCTGAATAGATTGTGGCATATGAATATGATGGAATACTCTTTTGTTGTAAGAAATAAGGAAATAGATAATTTCAAAAAGACACGGAAAGATTTATGCTACCCAATACAGAGTGAAATAAGCAGAATGAGAAGAATATTTTGTAATATCAATATTATAAACATGGACAATTTTGAGGACTTTTATAAATTGGTGAAGAACAAAGTGAACAAAACCAGAAGGTCTTAAACAGTAACAACACTGTAAGTACCACTTTGAAGGCTTGAAAAACACTGATTGAGGCAATGACCATTCATGATTCCAGAAGATCAATGATGAAACATGTTATCAACCTCCCAAAAGAGAAATGATGGATTTAGGACACACAATAAATGTATTTTTTGCACACAACTAATGAAGGAATTGTGTTTACTTGACTATTTGTTTTTTTTGGGTTTTTTTGTTCCTTAACAGAGTTAAGAGTGAGAGGAAGAGGAAATAGATTTATCATCATTTTAACAAAGTATTATTAACATTTTATATATTAACATTTTAACAAAGTAATTGAATAGAAAGGTGGGGAGGTGGTACAGATATGGAGAATTCCATGTACTTTCAGATGTAATCATTGTATTATGTTTTACTTAATGCAATTAATTATTTTTACTTTGTTGCAAGACAGCTCTCATGAAATGGGGTTCGTTTGACAATACATGTAACATCAAAATAAAATACATCAATTAATATTAAAAATAAAACACTAGCCAAGAGCATCCATCTTTACCCTTAAGGAATATATGTTCTAATGCTAGAGGTCATATGTAACTGCATATCATGGAAAAATACCTACAGAGAAGATGGAAGTCAACCTTGGAGAAGAAGCACAGCCCTCCAAGGGAACTGGAAAATGCCTCCTGCAGAAAGCACCCACTGACATGAATGTTGAATCAATCCAGGGATACTAAGGGGCAGAGTTTAGGTGGGAAAGTACTCCAGGCATAGGGGCCAACCAGAGTAAAGGCACCAAAATAGGTGCTACTGTGTGTGAGGAAAGGTGAGCACGTCAATGTGGCTGGTGCCATTGAACAAATGTAGGGGAGTAAAGTGTATGATAACTGACAAGATAGGGAAGACCTGATTGTGAAGCAATTGAAACCCAGCCTTTTCTCAATCAATATTCTTTTTTGAAATCTCTGCAACCTTGGACAACATCAATCACCCTTTTCTCTTTGGTCCTCTCTTCTCTCTGGGTTTCAATGCCTCTACTCTGTCCTGGTTCTCCTCCTGCCTATCTGACTTTTCCTCCTCAGTTTCCTTTGCTCGATTTTGGTTCCGCTCAATGCTGCTAGTTTGCATCACCTCATAGAACTCTGTCCTCAGCCTTCTCTTGTCCCTTTGTGCTGGTTCATTCATGATAACACCAATCCTCATGGATTCCATTTCCATCTCTAGGTTGGTGATTATTGGATATACGTATCCAATGTCAGCCTTTCACCTACCCTTGGAATTAGAGACATGCACCTATAATTGCATTTGGACAACTCAAACTAGACATCTCAAACTCAAAATTTACAAATCTGAACTCATTTTTCTTCCTAAGCCTTTCACTTTTTTCTCACTTTCCTGTTACTCTCAAGGATATAACAATCTTCTTGGTCACAAAGCCTCAGAACTTAGGTATCATCCTTTACTCCTGACTCTTTCTTATCCCTTCCCCCCAATATCCAATCTGTTGCCAAGTACTGTCAATTCAACCTCGATAGCATCTCTCAGATATGTTCCCTTCTCTCTTTTGACACTGCTACTCTATTCTGATGTTTTCCCTCATTATCTCAGGAAAAGACTATTACAGTCATCTTCTGATTGATTTCTATTTCTCAAGTAATTTACCCACCTCAATCCAATGCACCCTCCAATCAGCGGTCAAAGTGACCTGACTAAAGTACAGATCTTATCAGGTTACCTCCCCTAGTCAATCAATGAGAGTGGATTTCTTTCACCTTGAGCACCAAATGTAAAATCATCTCCTTGGCATTCAATGCCTTTTGTAAACCAGATACATTATTTTCTCCCCTAAACCCTCAACCTGTCTTATCTTCATTATTGCCAGAAAGGACAAAATCACCCATTTAGTAACTCAGGCTAACAACCAACGCATCACCCTTGGCTCTTTACTCTTTTTCACTAACATTTCCAATGTTGCAAAAACCTGTCAATTTCACCTTTGTAACATCCATCATTTCTGATCCTTTTGCTCCTCTGACACTGCCCCCTACTCAGTGCAGACCCTCATAAGCTCATACCTGGACTATTGCAATAGCTGCTGATAGGTCTATAAGCTTCAAGTCTCTCCCCTCTTGAGTCCACCCTCCATTCAGCCACCAAAGTGATTTTTTTTTCTAAAGGGCAGGTCTGATCATGTTACCTGCTTTACTTAATAAACTCCAGTGGCTCTCACTCGCTTCCAGAGTCAAAACCAAAATCCTCTGCTTTGAGTTAGTCCAAAGCCCTTCATTACCTAGCCTTCTTCTAAATTTCTATTTTACTTACCTCTTACTCCCTATCACGTACTCTTCCATCCAGTGGCACTGGGCTCCTGGCTGTTGCACAAACAAGACATTCCATTTCTGGGTCTGGACATTTTCTCTAACTGTCCTCCATCTTTGTAATACTCTCCCTCATTATCTCTGCCTACTGCCTTCTCTGGCTTCCTTCTTCTTCCAAACTAAAATCTTACCTTTAGAGGAAGTTTTCCTAACCAATCTTACTAATTATTTCCTAGTCATCTGGTATATACTTTGTTAGTACAGATCTGTTTGCTTGTTGTCTTCCCCATTAGATTGTGAGCTCTTTGAGGGTAGGATTAGGTAAATCTACCATACGTTCTTAGGTTTCTTAGGTTTAAAAATATCAGGACAACTGACCAAAGCCTACAGAGAGCCAAATTCATATTAAGTGGATTTGATCAGGTGAACTAACTGACGATGATTAACCTAGAGAAGAGAAGAGTCAGAGAGAAGAGGCTCACCTTGAAGTATTTGAAGGGATGTTTTATGGCAGAGAGACTGGCTAAGTATGGTTGACCATGGATGAAAGAATCAGGGGCAATGGGTGGATGAGGCAATGAGGCAGACTCAGGCTGAATGCCATGAAAAAAGTAACAAACAAATGAAGAAGACTTTTCCAAGGTAGAATGGGATATCTTGGGGTTCATTGCAGGTGTTCGAGCAGAGGTATAAATGGCCTTTTGGAAACATACTGCTGGTAAGGAGTAATTTTTTTACAGATATGAGTGTGAATGGTTTGACACTGTGATATTTCCAGCTCTAAATTCTTTGCTTACATAAAAAGCTATGGCCACTAGTGGTCCCAAGGAATAGAGAATGAACCACACCTCCTTCTTCTTGCTAGAGAGGTAAAACAATTACAGGTGCAGAACTTTCCATATGTGATTGGGTACAGTCACTCCCAACTCATTGTTTGTGTCACTATTTATTTTGTTATAAGGGAGGGGTGCCATGAACTTAGACACCTCAGTATATGAATAAGGGGTAAAAAATGAATAAAATTTTTTAAAAAAGAGTTCATCAATTGGATGAAAAGGAGAAAAAACTATGAAGAGAAATAAAAGAATAGTAAAAGAGATACTTACTTGTAATCACTTCTTCTTGCATTCCCCTCTGACTGCTTTGAAAATGTCCTCTCTGCCGTCTCTTTAGTACCAAACTCCATCTCATGGTTGCACCTCTTTTGGATAAAATGAGAAGCTGATACCTGACTCTTTCCCAGCCTCCATTCATTCACTTGGGAGGTGGAGGGAGACAGTGCTCTGTACTCCTAATTAGTGAGGGAAGAACAGATGTTCCATGAAACCTTAGAGACAAAAATGAAGGCAATTTCCCCTGAGGCAGCAGAAAAGAGAGACTTTTACAACATTGTTCTGTTTTCCTAAACAAAATGACGTATTAAAGCCAAATGGTGGAAACATACCTTTGCAAGGTTACTTATCAAAATAATTTTCCTTATTAATTTAAATATATATTTCATTTATTTTAGTTTTGCATCACTTACATTTCCTATTATAATCCCTCCTCCCAGATACCAATTCATTATTTTAAAAAGTACAGCAAAATTAACCAAAATATTGAAAAATTCTGACATTAATTCACTGCTCGTATATTCTACTGTATCTTTCTCTGTAATGATGATGGACAGCATTTTCCATCATGAGACTTTTTGGAGATGTCTTAGATCATTGCATTGCTGAGAAGAGCCAAGTCTATCAAAGTTAGTCATCATACAATGTGGCTGTTACTGTGTCCAACGTTCTCCTGGTTCTGCTCACTTTAGTCAGCCTCAGTCCATACAAGTCTTTCCGGGTTTTTCTGAAGTCGGCTTGGTCATCATTTTTTATAGCACAATAGCATTCTATTACGTTCATATACCACAATTTGTTTGATGAAGTGTTTCTAAAAGGGAAGTGAAAGAGCCATTGTACCATCCATTGCACCCACTATTAACTATTTGGAAGCTCCCATAGTAAAAGCCAGGAAAGGCTAAAAAAAAATAGCCTGAAAGTTTATAAACTTGCATGACTAGAAAAAAGGTGGTACCCTTAATATCTACATGACAATTAAGAAGTTTAGAAGATTTGGTAGAAGGATTGTAAATAACAAATTGGAAATTTTGAGTTTGACATTTCTATGGGGCATAAAGTTGGGAGTTGTCCGATGGTCAGATAGTGAATTAGTACTAGAGCTCAAAAAAAGTATGAAGTTGGATATACAGATCTGGAAGTCATGTTTCTGGAAGTCATATTCAAGTGCATTGAATTTGTAATATGATCCAAATTTTATTTGCGTCTGCATATTTAAATATATGGACCCTCAACTCATAGGGAGAATTTCTAGTTTATGAAAAAATACAATTTTAACCTTTAGGATGCCTCCAAAAACCTATAAGGATAGGTGGGATTCACATATCTGCCTGTGCTGAGTATCATGCAAATTATGTTCCTCCTTAAAAAAAAAAAGACAACAAATCATATGAATGATACCTAGTGTTTCTGTTTCCCAAAATAAATTGACTATGCCATTGTACTGTAGTCAATTGCTTTTGAATGAATATGGCAGTGGATGGACAACATCCATTTAAAACTGCTGAAACTAACTGATAAACCTCAAATCCATTAGGGTAGTGTTTCTCCCTATAATTCAGAAGCTGTAAGAAGCAAATTTTTTGTATAAGAATCATGGTGTTTGGGGATAATAGTACTGAGGACATGATTCATATGTCATATATCACCAAAGACAGACAGCTTCAGGCACCATGTTAATTTCCTTGTGATCTTTATATATTTATGGAATGCACAAGTAGAAATCTGTTCATATTTATGGGAAATGGCCAGTCCTTTAGTATGAGGAAGTGCATAAATCCAAGCAATGGGAAAGGAGAGACAGGCACAGCCTGGATCGGCAGGAATTTCAGACATAATTTTCAATTAAAATGGAGTATAGATGAACAACCCAGTCATCGTTACTCATGTTTATGCTTGTTCCAGATGCAGGTCAGAGAGTTAGACTCTGATTTGCCAGCTCATCAGCATCCTCACTAAAACTTCTATCAGGAAGCCAGATTTGGGGACATGAAAAGAAACATGCCTTTTGTGGGCTCTTGTTATTATCCATGATTCTGATTTTATTGTTGACTATTCCTACACTACTTCTAATGAAAGCTTGCCTTTATGTGATTGTGGCCACTGCAAATCATGTGCTATCATGAAATACCATTTTCTCAAAGATTAAAATGAGAAACCTCACGATGGTCCCCAATTTAAAATGCCCCATTTCATGTCTGAGTGAAAACAAGGTATGAAATTCAATTGACTTCCATCAGATTAGTCAATATCTTTTAGTGATGTATTGCTTTTGGTGCTGACAAGCTTGAAATTCTGCCTGAAATATATTTTCATGTCTAAATCCAATCAAATTGAACACACATTTATTAAGTACCTACTGTGCTCAAGTAGGCAGAATCTCATGGTTGCATAAAGGTTAGGGCTTCAGTCATGTAGTCAAGAACACTTGGGTTCAAATCTTGACTGTGTTTGATCCTGTGGTCAGTATGACCTCTGGGAAGATGCTAACCTTCTGATCTCTAATGCTAAAAATTGCAGAATTTACTGATTTGCATTAGTAGAGGGAGTTTTGTTTTTATGTTACCTAGGAAATGTCTCACTCATGACAACCCCAGCCTAGAGTCTTACCCTGTCACCTATCCAACCCAAAATATTCAATGGAATATATAAAGCACTAGGATATCCTCTGTTTTTGTAAGGATTCTAACATCTTGTAGCTTCTTTAGTGCAAGCACATTCCAGGAACATGAGATCATGTTTGGCCAGACTGCTATTCCCCCAAACGTAGTAGATGGCGTGTAAGAGGCAGTACAGAAGGAAAAAAAAAATCTTCATCTAGCAGTCAATTTAGTGACAGTCTTCTCAACAGTCACTGAGTCAGTTGCTAGGATGAGACATAATGGTCATTATTCAGCCCATATAGAAAGTCCCTCCATATCAATGGCAACTTCAGAGAGATTTGTAACTGCTTAATGAGATTGTAGGCCAAGGATTCCTAAAGGAGACAGTTTCTATGAATTGGAATAAACAGACAGGGTAGCCAAAAATTGCCATGTGTTATGAAGTTAGAAGACCCTAATCCTCCTTAAATTCAATGAAGCAAGGTTGATCATATAACCAGTAACTTAGTGGGATGGGACCATGGCTTTAAGAGTTCTGAGAAGATAGACATTAGACAAAGGAAGCGAACAGAAAAAAACAGGAGAAGAATTTAATATTAAGAACATATCCTTGGGGCAGCTAGGTGATGCAGTAGATAGAGCACTGGCCCTGAAATCAAGAGGGCCTGAGTTCAAATCCGGCCTCAGACCAAACACTTGACACTTACTAGCTGTGTGACCCTGGGCAAGTCACTTAACCCCAATTGCCTAAAAACAAACAAAAAACAAAACAAAACAAAAACATATTCTCATGAAGATACAGAGCCAAGGTGGAACACACATATCAACTTGGCTAAACTCTCCCAACTTTTCTCTCAAAACCACTTTAAAATAGCAGCTTAAATTGAATTCTGGAGTGAAAGAGCCAACAAAAGGTTGGTGGGAGGTATTTTTCAGCCTAAGACAACTTAGGAGGTGAATGGGAGAGGTCTGTGACACTGGAGTGAGAGTCAGCACATAGCACATACAGGACATGATAATACTGCTTTGGCAACCCCAGCAGCAAGCTTTCAAAACAGCTGCAACAGTGGCAGCAGAGTTTTGGGAGCTCTAAGCTCAGAGATAGTAATTGGGCTGGACAATTGGTCAGAAAAAGATTACAAAGGATGAATTACTGGCACTAGATTCAGGACCCTCTTTTATTATTTGTATGCATTTTCAGGTCACACTTCCAGGGCAAAGAGGAGTACCAGCATTTGATGGCTGTGGAAGAGAAGGAGCTTGACTCACAGTTTCAGGGGCAAAAGGAATGATAGCACACATGGCCACAGGGAAACAGGGACCCTGGTCACAGTTCCAGGGTGCAGAAGATTGCATGTGGCTCACAAGGGAGTAGGGACCCTGGTGTCAGTTTCAAGGTAGAAAAGAATGCTAGTGATGAGGAGAAGACCCGGACATAGTTCCAGGGCCATGACAAGCAATAGCACTTATGGCTGCAGGGGAAAAAGGTTCCTTCTTGGGTAAAGACCTGAGCACAAGCCAGGAATGCAGCAACCACACCTCTCCTTGAATCATACCACTTTGGAATCAACAAAAAATTACACACTCCAAGAACTAGCTCTGGAAATAGGAGTACAAAATGTGGAAGCATGGGAGAATGTGCCCTTTACCTTGGAAGCAGAGATCACCATTAACATAAGGTTAAAAATCAAGAAATATGCTAAAAAATGACCAAAGAACAAAAACAAACCTGACCTTCAAAACTACTATAGTGACAAGGAAGACCAAGACACAAACTCAGAAGAAGATGATTCTGTCAAAACAGCTACAAATGAAACCTAACAGAAAAATGTGAATTGGAAATAAATCCAAAAAGAATTCTTTGAAGAACTCAAAGAAGGATTTTAAAAATCAAATAAGAGGCAGAGGAAAATTGGGAAAAGAAATGAGAGTGATACAAGAAAATTATGAAAAGAGAGTTAACAACTTGGCAAAAGAAGCACAAAAATACTAAACAAAATAACATCTTAAAATATAATTTGCCAAACAGAAAAGAAGTACAAAAATCCACTTCAGAGAACTCCTTAAAAAATAAGAATTAGATAAATGAGAAAAAGGCATTAAAATTCACTGAAGAAAATAACTTTGTTAAAAACAGTATCCACCAAATGGAAAAAAGAAGTACAAAAGCTCATCAAAGAAAATAATTCCTTAAAAATTAAATTTGGGCAAATGAAAGCTAATGACTCCATTAGATATCAAGAAACCCAAAAAGCAACATTCAAAACTGAAAAAAGAAGAAAATGTGAAATTATCTCATCAGAAAAAACAATTGACCTAGAAAATGTATTGAGAAGAGATATTGTAAGAAATATTGATCTACCTAAAAGCCATAATAAAAAAAGTTTAGACATCATTTTCTAAGAAATTATCTAGAAAAATGACCCTCATATTCTAGAACCAGAGGGCAAAATGGAAATAGAAGGCATCTAGAAATCACATCCTGAATGAGATCCCCAAAGGAAAACTCCCAGGAATATTGTAGTCAAATTCCAGAGCTACTCTTAAATATCATGAAGTTGGTCAGTATTATTCAGATTCTGTATTCAAGGAGTAAAGGGCTTGAAATATGATATTCTAGAAGTTAGAGGAACTAGGATTACAACCATGTATAACATATCCAGCAAAGTTGAGTAAAATCCTTCAGGGTAAAAAGTGAATATTTAAGGAAATAGAGGACTTTCAAGCATTCCCAATTAAAAAAACTAGAGCTAAATACAAAACATGACTTTCAAATACAAGATTCAAGAGAAGCATAAATAGATAAACAAGAAAGAGAAATCATAAAAGACTCAAAAAGTTAAAATGTTTACATTTATATACTTGTAACTCCTAAGAACTTTATCATTATTAGGGTGGTGAAAGGGAGTACACACAGACAGAGGTCATGTGTATGAGTTGAATATGATGGGATAGCTTTAAAAAATTAAGGAATGAGAAAGAAAGATGTATTGGGAGAAGGAGGAAGGGCGAGGAAAAATGGGGGAAAATATTTTACATAAAAGAGGCATGCAAGGAAGAGCTTGTACTTTGAAGAAAAAAATGGGGAATGGTAGGCAACATTTTAACCTTACTTTCATCAGAATTAACTCCAAGTGAGAATAACAGATATACTAAGTTGGATATAGAAATGCATTTTATCCAACAGGGTAGTAGAAGGAGAAGAGAAAAAAAAAAACAAGAGGGTGCTACATGAGAAGGCTGTTTAAAGGAGCCAGAAGTTGGGGGGAGAGAGAGGGAGGGTAAGAGAAAGAGAAAGAGTGAGATTGAGAGAGAGAGCGAGAGAGAGAGCGAGAGAGAGAGCGAGAGAGAGAGCGAGAGAGAGAGCGAGAGAGAGAGAGAGAGAGAGAGAGAGAGAGAGAGAGAGAGAGAGAGAGAGAGGGAGAGGGAGGATAAACAGGGAAACATTGCATCGAGGGAAATAGAGTTAGTAATATAACTGTTAATGTGAATGGGATGAACTCATCCATAAAATAAAAGCAAATAACAGAGTGGATTAGAATGCAAAATCCAACAATATGTTGTTTACAAGAAACACTTGAAACAAGTACACACAGAGTTAAAATAACGGGCTGGGGCAGAATCTATTATGCTTCAGCTGAGGTTTAAAAAAAAGGCAAGGATGGCAATCATAATCTCAGAACAAGCAAAAGCAAAAATAGACATAATAAAAGAGATAAGCAGGTAAGCTACATCTTGCTAAAAGGTGCCATGGACAATGAAGTAATATCAATACTAAACATATATGCACTGAAGGGCAAAGAATCCACATTCTTAAAGGAAAAGCTACATGAGTTAAAGGAGGAAATAGTAAAACTATATTAGTGGGAGACTTTAAATTTACCCTTCCAAAATTAGATAAATATAGCCACAAAATGAAAAAGAAAGAATTTAAGGAAGTGAATAGAATTTTAGAAAAGTTAAATATGATAAACCTCTAGAGAAAATTGAATAAGAATAAGAAAAGAAAAAGTTTTACCTTTTTTTCTTAGCTGTACATAGCACCTTCACAAAAATTGACCATCTATTTGGGCATAAAAACCTTACAACCAAATGTAGAAAAGTAGAAACCCTAAATGTATACTGTTCAGACCATAAGTAATAAAAATCACATTCAATAAAAAGTAATGGATGCATAAAGTAACAATTAATTGGAAATTAAATAACCTAATACTAAAGAATGAGTGGGTCAATTAACAAGTTATAGAAACAATTAAAAAAATTAAAGGCAATGATAATAATGAAATGACATACCCTTTTGTTACTGTTCAGTGGTGTCTAACTCTTTATGACCGTATTTGGAATTTTCTTGGTAAAGACACTTGTCTTCCATTTCCTTCTACAGATTATTTTGTGGATGAGGAAACTGGCAAACAAGGTTAAGTGACTTGCTTAGGGTCACACAACTAGTAAGTGTCTGAGGCCAGATTTGAACTTATGAAGATGAGTCTTCCTGACTCCAGGCTAACTACTCTACTTAATGCACCACCTAGCCACCCACTGACCCTTTGGATGCTTTCAGTTTCACTTTTCTACAACAGGAGTATTTTATGACTCACAGCCATATCACAGTAGAAAAAATTGGTAGGTAAAAGATGTGTATTTGGGATTTGTAGCGAGGAGGCAGTAGGGAACAATCCAGGAGGAGCCCAGTTCTCACACAGATACCCCAACAAATGACAAAGGCTGCCAAATGGACAACTAACCATGAGACAGAAAGAGAAACACTGCTGAACTCTTCCATCCTCTCCAGGATTACAGGAGAAAAGGACATTCTGGGCTTTAGTCAGAGGAGCCAAGGCTGAGAGTGAGATGTGACAGGGACCCCCAATATTTGCATAATAGTAGCAAAACTGTGAAAGCAAACAATTTTGAAAGCCCTAAGACCTGTGCTCAGTGGAAGGACCATTCATGATTCTAGAGGAACAATAACCAAGCATGCTACCCTTGACGGAGAGGCGATGGATTGCGGGTGCAAAAGGACACACCTACAACTTTACGCACATTGAGGGAATTTGTTTTGCTTAACTGTATTTGTCACCAAAAAATGCTGTTTTTTAATGAGATAAGGGTAGGAGGGAGAGAAAATAGATTTCTGTTAATTTAAACATAGAAAAAGCAGGAGATGGCTACAGGTGTGAAATGTTACATACACTTTCAGAGGTCACTGCCTCATGAGTTTTATCTGGTTATAAGCGACATCTCACAAGGTGAGAGTAATGTATAAATGTGCAATATAAAAAGAACACATTAATCAAACATTAAAAAAACCAAATTTCCCACTTACACAGGGCTTTTTATCTTTAAGCATATCTTAGGGCTGCCATCTAATTAAAATCAACCTCCCTGGGTTCATGGAGGTTTAGGTATGGTTGGTGCTTAGGTGAGTGCTCACTGATAAACATGTAGCCAAGTGTCACTATATCATTTCTAACTGAAAGACAGTTTCAGTGTGTTCACTGTCTCTCCCATCTGGACTCAGGATAACTATTTCATCCAACCATTGAGCGTTGTGTCCTCAACTGCATCCATCTTGGTTGTTCCATGAGAGGTAAGAACCTGTCCTCTCTTTGATGAAATCTCCAGAATCTACTCTGGTGTAACGGAGGCAGAGCATCTGGGATTAAGTCCTGGTTCTGTTTACTATTACCTGTCTGTCCTTGGGCAGGGACTTAGCTGCTCTAGGCCTGTTTCTTCCTTTATGAAATTAGGTGATTTGGAGAAGGTAATGTTCCATATTTCTTCTAGTTCAAAATCTTAAAATTCAAGAAAATCTTGTCTTAGGATGGACTTAAAACAGATGGGATTCTATGATTTGTTGGGTTAAAGAAAAAAAAAGTCTTTACTAGAAGATTTGTGTATTTCTATTTTTTTTGGAAAATTATCATAACATAATCCATCTTTTATAGCACCAATTAAAACTTTAGATGTGAGATACTGGGTGAGGCTGGCAACTCCTCTGTGCTTCAGCTTCCTCATCTTCAAAATGAGGAAAACATTCCTTGGGCTGACTACTTCAAATAGCTGCTGTAAAGAACGGTAAAGCCTAAAGTACTTAAGATATGTTATTATTTTTCTTAATATTATTATTACTAATAATTCCAAAAATGCCATTCAAATTGAAGATTAGGTAGAGAGGGATATCAGTTAGATATCTCGGTCAATTGCTGACATAAAACACTCCACTGTCCAGAAGAGAATGCCTCCCAAATTTACTGACATTCCTTCAGAAGATTATAGGATTCCTTTGGTTCAATACTCCAGTATTTACCAGTTCTTAATTTTTAAAAAAAGCTTTTAAAAAATAGCTTTCTTGATTAGCCAAATGGAAGGTAGCAGATGGAAGCTAGCTGAAGTGAATTTTAAATATTTCCTGTGGCAAAGTACCTAAAATTCTTTCCATATGATCTATGCCTGCTGCCTTAGTCATATTCTCCACTGTCTTCATTAAAATTATAAAATAAAAGTTAGGAAGGCCTATTCAGATCATCTGGTCTAATCCCCCCAATTTTTTGGTTGAAGGAATGGAAGGCCAAGATGTTAAGTTGTCATCCCCAAAGTCACATAGAAAGTTCATGGTAAAGAAAGGGTTGCCACTCAGTTTGATTGATTCTCCTCCTTCCTTCCTTCCTTCCTTCCTTCCTTCCTTCCTCCTCCTTCCTTCCTTCCTTCCTCCTCCCTCCCTCCCTCCTCCTTCCTTCCTTCCTTCCTTCCTTCCTTCCTTCCTTCTTCCCTCCCTTTTCTTTCCTCCCTTCCTCCCTCCCTCCCTTCCTTCCTCCCTCCCTTCCTCCCTTCCTTCCTCCCTTCCTTCCTTCCTCCCTTCCTCCCTATTCCTTCCTTCCTTCCTTCCTTCCTTCCTTCCTTCCTTCCTTCCTTCCTTCCTTCCTTCCTTTCTTCCTTCCTTCTTTCTTCCCTTCCTTCTTTTTTCTTCTTTATACACAGAACATATCTACACAAAACCCTGGCCCAGAGATTGTTACTGATGAAATCAACTGTGAAGTGATGAGGAGTTGCAACCTTAAGCAGGAAACCATAGCAAGGTGAGTCTATAATTGCGAAGCAATGTAGGAATGCCTGGATAAGCCAAACAAACATCTTCTTTTCCTCTGATTGCTGCAAGACTCAGAATCAATACCCAATGTATTAAAGGATCATGATAAAGATGATCAGACCAAGACTTTGTCATTTGCTGCAAATGTGAGCTTTGTGACCTGTACAAGTCTAGAAATGTGGATTGTCTGTTGTTCCCCAACACCAACCACCTGTGCTTGAGAGGTCTTAACTTTAGACACTGTTCTAATTGTTCAGTGAGTGTGTAGGCTTCTGTGAAAGGTGGGGGTTCACCATAGGAGTGGTTGCTTGATTCTCTAATAACTCTGGTGGGAGGGCAAGCATATTTAATTAGATAAAATAAACCTGATATGATATACCTTACATTTTCTTCTAATTTTTAATCTTTGAAATTTGTTTTAATATTTTGTTGATTTATTGAGTTATTAAATCTGTTTCATCTGTTCTAATTTTAAAGCGTCTGTTGCTTAGATGATATTTTATACCTGTATGGACTAGCTGTTGGCTATTCTTACAGGCCTTGCATTCCAAACTGTCATCCCAACTCTTTCCTTTAGTACAGTTGTTTGCATTATCATCTTAAGTTTTAAATTACATTTCACTTCCTCTAGCAATTCTAGTTGACCTTGTGGTTGAGCTATGTTTTTCTTTGAAGCTTAGCTTATAGATATTTGGGAATTATTCTTTCTTTCTGGGCTCAAGTGCTGGACATCCTTGTTATCAAAATAGCTCTTTTTGTGGGACTCTTTCTTTTTTTTAAAAAAAAAAATTACTCTTTCCTTCAGCCTAACTCCTCATAATGGGATTTTGTGCAGGGGCCAGGCTTGGCACACGTCTAGACAGTCTGCTTTGGCCTTGTATGGACTTTATTTGTATTAACTGGGATACCAATACTACATTCTCTAGTAATTTCATGTTGTGTTCTTCAAGAATCACAGGAGTGGCTCAGTCTAGGTGGTTGCAAACATTTTTCAGGTGTTATGCAATGTGATTTAAACCACAGTCAGATAGCTGACCTCCTGAATTTCCAAGATCCAGAAACTAGTTTTGTTATAAGGAACACAACTGCAGATCGACCCCTGGGTGGAGTTCCAGTAAAGAGTTGCTGGCCCAAGCCATTATCTGCTAGCTGGAAAGCTCCATATAAAGAGAGAAGGAAGGAGGGAGAGAGACAGACAGAAGAGAGACAGAGGCAGACATAAAGACACAGATACAGAGACAGAAACAAAAAGGGGCACACAGAGAGAGACAGAGACGAAGACAAAGAATGCTATAGTTTTAGCCATATTCTGGGTCCATAATCATAGTTTGAGGTCAGAAAGCCATAGATTCAGGCCCATCTTCTGATTTACATTTCCTGCCCTGGGTAAAATTCATTATTTGAGACTAGATCAAAGGTCCATTATGACTTCTCCTTAGATTTAACCATTACTACATGGTCTAGCAGTCTCCTTAGGTCTTTGTTGGAGTAGTTGTGAAAAGAGCTGGGTAATATAACTTCCTCCCACATATTATCTGTGTTGGTAATTTATGCATAATCATTCTGAGGGATCAAAAATTCCTTTAGAGGAGAGAGAATTGAAAGTACATTGAAAAGTACATTGAAAAGTGTTTTTTTTGTGGGGTTAAGTATATAGTTTTATCTCACTGTGTGCTTCCATAGGAGATGGCGCGCTCTCTCTCTCCTCTTTCTACATTTATTTGTTTATTTGTTTGCTTGCTATTTATTTATTTATTTATTTATTTATTATTTATTTATTATTTATTTATTTATTTTTGTTCATTTATTTGTTTATTTATTCATATGTTCATTTATTTATTCATTCATTTGTTTATTTATTTATTCATTTATTTGTTTGTTTATTTGCTGTTCACTGGTTCATTCCTTTGTTTGTTTGTTTGTTTTCTTGGAGCCCCAGTCCTGAACCACGTTCTTATGTTGCCCTGGAAAAAGCTTAAATGGGGATATCATTAGAATAGGATGAGTTCCTGAGATGCCACCCCGATCGAGTTTAGTGTGTATGAGTCCTAGTGCTTCTGTGACACTAATGTAATGTATCATCAGTTACAGACTTAACTCCTATTTCTATGGCATTTGCTATTTTCAAAGATTCCCTCCATCAATACTGTATTTTCCTGGCAATAAAACAGAATACTTGGAAGGTTAAGTGACTTGTTCACATAGTAAATATGGGGAAGAGTTAGGATTTGACCTCTCAAGTCCATGCTTTTTCTTCTAGTCTTGGGTATCAGTCCCTCTGGCAAGGCTTGGAATGACTAGTTTCTAAGAAGAATTAAGGTGCTACATAGCTGAGAACTGAATTTCTTCCTTGAATGGGAAGGGAAGACGAAGACTCTAACCTGAGATAGGAATTAATAGGTATTGTTTTTCTCTTTTTTCTCCTAAAGCAGGCATCTTAAAGATTTATCTTAAGAGAGGAGAGAGAATATAGGGAGAGGAGGGAGTTGGCAGAACATCTCAGGATTGTGGAGCACTAGAGACCCTGTGCCAGTAGCCCTGGTAACCTCACTTAAGCTTTCTCCTGGGAGACTGGAGAGGCAAAAACCAAAGTGGGAAGGTATTAACCTGTTTCCATTTTTGTTTACAGTCTAGAAAGCTAAATGAAAATAAAAATAAAAACAACAAAAACAATAAACAGGAATTATCAGTGCTCCCTCTCTTTCTTGGCCTTACTGAAGAAAATACAACTGGCACACATTTCTAGGCTGATCTGTTCAGAAAAAAGAGTGCCTCTGATGGATCTCTTCTTATTTACCCCCAATACCTGTGGTTGACCCTCTCCTGTTCATTTCATTTTGTCCTTTGTCCATGGTATGATGGCCATGATGGCATGGGACAGCTCTGGGAGACACACAAAAAAGCCTGGGCCTGGGACCCCAAACCCCACTCCTCCAGGCTTCTTGGTAGAGAGCCTTTTTCCGTGTAACCAAAAACTTGGACCATTCACATGCTTCATGCCTGCACTTCCGAGGGCAGAATTACTACGAACCTGGGCATTTAAATCCATCTTATCTGATTAAGAGCCAACCTGTTGTGAGTCTCTAGTGTTACACATAGTATCACTACTTGGCGTTATGATTTTTTAGCCTTGCCCTCCCTTGGCTTCAGTTCATCTGAAATGTGGGGGTAGGACAAAATGAGCACTTGGTAATCACTAAGGCATCTTTCAGTTAAAAAAAAAATCCTACAGTCTGATAACCTATCACCTTCCCCCAATGTTCTCACAATATAACTGATTTAAAACAGTGCAGGCTGCTGCTAGGTCAGGGAAAGGTGCCTCACGTTTGTTTCAAAGTGGAAAACTCATTAAAATTGCAAGTTATTTTGCTGCCTGATTTTCATTTTCATTTCACCTCCAGTTTTTGCTGCAAGGAAAATCTTTCTTTTTGATCCCATCGTAGAATAGGCATAATACTTTAAGATATGTTTGCTATTGCATTCGTGGGTATCATTTTGCTAATCAATATTGAAATTCAGATATGCCAACTGGAGAGGTAATGTATGCAGAAGAAACGAAAACAGCAAGGATATCTAGACTATAGAAATGAGCATGGTTTGGACAATTCCAGTCATTGGGTAATTAATGATCCTATTCTATCCTGCAGCATTGATTAAACTTTCCTATGCCATAGAACCTCAAGGAAAGAGCATTGGATATGGACATACTAATCATGTCAGGGTCAAAAATGAATTCTCTAGTACCACTTCCCACCTTCATGACCTGGTATAAGTGATTAACCCTTCTTGGCCTTTCTTTTCCTCCTCTGTAAAAGGGGGATAATTATGTCTCCTGGACTTATTTTTTCAGGTACATTGTGATGTTAAGTGAGGCTATGTCAATGGCCTGCTTTGCAAAGTTGAGTGTGCTACATGCATACCATTATCATCTCATTTTTTTATCTATTTATTTGTCTACTTTCATTCATGCATTTCTCTTCCTACCTTACTGCTACTTCTCTCTGTCTCTGTCTCTGTCTCTCTCACGTAGGAATACATGAATTACCTTCTACAATGACGTGGGGGGGAATGAGACCCATGTGTAGAGGGGCCCACCTGTGGCTTGTCCTTGTGTATGATCCCAAGGGAGGTAGAATAGATATCTCTAACCTCTTCTTTTCCCATCCATCTCCTAGGGAGACTCTCATTCCTTCCCAGAGGGGAAGCAGGAGGTTGAGGCTGGAGGCTACCACTCTGATCTCCTCAGAGAGATATATAGGGCTATATGTATATCTGCCCTTAATGATTAGTCTAATGGATGCAATTGGTTCTAATTTTTTATTGTTTTGTCATTTTAAGAGCAAGGGAAACCCCAGAATCTATATCCAAGGCCTGACTCCTTTCTCACGAAATACCAGTTCCATAATGAGCACACATATAGAAGAGCAAAGAAGCCCCTTTATCCAATTCATAGCAAAGCAGAAATCAGAGAAGGTATACATGAAAGAATTTATACCAGATAATATAGCATGAGGGAGCACCCCCTTAGGAGTGAGATAACCCAGATCAGCTCAGAGACTGTCCTAGATATCACACAAGGGGAAACTCCCCAATGTCTCTAGAACAGCAAGCTGGGGATAGGGACATGATAGAGCTGCTCACTCCTCCACCGTCTTCCGTCTCTTCTGTCTTCTCTCTTAGATCTGCAAGTCTACTCAATGTTATGCTCAAAGAAGACTCTCAGTTGGAGATTCCTGAAGGGGATCTTCTGCCTGAACAGCCCCCAAATGAGACACTGCTAAGAGCTAGACTCTGTCTGGCCATACCTTTCCCCTAGTTCCAGAACAGCACTTACTATGTACCTGTAATGTACATAGTAGACATGTAGTAAATGTGTCTTAACTAACTGCCAATGGAAGTATCTCTGACTCAGTAGTCAGAAGACTTGGGTTCAAATCCTTCCTCTGTTCTTTACTACTTCAGTGACTTCAAGTAAGTCACTGAGCCTTCCTAGGCTTTATTTTTAAATTTCCAAATAGGGGGATTGAGATGAGATGGCCTTTGAGGTCCTCTTCAGATCTGCATCTATGTCCCAGATGCTTCATACACTTCCTTTTGCCACCCGTGGTCCAATAGTCAATGCTGACCAAACTTGTGCCTTGAGCCTTGGGATCTATTTCAAAGTGTCCATGATTAAGGTGGAGGTTGGCTTAGAACAGTTACAGGCTGCAATGACTATCACTTTTTGATGTTCAAAGCTCTTTATCACCTTGCCTCCTCTTATCTTCCCAGTCTTCTTGCTCCCCCCTCCCCACCCCTTTCTCTGTGATCAAGTGGTACTAGCCTCCTGGTTGTTCCTCACACAAGGCTTTCCATATTCAGGCATTTTCACTGACGGCCCCCCCCCCCTAGAATGCTTTTCTTCCTCATCTCTACTTCCTGGCTTTCTACAAGTCATAGCTAAACCAATACCTTCTATGAGAAGTTTTTCTAAGCCTCCTTGTTGCTAGGGCCTTTTCTCTGTCATTACCTTCAGTTTAGCCTGGTTGTATCTTTTTTGGTACATACTTGTGTTCCCCACTTTGATTGTGAGCTCTTTGGCATTGCTTTTTGTGCCTTTCTTTTCATCTCCAGTGGTTAGCCCAAGTGCCCATGGCAGGCACTTAATAAGTGCTCTTCCTCTATTTTGGCATCTCTATCTTGTTTTACTGTATCAGGCTGGGGTTGTTTTATTGATTCATTTGGGTTGCATGTCAATGTCAATTTGAAGAAGTCAGCAATTGGACAAAACAAAGGCAGATGATTTGGAAAAGAGTCCCATTTCCATGAGCAGCCTTTTATGTTTGTCATGAGAGACCTCATTTCATTAGAGAGGGGTGCTATGCAATGTGTTTTCATATAGCACTTGATATAACCATACCTCCAGCTCTTCTTCTAGAAAGAATGCCTGATCCATAAGCATGCTGCTTCCTGGACATTTTCATCCCATGTCCTTATGCTGGAAATACAAATAAAGTAGCAAAATTGTCCCTGACTGCAAGAAGCTTACATCCTGATAGAGGAAACAAAATGTCCATTTTGGTATCTACAAAACCTATACCAAGCAGATACAACATGATCTCGAGGAGAAAGGCACCAGCAATTGGGGGAACCAGAAAAGGCCTCATGTAGTATAAAATTTTGCTCAAGAATCATCTTGAAAGAGATAAAGGATTCTACAATGTAGAGATGAAAAGAGAAGAGTATTCTAGGAATGGGATATAGACAGTGCAAAGGTATGGACATGTGGGATGGAATGTTGTGTGACGATAAACCACGCGTCTTTGTATTGGGTGGAAACTGGTACAGCCTTCAAGGAACCAAGGTCACCTCTATTCCACAATGAGATTTTAAAATAGTATTCCAATGGAGGTTGGGTATTATAGGCCTTTGATGAATGTTTGTTAAAGAAATGATGAAGGTTAAGAAAGATAATTTATATTGTAGGATGATCAAATATGTGTGATTGACTTAGCTCTTCTCAGCAATACAATGATCCAATTCAATTCCAAAAGACTCATGACAAAAATGCTATCTGCATCCAGAGAAAGAATTATGGAGTTGAGTGCAGATCGAAGCATGCTATTGTCTCTTTGTGGCTTTTCCCTTTTGTTCTGTTTCTTCTTTCACAGCATGAGTAATGCAGAAATATATTTACATTATTGCACATGTGTAACCTATATCGCATTGCTTTCTGCCTTGGGGAGGGGAGACAGGAGGGAGGGAGAAAAATTTGGAACTCAAAATCTTATAAAAATTAATGTTGAAAACTATCTTTCCATGTAATTGGCAGAAAAAGAAAATACTGTTTACTAAAAAAGAAAAAGGAAAGAAAAGAAAAACAAAGCTTGGTTATGGTAAATGTGCTGATGCTCAGTCATTTCATCTCCATGGCCCCATTTGAGGTGTTCTTGGCACAGATCCTGGAGTGGTTTGCCATTTCCTTCTCTAACCTGTTTTGAACATGAAGAAACTGAGGCAAACAGGGTTAAATGACTTGCCTAGGTCAGACATATAATTAGTGTCTGAAGCTGAATTTGAAACCAGGTATTCCTGATTCCAGGCCCAGCATTCTATCCACTATGCCCCCTAGTAAACTACCTAATTTAATTAATTTTGAATTATCTGGTACTTTGAATTAAAATACCTTGCCATTTTCTTCTATTAATAAGTGTAACCTGGCACTGAGTTTTATCATTGAGATTTAGAGACAGCCTGTGGCACTCAATAGGCAATTGGAATCCACTGATTCCTAGGTTCTTCAAAACACATTTCTCTATTATCACTAATTTTATATAATTCCAGATTAATGACTTAGAAATATGGAGGCTGGTTGATACGCACCATTTGCCCTTATGTACCAACCCAGAAAGTTTTTAATTCATGGTCAGAATGTCATCACAAGTGGCTGTTTTCTAGTTTATAGCACCAAGCAGGACTTTTATGTTGAAACTTTCCCCAGGTGCCCTGGCCTAGGAAATATTCATACATTTACCTAGAAGCCAGGGCTGACTTTCCCTACTGCTATTGACTAATGAATCAATGTCAAAGTTTCTTAGAGGAAACCCCAATGGCACAAGGAGAGGCTTTTCCAGGAGGTGGGGTTCTGTTGAGCTAGGAAATAGGAGCCATCAATACATCCCTACTCTTTGTATAACATAATGAGATTCAGAATTTCAGCTCATGCTAGAAAAATTGAATGAACAGAATATAAAATTTTGATGGTGAGATTTTCAGCACCCAAAATATATACCATTGAAAAAGAAAAAAAAAATAAATGAATGTTGGAAAGAATAAAAATCACACTTGGGTTTTGTTTGAGCAATGAAAGAAGCATCAGACACAGAATATACTCCATTGGATACTTGTAACATTCTTTAAATGAAGCATCTATGTGTTGGGGAAAGGCATTGGGAGGTGAAAATTAATTAAATTATTAGGAATAGAAACTGCAAGTCTGTAGCAGTTAAGAATAGTGATGGCTTCAAAGCCAATCTTCTGTCTTAGGAGTTTTCATGAGTGAAAAAGAAATTCATGGCTAGCAGGTCAATTTCCCTTGAAGGTACAACTGGAAAATACCTTACAAGCTGGAAAGTCAGCTGAACCCTCCCAGGATTAAGTTGAAGGCTAGAAACCTATTTCCATATCTGTGAATCTAAAAAAAGGAACAAGTTTATAGAAAAAGAATTCATGTAGATGGGTCATTAAGGAAGCCCACAGTATTACTTTCTCATTGTGGGAAAAAGTTACTGATCATGAAACCAAATGTAACTATGTTATTCTATTTTAGGGGACGGGCCCCATTTCCATCCAAAGGCTGATTTGTCCAAAGTTCATGAGCTGGGTAAGACATTTGCTTCAAGAGAAAACAACAGCAATCCAGCAGATCCATCCTCAGTCTGGAAATAAAGACATCTATTGAAGCTTGGCTGAAATCCTGTGAGAAAGACATTCCTGAATTCAATTGAAAATGACCTTCTCCACCCTACCCCCAACTCTCTCTCTCTCTCTCTCTCTCTCTCTCTCTCTCTCTCTCTCTCTCTCTCTCTCTCTCTCTCTCTCTCTCTCTCTCTCTGTCTTTATCTCTCTCTCTGTCTCTGTCTGTGACTCTCTCTCTATCTCTCTCACATACATATTATGTACAAATGTATATATGTATGCATGTATGTATGTATATTTGGGTTTCTATTATGTACCAGGCACTGTGCTAGGTGTTACAAAATAAAGCTAAAAATGACACAACCTTTCCCCTCAAGGAGATTTCATTCTACAAAGGGACCGGGGATTTAATATTAAGCAAATATAAAGCATACGCAAAGTCATTACAAGTAGATGGTCTTGCTAATTTTTTTTGGGGGGTGATCAGCAAGCAGAAGAATGCTCCTGAACTGGAGGCATCTGAGTTGTGTTTGAAAGGAAATGAGGATTCTCCAAGATGGGGGAAGGGGGAAACTGCATTTGATTGCAGCCATGAAGTTATTTGTGAAAGCGAGCAATTTGATGGGAGGAGCGAGTTACTGCATAGTAAGTAAGGGAAGTGTTGTGGCTAGAGTTCATCTAAATTTTGGTTCAACTTTTTTTTAAGTGAATTAGAAAAACAGAATTTATTAAGCACTTAGTGCCAAGCACTATGTTTTAGCAGTGGAGATATAAATATGACAGTAAGATAGCTCCTACCCTCGAAGAGCTTACATTCTTTTTTGTTTCTGGTCTTTTTTTCTTTGAAAATAAAGTTATTATTTCTTAATTTTTAACATTAAACTTTTTAAAATTTATTTTTAGTTTTCAACATTCACTTTTATAAGATTTTGAGTCCTAAATTACCCCCTCCTTCCCCTCCCCACTCCCCAATGTTAGAGTTAAGTTTCCACAGGTAGAATAATGCAGAGATTTAAAGAACAAAGGTCCCAGGAGGTGGTACACTGTAGGTGGGCTGGGCTTGACCAATAGGAAGTAAGTGGATTGTTCCCAGAAGACCCCAAAATCAAGATAGGGGTCGAGCCAGCTCAGACCGGTTAGGGTCAACCTGAGGACACCTGAAAAATGTTAGTGCACCTGCCTAATGAACTTCATTACTATTATCTGACACACCCCGCGTAAAATGAGAGCCTCATTAATGAGTCATGGGACGTATGACCAAGGGAGGGGAACGTACTTGAGCATATCAAGGGGAAACATGTAAGGAAAGGTGGAAACCTGGGAAGGGTTGGACCAATCCCAGCCTGGGAGGTTTCGTGCCAAATTCAACTGCATAAAAGCACACTTTCCCTTGCACTCAGGGCCCACCCCTCCTGAAGAGGGGTGGAGCCCGCTTCTGGTCAGAAACGTGTAAATCCTCTGCACTTTCTTTATAATACGTTTTCTTGATACTAACTTTTTGGTGTCAAGCCTATTTCTAACACCAAGATGGCATGCAATTTGATATAGGCTATACATGTATAGTCATATTAAACATATTGTTATATTAGTCATGTTGTGAAAGAAGAATCAGAAGAAAAGGGAAAAAAACACAAGAAAGAAAATTTTAAAAAAATAAAAGAGAAAATAATGTGCTTTGATCTGCGTTCACAGTCCACATTTCTTTCTCTAGACATAGATAGCATGAGTCCTTTGGAATTGTTTTAGATCATTTCATTGCTCAGAAGAGCTAAGTCTGACAAAATAAGTCATCACACAATATTCCTGTTACTGTGCACAATGTTCTGCTGGTTCTGTTCACTTCACTCAGCATCAGTTCATTTAAGACTTTCCAGGCTTTTCTGAAATCTGCTTGCTCATAATATCTTACAGAACAATAGTATTCCATTACATTCATATACCGCAACTTGTTCAGCCATTCCCCAGTTGATGGGCATTCCCTCAATTTCCAATTCTTTGCCACCACAAAAAGAACTGTTACAAATATTTTAGTACATGTAGATCCTTTTCCCTTTTTTATGATCTCTTTGGAATGCAGACCTAGTAGTGGTATTGCTGGATCAAAAGGTGTGCACCATTTTATAGCCTTTTGGGCTATGATGATACTAATGATGCTAATGTGTGCGTAGAGTTACCAGCCTTGACAAGCACTTTTCACACATGAGTTCATCCAGGCCTCACAGCCTTCACCCCTGTATACTCAGAGGGTCCCAAAAGAACATTAACTCCAACTCCATGATTGGCATATTCTAGTCTAAGACCATCGTAGCCTTCAATCTCTGAGCATGACTGGCTAATGGACACACATTCCTTGTTATATCTTATCCATACTGCACCACATACTGGCCACCTCGAGAACAAGAGAAGAGGACTTGTCTTCTTTATTCTTGTTGACTTCTTCTGAGATTATCAGGATGACAGTGGGGTTTTAATGAAATAAGGTACAGAAGAGATGCACATTGAGATAACATTTTAAATCATCCTTGGTTTGTGCAAGACATTCGTTTATTAGTGTGACAAAGTGCAATGCTATTCTTACTGCTGTCAAGCCCATGTACCTAGAGAAATAATTAGTGGTCCTTGGGGACATAGCATAGTGCTTAACTCAAATATTTTTCTGGTTCATAATTGAAACGGAGGCATTGATTTAATGCCCAGCTCTTCATCAGACCCGAGCCTTGCTCTAAGGTCCATAAGCATGCTTCCCAATAAGTTTTTGAGAGTCCAAATCCAACTTTTAGGTGACAACATCATCCGCCCTTTTTACTTAATGGAGTCTGGTTCTTGGCAAGTGAACTTGGCACGGATGCTAATGAGAGAACATGAGCTTTTTTCAGAGTAAGCACTCCTCCATTTGGATATTTGGTAATTAGGTCAATTTATCTCTCTCTATTTATCATTCTGCTTTAGCTTCAGGCAAATTGAAGAAACTGAAAATAATTTTTTACAAAGGATCTGGATTTGAGTTGCACTAGGCTTGTTAGAATCCTGACATTACTCACTCTCAAAAGATGAATGATTCTGGACTCAGACTCCTTCATTGCCCTAATAAAAGCTTTATTTTGGGAATAGGGCTCCCAACAGAGAGCAAAGGTTTTCTTTTTAGAAAACTGAAGATTCAGAATTTTTTAGTGTTTTTCTTTTACGAAAAGTGTCTGATCCGAAATATACCAAGGGTTATCTGGTTTTCTCTCTCTTGAAGGATAGCTTTTCTAGGCTGAGATCCAGAGAGATGACTGCTCCTCATCACTGCTCACACATAAGATTTGGTGCGGAGTTTATTCAACTAACCCAAGGAATTAATTTTCCAGAAGTCTGTATAAATGAACAAGCTGGGATTGTCCTCTAAAGCTGATGGACTGTGAGGTTTCCTAAGATGTCCCAGATAGCCTGGTATTCCAGGGGAAAATAGTGCTGTGATTTGAGGTCCACCAGGTGGTAGGTATGCTCCTTTTTTCATGGGTCACAAAATGCTTGTTAATTGGAGCAGGGGAGAATGACCTTACCCAACCATGTGCATGAGGAGGTTCACTCTGCTCAGGGTGTCTTGGGTGTCCATTACCCTACTCCCAGTCTACTCATGCCTTACTTCTGAGGGGAATGATCCTAAGAAACATCAAAATTAGAGCCAAGGAGTTCCACAATGGACCAATATAAGTTTGCTTTGGGGAAATTCTGAAAGCAATTTTATCTTTAGCATGTACTCTGCTCTTCATCCCTCCCCATCCAACCTCCTCTCCCCCAACCATTCCCTTCCTGGACAAATATTTGTCTTTTGACATCTCAGCCTCCAATCCACATACTTCCTGGGACAGTTTGTCATGGCCAGTGGCCATATATGACTAAGATTCCATTCCACCCACATAGTACCATGTGCTCTAGACCTTCCCTTCCTTTCTCTACCCACTCAAACCAAGAATAATGGGTTTGAAGCTAGGAGATCTGGTTACAAGTCTGGGCTTAGATCCTTACTAGCCATGTGACTGTGAACCATTTACTTCTTCTCTCTGAATCTGTTCCCTCATCTGTAAAATGGGGATAAAAAAAACCAGGGGTGTTTGTAGTACCATAATGGTAGTTGGTATCAGAAGTGTCTTGGTGAAATACAAACAGTATTGGTGTAAAGTTGGACCACTTTGGCTAATTGCCACTTCATTCATTCTTGACTTAGTCTAATACTCTCAGAAACCCTGCTTATCCAGTCTGATGGTCAAGGGATTCTTCCCAGGAAATGTCATAAGTGCTCAAAAGGATTTCTGAATATGGTGCCTTAAAACAGCAACTTAATTTTTATCAGTTGGAATTTTAGGTAATTTGGCAGGTGAGGTATATATTTACAAGTAGGTGGCCTTTGATCATTGAAAATTCATTCATTCCATCATTCAATCAATCAAGAATATTATTTATTAATGTAACATTCCTAAGTGCAAAGACAGTAAGATGAGGAGATCCCTGACATTCAGATGCTTGGAATCAAGCAGGAATGATAAACGAGAAGCACATAGTAGGAGCTTAATAATGGTTTATTGATTGATTATCAAATATCAGATTAAGCCCATTATCTGTTCAAAAAAAAAAACAACAAAAAACTTTTTTGACTCCCTATAGGTTCTTGTGCAATAAGTTCAAATGCCATTATTTGGCATGCAAAGTCATGTCCATTCTGGTACTGCCATTTCTTTCCTAGTTTTTCATGTTTTCTGCACTCTAGCCCCATAGTTGCTGTTCCTTTCTGGAAAGGTTTCTCATGTGTTTCTGCACCAGGATTCCACTCACACTATTCCCCTCTGACCAGAAGGGTTCTCTGAGCACTTTTCCCTTCTAATGCTCCTTATCCTTAAAACTCAACTCAAGGATAGTTTCCTCCACTAGGCCTTCAATAACCTTCCCGATCAGTAATGTCCTTTCCCCCATGACACCCCTAAGTACTGTGTTGTTTTTTTCCTCTCTGATTCACTCTTTATGTTAGAGTTTGAATCATCCATGTTGAGTCTTGCTGTCTTCCCCACTTGATTGAGGGCGAGGACTGGATCTTATTTAAACTTTTTATCTTTCCTGTATCTAGGACCAGGCTCTGCATGATTCAGTCCCAGAATAAATGTTTGTTGTATGAATTGAATGTGTGTATAAGTCAAGTGTGAAAGCTATTGGATCAAGGTAGAGAAGGTTCCCTTCCAGCTGGATATTCTGAGAAGGCTTCCTGATATGCATGGGTGTCCTTAGAAAAGTCATGTGCTCTCAAAGGGGGCAGCAGAATGCAGGAAAGTTCTGGACTCCAGCCCCTTCAAGGTGCTCTGAAAATGTTGGCTATATTTTCATATGACTTGCAAGTCTCTGAGGGCTGAGCCATCTCTCCAGTCTGAGAGGTCAGTGATGCAGCTGACTGTGTCTCTGTTTCACTGATGAGGGAGCTGAGGCACAGAGTGAAGAAGCAGCCGGCTCATGGATATGCAGCCAAAGAGTGTCAGAGATTAGAGTGGGCCCGAGGCTCCCCTGATTCCAAGGGCAACCTTCCTTCCAGGATGCCTCTGTATATTACTTCTCTGAGGTTGGCCCTACATTCCAAAGAGAAACCTGCAGCCTCTGCAGTGGCTGTGCAACCTGTGTGGGCACATGGGGAAGTTCCATATGGATGCTTGGGCTGCAGCCGGAGGGCACCCATCTTTCAGGGAGCTCCGTCTGTCTCCAAGCGTCTAATTGCAGTGTGTTGCCTGGACAAGGTACTTCAATTCCCAAAGAGCCCAATTTACTCTCTGGGAATACCGTCTGTCCTACCCTGACTAATCAGAATATGAGTGACACGAGTGGAAGTGGGGATTGTCTGTGGTGAGTGGCCCTATTTAGGGGGACTCATCCCACCTCCATTTCACAAAGGAGCAAAGGCAAGGGACCTATCAGGCTGCTCAGTGGTTATGGAGAGAAGCAGGACTGGAGTGCTGGCCTTCTGGTTCCAGTATCTCCCTGATACCTTACCAGAAGCCTCTGTGGAAGCTCAAAAACTCGTTACAAGACTGGAAGCCCAATGCACTCTGTTCTGGCATACTGCTCATTTCTGGAGCCCCAAACCCAAGCCTCTGAAAGGCTCTAAAGGACGCTCTCATATTGGCTGTCTCCCACTTTGATTAGAAGAAGGAATGGTATAATTTTTGCTAATGGATTATTACATTCCATTTACATCAATTTTTCTAATCATTTTATTCATAAAAAAAAAAAATCCTTGCTCCAGCTAAACACTGGGAGGCTCTTTTCTCTGCAAGGTGCCAGCAATTTGCCTGACTCATTTGTGTAATTAGTTTAATTAGCAGCTCAGCTTTAATGTTGATACTGTTGGCCTGGGCCCACTTTGTCACTTCCTAGATCAAGGTGCCAGGCACAAACAGCCATGTTCTGGGAGGCACTAGGCTGCCTTAGACTGGACTACAGGGGAGGGCTGGGGAGTGGGAAAGAGTCTGACTTTCATCATCAGAGCATTCTCCTTTTTTTAAATAAAAGATTCATTCAATTCTGAGCAGAGATCATTGAAGACTCCAATAGTGAGCACCCTCACACATATTATTTTAGTGCATAATTATTCCACAAGAAGCCAGGAACTATCACAGACCCCTTTACATTTACTCATGGGAGGAAAGTCATTGCTACAACACCAGGAAAAGTGGCAGAGGTAAGGTCCTGTTAAGCCTAACAGCCTGATGCAGATCAAATACAATTAAACAGTGCTGATCCCCAGAAATACCCTGCCTGGATCCTCAGGTCAGAGAATTAAATTGAGGGTAATCTTAGCAATGACTTATTACAACCTGTCATATTATGGATTGGGAGCCTGGGGTTTTGTCTGAGGTTATATAAGTATTAAGCATCAGAACCCGGTCCTGGACTACCCACTTCCAACACTTCCCATCCTAGGCCAAGCTGAAATGGCTGTACTGGGGGTGGGGTGGGAAGACATTGGGCTTCTTTGGCAGCCTGGCCCAACAATGTGGGTGATAAGGTAAATGCTGTCTTTGCTCTTGACTCTGTACTTTCCCCTTTTTCTGAATCTGTACTAGGGTCAGAGCTAGAATGCCCTGGGAATAGGCAGCTAGGAGTCATGAGTAGTCTTGACTTGACTCCTGCTTAAGCTTTCTGGAAACCTGCCCCCCTACTATGCCTGTATAAATCTACTTCCCATGAAAATAAATAGCCCTCTTCCCAAGATCTGAGACCAATCTAGTAAAATTCAGAAGAGAAAGGAGCTTACTAGTGGCCAGCCTTCTCCAAAACTCTAAACTGGTTATGGGGATGATCACCCAGCAAGAGAATAGAATCTTAGACACCAAGTAGGAAGGTAGGCTTAGTGGGCCTCATGCCTAATCTGCACCCAGAGCTTCTGAATTCCTTCATCAACATCCCCAATGCAGACCTTGAAAAATCCATGAGCTCCCTCCTGTGCAAGGTCACTCATTCACTTATAGGGCAGCTTTAATTTCTGCTAAAGTCTTCCTCAAATATACCTGAAGTTGGCCTCTCCCCTGCCATTTTCCTTCTGTCTCTTTCCTTGGGTTTTGCAGTCCAGAGGTGCCCAGACATCTCTGCTCGTTTTATATCACAGACCTTCCAATATTCAGTTGGTTATGCCAATACTTCATAATGTATCACATTGAAGGAACAGCCATCCTATCCCTCCTCCTGGCAAGGTATTCTACATCCAGAGCTGGAAGTGATCTCTGAGGTTGTCTCATCAAATTATTTCATTTTATAGAGAAAACTGGTAATCAGAGAGGGAAAGGGCCTTGACCAAAGTTACCCATCTAAGGAGCACTAGACCCTGGATTCTAATCCATGCCCTTTGACTCTAAACATAATTCACTTGTCATTACCACATACTATCACCTCATAATGACTTTGGCTCCAAATATCAACATACACACTTTCACTTGAGGCACCGACCCATGCCACAACTAATGTTAGCATTTTTTAAACAAAGAACCTGGCCGCTCACAGCGACTCCTCTGAGCATGGGGGCAGGGATAGGGGGGTGGGGAGGGGGCATGCAGAGCCAGGAGGCAGATAAGCTGCATCCAGATGGCTCCCACACAGGGGAACCTTTTCTTGCTTATCTGCTTCCTCTTGTTTCAAGGCTTGAACAAAACTTTCTCTGTAGGTACAATGCTTGCTCACTGCGTGAAGGAAAGGACAGGAGCCAAGGAGAAGCAGAGACTTGCCCAAAGAATTTAGCAAAAGGAGGCTAGAAAAAACGATAGACATTTGCTCCCGAATTGTTTGTCCTGGTGAGTTTTAAGCAAGGGAAGGTCAGGGCTGTCTCTCCATTTCCTTCCAAGGTGCTGTGCTCAGTATTAACAGATCTTTTTCAACCCTAGGCATGGAAATCTGCAGCAGCCCTTATTTTATACTTAGTGGATTAGGATTCATAAAACTGATTCAGTAAAATGATGTCAACAAAGTTTTAACTATGGGCCATTTAACTGTGGGTGTCCAAATAGACAAGGCCATGTGCCAGTCCCTGCTGTGGACATAAGACGCTGCTCAGATTGAAATTCAAGTGAAAGGGAGTTAGCTTTTTACAGACATAATTGAAGAAATGTGGTTGGGTAATGAGTTGTTAAAATAATGGTAATAACACTAGGTGATCCCTTGATGCACTGCACTTTAGTCCCTTGAATAAATCAGGAAGGAAGCAAGAAGATAGGATGATGAATAAGAAACCACAGCTCTGAGGGACCTTTGAAAGCAAGTCTGTGTGTAGAGGAAATAGACTGGAAAGGAAAGCCAGATTCTGATGGAACAAGACTAGAGGAATTCTCAAGGGGAAGTTTAAGCTAAGGGAGGACAAAAGTGAAGACAGAGGCAATGTTAGGACAAAAGCAAGGCTCAGTGGGTGGAGTTGCATCAGGACACTGGACTGATGGGAACCCTACAGCCATGATCTTATATTTCCTTTCTACCCTTTAAGTCTTTTGGGTGAGTCTAAAGTCTTCCCACCTCCATGGGGAAAGACTGTCTTCATTATTTTGGTTTATGTTTTTACTTAAAAAAAATTGGCTACTCCAGTCAGCCTTATTAAAAATAGATTTGGTCCTCATTCTGGCTTGGTACTAAGTAAGAGTGTGATCTTAGACAAATCTCTTTCCCTCCCTGGGTTTCTGCTTTCTCTTCTGTAATACTGAGTATTGTATTGGTCTTTTCCATCTCTAAAACTCTGTTGATGCCTTGGTCATCCAACCAGCAGGCTATTTACTCCCTTGTCATGACTCCATGGTAAAAATGACCAAATAGATTGCCTCATCTCGGGGGGGGGGGGGGGCCGCTTTAAACTGTCACCTTGATCTCCATTTAACTGGTGGGCAGACATTGCCTGGGCAATTGAACAATGTTTTATCACTTTGGTGGAGAATATGGATCAGCATTATAAAGACAAGTCAAATCCAAGACAAAGACCTAAATGGAGAATTAATAAAGAATATGCTCAATCATTATTGTGTTAAAGAATAAATCGAAGAAACATCCTATTTCTATGTGAAAGACAATAATAATGACAACCTACCAAAATTTCTGGAATATAGTTACAACAGCACTTACAGGGTGGAAAAGTCTGTAAAAACATACATTTAGAAATATTAAAAAGGGATCAATTAATTAATCACACAATTAAAATTATAAAACTAACCAACAAAAAAACTAAACACAGAATCTAGAATTCTGAAACTTAAAGAAACAATGAATAAATGAGAAACAACAACAACAGCAACAAAAACTATTGACTGATAAAGAAAACTAAAAGCTGCTTTTTTGTAAACACTGACAAAAATGATAAAACTTGGGGCAGCTAGGTGTCACAGTGGATGGAGTACCAGCCCTGAAGTCAGGAGGACCTGAGTTCAAATCAGACCAAACACTTGACACTTACCGGCTGTGTGACCCTGGGCAAGTCACTTAACCCCAGTTGCCTAAAAAAAAAAGACAAAACTTTAGCCAGCACAATTAAAATGAATAAGGAAAATGAAATTAACAAAATATAAGTGAAATCATACTGTAGAAGAAAATTTTAAACACCCTCCCAGAACCTACAATATATGATTTTATGCCACAACAATTCAAAATTTTAGATAAATGCAAAAAAGAAAAAGAAAAAGAAAAAGAAGAAAAAAAGAAAAGAAAAAGAGATTATCTAGTGCTTTTTGTACAGGTTACAAAAATCTGGAAACAAATTAGATGCCATCAGCTGAGGAGTGGCTAAACATGTTGTAGAATATATATACACACACATAATATATTTGTCTATAAGAATGCATATTATTGTTTTATAGAAATTACTTGAGATTAGGGTGCCAGCATGGTGCAGTAAGAAGAATACTAGATTTGGAGTCAAAGATCTTAAGTTCCAATTGAAACTCTATCACATTTTATTTGGTGTCAGTGAAAATTTATTCCCTGCTCTGGGGAAGAAGAACTCACCACACTTTTTCTTCCTCTGTAGAATCACAAAATCATAGAACCAGATTCAAGGAAACCTCAAGAGAAGAGAGTAGCCAGGAGGAAAGACTGACCAACAGTGTTAAAGGTTTCAGAGAGATTTGAGAAGAATGAAAATTTCCCAGTTCTCCTTAATACTAGAGCCTTCCTTTTATTAATTATCTCCAAATACTCCTGGCCAGATCTTTTTCATTTCTTTGATTTTCTGTTGTCACCTCCATTAGACTTTCAGCTCCTTGAGAGCTGGAACAATCCTTTGGTTTTCTGAGGAATGCAGAAGGTTGAACAAGGTGACCTTTCTGAAGTTGTACAACTCTAAAGCTGTAATTTATGACCCTTTGAATCCGGTACACAGATTTCCCTTAGCACTGGCTCATGCTGATTTCAATACTCTACTAGAGGAGACATTGGCTGTTGATTATGACCCAGGAAATGCTCCTCCTTGCCCTTGAAGTATTGACAGACTGGCTTTAGAGACTCGAGTCAGTGAACAAAAAGGAGATCATCTGACCTTTGGGGGACTGTTTTTCTGGACTTGATTTGCTTGAGGCAGGAAGGGGGAAGATTTCTTCCTTGTTTAAACAAAAAAGAGCAAATTAAAAATAGGTGATTTATTTAGGGATTCCAAAGAGAAGCCATGTAACAGGTGGACTTCATAAACTTCATATTAAAGACAAAGCATAATGGTATTTCCCAGGAATCATGATGTGTGTGTGTATGTGTGTGTGTGTGTGTGTGTGTGTGTGTGTGTGTGTTACTAAGCAGAACCTTAAAAGAAGCCAAGGAATATGGGAGGTAAAGATGAGAAGGGAGAGCATTCTTGCTATGAGGAGAGCCTGGGGAAATTCCCAGAATTCGGAGATGGGGTGTCATGTGGAAGTAGCAGCATGGAGGATGGGATTTCTGAGTATGGGGAAAGGTGGCAGGTATGAAAAGAATGGCAGATAAGCAGGTGCCTGGGTTAAAAAGGTTTGCAAAGTCAAACAGGCACTGAGGGTTGATATGTCCCTAGGTTCTATTCAACAAACCTGTATTAAACACCTACTGAATGCAGATGTCTAGCATCATTAGGATATTCTGGCCAATGTGTAGAGGCAGTAGCCTTTTGTAAGAAGCTTAAAGGAATGTCAACGTTGCATCCAAAGCTCATTAAAATTACAGCCAATTCTGCCAGTGCATAGAAAGGGTAAGTCATGTTGTTTGTTTACAGAAAACAGATGTTTCCTGGATCCTACCTTGGCAAACATACCACATTATGGGGATGGATCCTGGAAAGGTGAGGTTGGGTTTCTGCCAACACACAGGTGGCTGGGGGGGAGAGGTGGGAGAGACCCTGTCATGCTTTATTTTTCCCTTCTAGTGAACCTGCATTGCAAGAGATTCATCAGAAAATTCAGCATGTTTCATTCCAGGTACACCCTATATGTATTCAGTGGTGCATATTAGATGAGAGTGGCAGTGAAGTGTCTAGAGAGCTGGCCTCATTCGGGAAATCTGGGGTTCAAGTTCCACTTCTGACGCCAATTGGCTGTGTGACCAATCATGCCACTCTTCAAGGCCCCAGGTAGTTCTCTAGGACTCTAGGTTTGGGGGATAGGGAAGGCCCGAGTCTGGGATAGGCTGTAGTGTAAGGAGGAGACAAGTGAATTTTGAGTCAGAGAATCTGCGTTTGGATCCTGGATGTGTTATTAACTACTTGTAAGACCACAGGCCAGCCACTCACGTCCCAGAAGGGTGTGTCCTGGGCATCTTCTTCATGTCCCAGAAGTCTCTTCATCCTGGAAAATCATTTCAGTTCTGGAATTCCATGTGAAGGTTTGTACCCCTAAGGCCCCTTCCTCTCATGACATGCCTCTTTGCCAAGCCTTCATTTAAGGAGGGTTCCTAAGATAGGCATTTCTGCATTTCTTACTGGGCTGCAACGGGCACTTCTCCATTAGGCCTGTTAGAGTTTCCTGCCCACCCTCCTTTTTAGTTACTTTTTATCTTTTATTTTTCCCCATTAGAATATAAGCTCCTTGAGGTCAGAAACTGTTCTGATCCCACCACCACCACCCCTGCCTCCCAGCTTGTATTTTTATTCCCAGAATTTAGCACAGTGTCTAGAACACAGGAAATATGTTCACTGACTAACTGACCAACTTCTCTGTGCCTTAGTTCCTTCACCTATAAAATGTTCTTCTCCATGGGCGCTGAGTTATCAAAGACCAAAGCTCAGATGGGGGGGGGGACTTTAGTCCACATGTAGCAGGAAAGAGGATTCTCAATGTATCCCATTACCAGTGTACTCCCAGCAAGCTGAGGGTTCTTGGACAGGCTCTCTGGAAGCAGTAACAACCTCTTCTCCTTCAATCTTCTCTTCTTCAGGCTAAATATCCCCAGTTTCTTTGGCTAATGTGTGTATAATATACTTAAATGTAGCTTTGATATCTATTTGTTTTAGAGGGGAAGGAGACTGCCTGCAGGCTCACTCTGAGTAAATAGTGTCTTCTCCTGTCCCTCCCCTTTCCCTCCTCCCTCTCCTTCCAACTCACACAGATGAGGCTGAATTTTCAGGACTATATGGTCGAGAAAAAGAAGCGTCTCACTATGCTGTGTCCTGGTCAGATCCAGTTTGAGCAGTATAAGGCACTTCCTTTCAAGGCAGCCCTAGAACAGGAGGAGACGTGAAGCCCCACCCCAGGAAGACTGAGGAAGGGGCTGTGGACGTTTATCCTGCAGAAAAGAAGACTCAAGAAAGACATGACAGCTGCCTTCAAGGGTCTGAAGGACTGTCATGTGGAAGAAAGATTGGCTCATATGTTTGGACCCAGAGGGCTGACCTACAAGAGACTGGTGGGAATCAAAAAGAGGATCATTTAGGTTTGATTTGAGGAAAAACAAGCAGACAACAAATTGCTACCAATGGGAGCTTTTCCAGAGGGGCATGGACGACCTAGGAGGCAGCAGCTTTCCCTTCACTAGAGGTCATGGAACAGAGATGGATGTCCCCTGCTTAGGAACCACGGAAGGGGGACTCTAAACCTGGGATAGGTGGGTCTAGATGGTCACAGTTGCACCTTCCAGATCTGGGATTTGGAAGTTGTGTGAAATCTCTTTGCTCCTTCACTGCAGGACCCAGCTCCCCAAACCATGTTTCTCTTGTTCATCCTTGGCTTGTTAGCTTAGCTGACTGAAGCACCAACATAATGAGGCTGAGGTATTAGGCTCTAACCCTCATGGTTTAATTAGCAGTTCTCTGTCACCAGGCCCCAGCCTGTGCCCCTCTGCTGGGCCAGCTACACAGTGCCAGTATCTGGCTATGGTCACCATTACAACTTGGATGGATCATCATAAAGCTCTTTTTGTCCCTCAGAAAAGAGCATCTCCCAGCATGTAAGCTAGTGCTTGGGGCCCAGTGTTGCTTTCTTAATGAATAAAGGCTGGCATAATGATAATCAGGGTAGAGAAATTGCCATAAGTGTTCACCCAAAGTTTTAGTGATCTTCCAGAAGAATTTCTCCAAACTTTACTCCCTGCTTCTCTTTCTCCTGTTAGAGTTGAAATGTCTGTCATGTAGAATGACAACTAAGTGCCTCTGGCTGCCCACCTGCACATATCTCTGGGCTGGGGGTAGTGCCAGGAGAGACACAGACACATTGGCCCTCACCTGGGAGACTAACAGCCAAGGCATTTGCTTTCTGAATTAACTGCAGACATTTATGCAAAGACATTTGCTCATCTGTTAGCACCTGCCTTCAAATTATGTCATCTGCATTCATCTTTCAGGCTGGAAGTGGTCAGTTCATTTTTGTTGAATCAAAGGACAAGGTGAGGGGCAAAGGCCCAGTGGGGATCCAGGCTCTGTTTTGGGAATAAGTGGGGCCCTGGACAGATCACGGTGGTGCCTGGAGGACAATCTCTCCTTCCCTTAGGTTTATTGGCATTTTAAGTTAGAGGTGAAATTGCTGAAAGGAAAAGGATGGAGGAATTTGATTACAGAGATAAAAGCTAGTTTCTTGAAGTATCTAATGGAGTACGTGGTACTAATATAGCATTCAAAAAGGTAAGAAGGAAATTCGCATAGTTTATTTAACATCAAAGTTCTAAAACATAGAGAACAGTATTAGTCATCATGGATCCAATACTCTGCCTCATCTGTTAAAGGTAGACCAGAAGAGGTAAGATAAAAAGAAGAAAGAAACAAATTATAAAGGAATATCTTATAGCCATTGACCTGGAAGGTTAGAATCACTTAGTACATGTGAGTGGAAAGTTCAAGCAACAATACATGGAGAAGCTAACAAGGGTTTGGGGTTGGCAGGAGGGAGGGAGGGAGGGAGGGAGGGAGAGAGAGAGAGAGAGAGAGAGAGAGAGAGAGAGAGAGAGAGAGAGAGAGGATCAGATAGACAGAAAAGAGACAAGAGAGACAGTAACTCAGACTTTGTTATATTTCACAAGAGTTCATTTGTCAGTATGTCATAGAAAAGTTTGAATCCACAGACACTTGGGTCAAGGCCTGCTCTGGGACCCTGGATAGATCACTGAGCCTCTCACTGCTTCCAGGAACAATCCAAGACACATTAAGAACAAGTGTGGACCTGCTCATCACCTGAAGATGGGAAGGAAATACAGCTCCAGCTTCAATGAGGAGAAACTACTTCCTCGTCTCTGATTTTCCCATCTGGGGCAGAGCAGAAGAAATGTAAGTTGAGGTGACTAAGGAATGCCAGAGTGCTCAGCCTAGCAGAAGTTCCCAAAGCGGGTGATACTGTCTCCTGGGGGGCACTGGAACTATCCAGGGAGTGGTAGTAGCCTTGGGTGCAATTGGGGGGGAGCCTTGAACAAAAATAAGGGGGTGATGGAAGCATGAGGAAAGAAGAGAAGATAAGAAAATCTTGAAAAAAATTTCATAAGTATTTCATCTGTTGTGTAATTGAGTTAAATTCATAATGATTACATTATTTTCCAAATAAACATACAAAATGCAAGTTATAATCCATCAGTTGTCAAGTCCCCCAATAGGTCTTAAGAAGCAAGTGTTGGCAGGTGAGTGTGTTACCCATTGTCAGGAAGTCCAGCATGCATCGGCAGGAATATGTGTATGTAATGACTTGTTTACAATATGGCACTATATGGTTACATGATGCAATATTGTGTCATCAAAATTTCAATGCATGGAAAAAAAACCACAAATGTATAAAAAATTATTAAATTTAAGATGTGTCATATACATACATACATACATACATATATGCATATATACTTGAAATGATGCAAATTTCAAAATAAAAAGTTCAAGGGTTAAGGAAAGTGGATTTCAGGGGTGTGCTGAGTAATTGTTTTGAAAAGCAGGTGGTAGGCCAGATAAATTTGGGAACTTCTGTCCTAGAGACAGTCCTGAATTCACATTCAGCCTTTGACACTTATCAGCTATGTGACCCTGGCCAAGTCACTTAACTTCTGTCTGCCTCAATTTCCTCAGCTGTAAAACAGAGTACTAATAGCACCTACCTCAAGGTTATTTTGAGGATCACATAAGATGATTTTTTTAAAGCACTTGGCAGTGCCTGGAACATAGTAGGTTCTGAAGTCTTTCTATTAATGTTTACTCCCTTCCCTCTTCTTTTTGATCTTCCTTCCAACTCCTATTACACTTAGAAGCCTTGAAAAGATATTTGAAAACAACTATGAATGAATAAGCTTTTATTGTGTCACACCCTCTGCTGAGTCCCCTTGCCCAGTTGTCTCTTCTCCAAACAAACCTCCATCATTCCTTTGATTGTTAATTACCTCCTGGTCCTTCCACCATCCTTGGCCATTCTCTCTCTCAATGTAGCATCCTGAATTGAATATACGAGGGGATCATCAATTACCCCTTTCTGGTCATTGGGTTTGGAAAATAATTTGGACAAAATGCTTATCAACTTGTGCTCCTTGGAATATAATCTGAAATGGGATTTGGGGCCAAACTATCTCCCAATTGTGTTTCATCCTAACTTGATGTCAAGCTAGCACATTCTACCTGGTGCTCCCTAGCTGGGACTGCTCCAGCCAATTATCCCCTTTGTTACTGTATTTATTCCTGATATCTTCTGGGAGATCTGGGCAGCCCTGTATCTTCCCTTGAGAGAGAGAGCTGAGTCATTCCTCTTTACTTCCTAATTTCTTCCATCTACTCTTCCAGGATAACACCAGCTGACAGTGTCCTCAAAACAGTTCATCATGCCCTTAGGCCCCAGTAAGCTTCTCAATCAGAATGAGCGTTTGTCCTTTCTGAACATCTGAGAGCAGTCCACAGCCACTGCCTATGCTCAGCAGAAGCTCCTTCCTGTATGTACCGGGGGCTGGATTCACCCAAATCCCTTCCTTGAAGGATGAGAGTCTACCCTTAAGATTCTGGAGCAGACAGGTTTATGTAGCCCCTTTAACACAGGGTGAAACCACATCCTAGTCTTCCTTAGACACTTATTGGATGCTGGGCTAATAAGAGACAGAGCATAAAAATGGTTTTAGGAAACAATGAGTAACAGTCTATCAAGGAGTCTCTATTTCATCACCAGGAAAATGCAGGTAGGGCCGCTCTGCCTAGAATTGGACATTGACTACTGTTTTACAGCAAATGATGTCAGGAAGCATAAAGACCTCCCTTTGCATACATATTCTGGTTTTCCTAGTTTCTGGTATCCTCCCTCTTCAAATGTCTTGCATTCTATCTATCTGTCTATCTATCTATCTATCTATCTATCTATCTATCTATCTATCTATCTATCTTTCTATCATGTCTGTCCATGTATCTGTCTGTCTGTCTGTCCATCTTGTAGATATTTATTTTGGACATAGATTATTAAAAAAAATTAGATAAGAAAATGTCCTTTGAGGTTCTTTAACCTGTCCTCTTGTTTTACACATGAGGAAACTGAGGAAAGCTTGCCAAGCTCACTCATCTGAGTGTTCGATGTTTTTTTCTTCTTCATGTTCACCACCCCCATATTTTTGTATCTCCAGCGTTTATCCCAGTGCCTATCACATAGTAGGTCCTGAAAAAATATGCTTGATTAATGATGTACATTCTACCTGAAAGGACAGATTTCAGATATTGTCCTTAATTAGATTTCACTAGGAATAAGACAACTTTCCTCAGAGATAAGGGTATTTGGCTTCCCAAGATGCCCCCTCCCAGTCTATCTTTCAGAGAAGAACATCAGAAATTTGAGTTATATGTGAGTTATTCTTAGGATTAATTTCTGAGGGCTTCTGACAAGGTCATTGTCCTTAATTCATTTACAGCCCTGGATGTTTTAAATTAGGAAGAGTTTGATATTTGCATAAAGTTAATTTGTTTTCCCTTTTACTTCCTTAAATATATTTTACTAAGTCTGGTTGAGGTTTAGAGAAATACAGTTGCAGGGGCAAATAGGAGATATTTGATTTGAATGACAGTTGGGTTTAAAGACTAATGAGAAGAAATGATTTTTCTCCCTTAGCCGAGGGACACCTCTTCTTGCTTCCTGTGTAAGTACTTCCACTCAGTAAAAGCCTGGGAGGCTCAGGGACTTGACAGAAAGAAAGCTCAGTATGTCCTAATCATGAGACACCGTGATTTTAAAGGGAAACCATCAAGAGGAAAACACCTTAAAAATTAATCTTGTTTTTGAAAATACCTAATCAATCCATTTTTAGGGGGGCTAGACAATGAGGTTAAACAACTTGCCTGGGGTTACACACCTAGTAAGTATCAAGTGTCTGAGGCTGGATTTGAACTCAGATCCTTCTGACTCCAGGGCCAGTACTCTATCCACTCACTACCTAGCTGCCCCACAGTCTACCTTCTTAGCTACCTAATTCTAATGCTCAAATTATTTCACTTCTCTTATCTCTTCCTCTCCACCAAAGCTTCAGTTTCCTCACTTTTAAAATGAGTGAGCCTAGTTTTTTTTTTTCCAACCCAGTATGTTTGATTTTAATTTCTATGCAGAAGAGTAAGAGGCTTGCCCAAGAATGTTCAAGTAGGTGGGACAAATTCCATATGCTAACTTTCTTGGAACAACATCACTGGTTGGAGATGGGTACCTGCTTCAAAAGACATGAAAGAAAGTGCTACTGACCATGCCCAGGTTGAGGTTGAGGTAATAATGACATTTCTGGGACAAGTTTCCTAAAAGCTGTCATAGCTAGGACACATCCGCTGGTGTGCTAGTAAATGCTTAACAGCTGGCTCAACAGAATGCACACACACACACATACATACACGTATGCATATATGTGTATGTATATACATAAACATATACACACCACACTTTTAAGTTGAATTCACAGTACTACAATTTTCTCCATAGCTTTCTTATGCCTAGACAATCAACAAAGCAAGTTTAACTCTTATTTATACTATTCCTCAAAGTGCAACAACTTTCCCTTGTAAGTGGGTATTAGCAGGCTCCAGGATATCCTCGACATACATTCAAAATGTCTTTATCATAGAATCTGGAGTGGGCCATGGTTGTCAAATAGCCATTGGATATGGTAGTCCCAAGATCATTGATAACTTTGCAGATTTCACTTTCACTTGAACCAAGAGAGTGAAGCTAAATAGTAAAGGGTTTAGAAAGAATGAAAGAACCAGACCACAGTGATTTACTCATGCAGTCTTTCATTATGACTGAGTTGGATTTGTACCAGTGGTGCAAGGAATTCTTATTAGTAGTAAAAAAAAAAAAAGAAATATGATAATATTAAAAAAAATCACATATCTGAATAGATGCAGAAAACTGCTTGACAAAGTGTATAAGCATAAAGGAATACTTTATAATACAATAAAACATATCTACTAAAAAATTAAAAAGCAAGTATTGTGTACAATGGGTAGTTGATCTCTCAATAAATAAGGAGACAAAAAACACAAGGATGGTTCTTTTCCCACTATTATTTGATATAATTCTAGAAGTACTAGAAGTAGCAATACTGTAAGAGAAAGAAATTAAAGGTTAAAAAAAGGTAGAAAAGAGACAAAAGTCTTTCTCTTTCCTGATAGTATTGTGTTCTAGAGATTCTAAAGAATCAACAAAGAAATCAATTGAAACAATTAAGGTCTTCAGCAAAGTTGCAGACTACAAAATAAATTCACAAAAGGTCCACCTTTTTGTAAAATATCAAAAAAAATCAGAAGGCAATAATATAAGGAAATATTGAAAGTAACTATATCAATATCATAAAATACTTGGGTATCAATATACCAAATCACACAAAATACTTGTATATATTCAATTACAAAGTTCTCCCTAAATTAAACAAAGAACAGCTTAATAGCTGGAAAAAATATTGACTGTTCATGGTTGGGCTGTACCAACATATTAAAAAGGACAATACTAGTTTGAATACTATTCCAATGAAATTATCAAAGGAACACATTGCAAAGTTAGGTTTGATAATCACAAAATGCAGTAAGAAGGAAAGTAAGACCTAGAATGTTAAAGGCCACTTTTTTTTTCAAGTAAGATTGAAGGGGAAATAACTTCCATACCTCAAACTCCATTATAAAATGCTATCATCAGTACCTTTTAGTACTGATTTTAAAGGCAAAGAAAAGTAGTTCAATAGATATGACTGGACAATGGAGAAAGAGAAATAAGGGAACTCAACAAAAATGCTTGATAATCCTGAAAACATAAATTACTTAAAGGAAAAAAAAACTAATTCCCTATTTGCTAAGCTCTTATGGGAAAAATTGGAAAGTAAGTTAGCAGAATTTAGGCTTAGACCAGCATCTTAGATCATATTCCATAAGAAATTCAAAATGTATTTTTGATCAGAATCTCCAAGACCATATCATCAAAAATTATTAGAGAAACAGCTCATATACTTTCATGTATATGGGTAGTGGATGGATTCTTAGCCAGAGGACAGAGGCAATTGCAAAAAAAAAATACAATTTTGATTACATGAAATTTTTAATTTCTTGCATAAATATTAATCTAGCTAAGATAAGGAAATAGCCCATCAAATGGAGAAAATATTTCTATGAAATATGTATGATTAAAGTTTGACATCCACAATATATTGAAAAGTAATGCAAAGTTTTAAGGCCAAAATTCCCTTCTCAATAGAAAAGTGACAAAAGGACATAAATGAATCAATCAAAATTTACTAAGGGCCTGATATATTCCAGGAACTCTGCTAAGTGATGAAGATACAAAAAGAGGCAAAAAATAAACAAACAAAAACAAAACAAAACAAAAAATCCTCAGTCCCTGACCTCAAGGAGCTTACAAGCTAATGGGAAAGAAAATAGGCTAAGTAGGAGATAATTAAAAGAGGGCAAGCACTGGAATTAAGAGGGCTTGGGGAAGGCATCCCGTGGAATTCTCAAAAGAATTGCAAACTATTACCAATCATATAAAATTATGTTGCAAATCACTAACAATAAGAGTAAAGCAAATCAAAGTAACTCTGAGCTTCAACCTCACACCCAGCACGTTGGAAAAGATGACTAAAAAGGTATTTTCAGTGTTGGTAGAGTTGTGTAGAGATAGCAACTCTAATAAACTGTGGAGCTGGAAATTGGCCCAATTATTCTGAAAAGCAATTAAAACTATGCAAGGAGAATGACTAAATATCTGCATTCTTTGGCCCAAACATTTCACTGGGAGGCATAAAACCCAAAGAAATCACACTGAAAAGAAAAGTTCCTTATAAATCAAAATATGATAGCAACACTTTTTTTTTGTGGCAAAGAACTGAGAACAAAGAAGATGCCCATCTGCTGGGGAATGGCTAAACAAACTGGAGTGCACGAGATGCAAGCAAATAGTACCGTTCTATAAAAATGAGAAGTGCACTCATTAACTGTGGCAGAATAATTAATTTAGGGACAGTGCCCACCTGAACAGAGGGAATGGAGGCACAGTTGAAGTGCCAAACCTGGAAGCATTTTATGGGGTATATTCAACACACACATGCAGGAAACAGTAGAACCTACTCTTCTGCTCCAAAGATTGGGGGTTTAGAGAGTGGTTTGTATGGTTTTACAACAAAGAGTCAGGGGAAAAGGAGGAATACAGAGTACCCAGAACAAGGATATTTGTGCAAGTTCTATCCATTTGTAGCTGGTATGAACCAGCCTGAGTCAGAGCTGTGGTTGCTGGCATAGCAGAGGTGTTCTGGGTGCACCTAATGGACCCTACAAAAGACCTCTAGTATGTCAACCCTGAACAACACTCATTCTGTATCCCGACTGGCTAATTTTGATTCCCAGGCTATTTCAGCTTCTCCTGGATAATAAGGGAGTTCTAGCAAATCAAGTAGATTACTAAGCTCATTATTTATTCCATTTCTACAGTGCTGAAGACAGAGAAGCATGGGAAGACTCAGATGAACTGACGCAAAGTGAAGTAGCAGAGGAAAGGAAACAATACAATGACCACAATAATGTAACTATAAAGAATAACCACGAAAACACAATTGAAATTGAATGTTGCAAAGTAAATAAATAAATAAAGCTCCAAACAAGAAATGTGAGAAGACCTCTCCCCTTATCCTTTTGAAAAATTCAAAGCCCACAGGTGTAGATCTTCCATATGTTGGTAGACTCATCTGTTGTGTTGATCAGTTTTGCTGGTTTTGTTTTCTCTTTTTTATTCTTTTAGAAATTATTGTTATTATTATTTTGGTGAGAAAATTGGGGTTAAGTGACTTGCCCAGGGTCACACAGCTAGTGCGTGTTGTATGTCTGAGGTCAGACGTGAACTCAGGTCCTCCTGACTCCAGGGCTGTTGCTTCATCCACCGCACCACCTAGCTGCCTCTCTTTTTGAAATTATTCTTAAAAGTAATGTCTTTCTAGGTGTAAAGAGAGGGAAACAGGGGAGAATGAACACAAAGTAAAACTAAATAAATAAAATATATCCCCAAGCCCTATTATTTTTATTAAAAAAAATAAATGAGTTGTAGCCATTCAATCTCACAGAATGCTTTTCCAGCACTCATCATGATATTAATTTCTATTTTTCTGGAGACTGCTTTGCCTTGTGAATTACCGCCATACAAGAATAATCATAACAGAATTCTAGTAATCCAAAGAAAGCTCTTTGTTTCTGGGAGAAGTTGAGACAACAACAACAAAAAATTGCAATTTCCCTTAGACAACCAGCCCTACTCTCCAACCCATTGAAGTTGGAACCCAATTCACTGGCTATTTGCTAAGGGAGGCATCTTTCCACAGTATTTCTCTCTCTCTCTGTCCATCTGTCTGTCTGTCTGTCTCTCCCTCTCTCTCTCTCTCTCTCTCTCTCTCTCTCTCTCTGTCTTATATATATATATATATATATATATTATATATATATATATATATATATATATATATATATATACATATATGTATATATACAATATACATCTACAAACACACATATATGTATATGTACGTGTGTATGTAACCATGCATTATGTAAGCATATAATGGTGTATACCTATACACACATATCCCAGTGAAGAAAGGAGAAACACAGTAAAATGGTGACATCATCAGAGAACTTTATAAAAGAATGATGAAGTAAGAAATGAAGGAATACAGGAATATTTACTAAACACTTAATATAAGCAAATGCTGGGCTAAATGTTAGAACTATAAGTAGAAAATTAAGACAGCACCTGTATGAAAAAAGAAAACATCTCTAAATGATGCTAAGACAGAAAGATCACTGATACCTAGCTATACTGCTCCTTTGGTTTATTCAGTGAAGAGAAATAAAGGAGGAGGCACAGCATGTTAATGGCCAACATGGGGAGCATTGGTGGGAGAATCTTGATGGGGTCCCGCAGTATGGGCAAGTATGGAGATAACCATGCTTCAGTATAGAGAACCATCATATCCCTGAGATCACAATTCTATGCTGATGTTGTTCACAACTGAGCTATTTCTGCTGGTGGGGAAGAGCCTGAAATAGTGGCTGTGGAATCTCAGTAATTATTTTCCAATCCCTTATATAGGGAGACTTTCCCCATAACTTAGAAGTTGATGGTCATGACAGTCTGGAGTTTGGGCTGGAGTCAGATCAAACAAGGTGTCTGCTCTCACAGGTTATTATAAGCATCTCTGCTTCTTGTCAAGGAAGAAGTGAGGGAAGCTTTCAGAAGTTAATATGTAGAATGGGGCTTATGAAGATATGCAGCAAGACATGCTTTAATGATGCTGATGACAGAGAGTGCGTGCTGTGACTAGGCTTCTTATCAAACAGTTGATGCCTGCTATAAATTAAAGGGCTTATTCTTAGGTGATATGTGAGGGAACATGTAGCCATTATCCTGGGTGGGAAATTGTTACATCTTTCCCTGACTTTCTTGATGGGAAGTTATGATAGCAGTATATTACACATGTCTCTTGCTTGTGTCTATGCTATTAAATGCAGCAAGGGAATTTCCACAGGGTGTATTTTACTAACTTGGACTTAATCTGTGAATCATATGCTTACTGAGAGTGTCCATTTTGGACTGAGGTCAAAAATGAGGCTGCAAAGGTTTGAGGAGTGAGTGAAAAGAAAAAAAAAAGAAAATTAAAAAAAATAAAAAAAAGAAGTGAGTGAAAAGAAAGGAAGTAGAGGAAGGAGTAGAGATTTAGGACAGGGTTCAACAAGAATGGAGAAGGGGCATTCGCAACACCTAAGGGAATGAAGAAGGATTATTGAAGGAGGTGGTACTTTGTGTGTGTGTGTGTGTGTGTGTGTGTGTGTGTGTGTGTGTGTGTGTGTGAGAGAGAGAGAGAGAGAGAGAGAGAGAGAGAGAGAGAGAGAGAGAGAGAGAGAGTTGTTGTTCTTGTCAAGACATTTCAGTTTTGTCTAACTCTGTGTAACCCCATTTAGGGTTTTCTTGGCAAGGATACTGGAGTGGTTTGCCCTTTCCTTCTCTAGCTCATTTTACAGATGAGAAAAATGAGGCAAGCAGAAGTAAGTTACTTGCCCAGGTTCATATATCTAGTAAGTGTATAAGACCAGATTTGAACTCAGGAAGAGGAGTCTCCTTGAACTTCAGGCTGGGTGCTCTATCCATGGAGTCACCTACCTGCTATCAATTATATGCGGATACACCCAGAGGGTGGCTAGCTTCTGGCTCCAACCTGCTGCTTCCCTTCCTGACAGGAATTAGTTTCCCTTAAAGAAGAATGGGGGCAGGGAGAGAAGACTCTAGAGATGTCTATTCTGCCTCCCATCAAGCCACACAGTGTCACTCTTACACTACATATGGGAACACAAGCCCTTGCCACATGTGGGATCTCACCACCCTTCGTCTTTCTTTTCTTCCTTCCTAACTTCCTTGTTTCCTCCTTTTACCCCTTTCCCCTTCTTTCTTTCCTTCTTTCCCTTCCTCAGTCTTTTTGTTTTATTTCTGTGACTTCTGTTATTTTAATCGCAGAGGAAGAAACAAATTCTTCTTATTTCATTTACACCTAACACCCAGTATGTATTAAGAATGCCAATAGTTTAATATTGGGTATTTACATAGTATTTGGAGGTTTATAAAGCATTTGAAATTCATTATCTCATTACATTTCTCCCAAATCTCCATAAGGCAGCTAGAACACAATGTATCAACCATATTTTATTTATGAGAAAATTAAGAGGGAGACCTGAGTGATGCATGCCCAGCTCACAAGTGTCACGGACAAGGTGGACGTACAGGTCTTTGAACTCTAATTCTAGTGACATTGGATTCTTCCACTTCTTCCTCCAAACTTATGTTTCATCATTTCCCTTAAGGACCTATAGTGCCAACCCATCTGGCCAATTCAGCATTCCAGGACTCGTCATTTCCACTCTCCTCTTGTGCCATTGTGCAGTGTTTTGCTAATTGAGCATGGACTTTTCCTTTACTTCTTCTCTCAGATTGTTTGCCTTCATTCAAAGTTCAGTAGACGGGCTTCCTCCTCATGTGGCATCACTGATCTGGGTAACCATCACTTACCCCATCTTAGTGCTATGTCCCTTCTGTTATTACTTACTGTGCATTTGTCACATCTCCGGAGTGGTCTCTAAGCTTTTAGGGTGTGGAATAGTTTGTTAGCTTGTTTGTTTATAACTTTGCCTCACTAGCCTTGAGCAGTGCGCCTTTTTAAAATTGCCGTGAATGTCCACTCCTCCTCATCCTTGCAAGCCTTCTCCATGAGCAGCTGATGAGTTTGCCCCACAAATCTCAGCAAACCAATATGCACTCTACCTTCCTCTTTCCCTTCAAAAATACAAAAGAAAGAGCATGGAGCAACCTTTGGAATAATTGTAGACTTCATCATTCTAAAATCACTAACAGATTCCCCTTGTCAATTGCGACCAATTGCCATCTTCCTGGGTTATCTCTGAAGGCTTCTTATGCACACACAGCTATGTGAGCCCTGTCCAAGGGCACCAATTCTATGGCCCCTAGACTCAATGTGTCTCTCTAATACCTTTGTGGAAGCAGAGAATCCTCACTGATGCTGAGTGCATCATCAGTCCCCTTCCCCAATGCTGAGCAGGAAGTGTATAGCTGGAAGGTTATGGTCATAATATAATATTTTATAGGCAAGCACATAATTCCTTTGGCAAAGATAAGTATGTCCTTTTCATTTTATTATCCCTAAATGCATTTTCTTAACAGCTTATTTTCCTGAGCATCTTAATAATTCTTCTACTGCTAGTAGAAAATTCCTTGGTCATAGAAATTAAAACCAAGAACACAGAGGCAATGCCAACCTTCTTCTCACATTTTTTTTTTTGATATTTCAGGGACTGCAAACCTGAAAGGGGAAGATAATCAGAGGTGGTGAGTGCTTCCTAACAAATTATTTTCTGAAAGTATTAAAGTGATTCACTTATTTAGACCCCATTAGCACACGCTTGAGGATTGAAGGAAACTGCTTAGCCAGGAAAAGTACTAGGGGAATAATATTCAAACATTTTATAGCTATTTATGGTTTACAAAGTGCTATTCTCACAATGACCCTGTGAATTGTCAGGGAATGGGTTATTATCCCAATTATACAAATAGAAAAAACTGAGGCTCTGAGGTATGCCATCTTCTAATCAGCAGTATTCCACTTCTAGGCACACAACTGTTTCCCTTCTTAACTCTCTTGAACAAGGTTAGTACCCCTGTTTTTAGACTTGTAGATTTTCAAGGTAATAAGTGGGCAGAAGAAGTGTACTGAGGCATTCTATTCCAAAGTGGTGGGGGCATTGTCTTTGCCAACCTCTAAATCTTGGTTTTCTGATTTTTTCTTACACCTAAATCATTACTCTTGGTATGACAAGGGCTAAATCTGAAAGGCCATTTACCCACCTATGTAAAGATGGTATGGAAATGTATACATGTTTTATATATATACATATATATGTATATATGTTTTATATATATACATATATATTATACACACACACACACACACACACACACATATATATATATATATATATATATATATATATATATATATATATATATATCATTTCTATACCATCTCTACTATACAATAAGGTACTGGTTTCATAATACATTTCATTACATATGTGTAATATATGTATATATATATATATATATTGTATATATATATATATATATATATGTATATATATATATATATATACATATATATATATATATATATATATATATATATATATATATATATATATAATATGTGTGAATGCATATATGTATGTAAAATACAATTGTTTAGGGTTTAGAATGCCCCTGACCAGGACTGCATGGAGACTTTAATGAAACATCTACTTCCTTTATTCCTCCTATCTTCCCCTTCCCAGCAGCCTCCACGTAGCACTAAGGTACAGGAATGAAGATGTCCCACATTATTTTCCAGAAGCTTCATGGGCTTCCTGTTGCTCTAGGATAAAATGGAAACTCTTCTGTGATAAATCTGAAGTTTTTTTCAGTGTGGTTGCAATCTAGTTTTCCAGGATGATCACTCCTTTGTCCCCCTCAAGGATTCTATATTCATGGCAAAATGGCCTCCTCACTAACCCTTGTGAATGACTGTGCATCAGTTTTGTCCCCTGCCTCTGTATATTTGCCCAAACTGTGGCTTAAAATGCTTTACTTCCTCATCTCCAACTCTGATGATCAGTGGTTTCCAGAGAAGCACAGTAAGGCACAATGTCCTACAGGAAGCTTTTCCTAATTCCACACTTGGTAACCCCCCCCCCATCTGTTATTCTGCATTTGCTAATGTATTTATCACCAGTTTAGGCCTTTTGAAGGCAGACACTGTTTTCATTCTGGTTTTGTATCCCCAAAGCTAGCACACTGTCTGGCACATAGTAGGCACTCACAATCCACAAAATAGAATGGATTGTGATTGTTTAGCTTCTAGGATGTATGAGGCTAGATCACGGCTTCCCTTCAAACTGAACATTCTTCTTAAGCAACTGGATTATAACAAGCAAAATCTAGAAAAAAAAAACAATCAAGGAAAGACATTTCTTGGGGAAAACTTCTAAGGATAAAGGGTAGTGACTTAGAACAAATAAGAGTTTATGTTCATTACAGCATGAGTTGGTTAGTTACTTCTGATATTATCATTGCTTTTTTCTCCTCTTCTCCTCTCCTTTTCTCTGTTCTTTCTCTCCTCTTTCCTTTTTGTCTCTTCTCCTTTTCCTTTCCCCTTCCCTCTCTCTCTTCTTCCCTTCTTACTTCCCTCCCTCCTTCCCTCCCTCCTTCCTTCCTGGTAGAAGGTTTCTTTCCCAATTTTCAATTATTAGAGCAAAGAATACAATTTGTACAACAAAAAGCCCTGCATAACTCTCCAAATGTAACATGGTGGACTGTCCTCTATCCAAATCTAGGCTCTACCCCATGCCTTTTAGTAGTTTCTTTTGGAGATATATGGTCTGATAGACCACCACCACCACGGCCTTTGTGCTCTGTCACCATTTTGGCAATATGCTTTCTTGAGCTCTTGCTCTTTCTTCCCTGAATTGTGGGGTAGATATCTATTAAAAAAACAAAACGAAACAACAACAACAACAACAACAACAGTGATTTTCATCAAGGAGCCACCAAGCTATTTTGGTGGTTGATAAAGTGCTGTAGCCAAAAATCATGGAAGGCTTTGTGGCCAAATTTCTGATGATGAGCCTCCTCTACCTTAGCTCAGCTGGTCCTTGGGTGACAGCCACACTGCCCCACGCAGGCCACAAGAGGAATTGTTAGCTACATAAAACCTTCCAATTTCATGCTTACCCTGGCATATCCATCAATAACCCAGGATTATCTTGACCACCACAATATAGTAAAGTGTCAGCAAATATGAGGAAATGGTGAGAAGTTTCTTCTGGAATCAATTCTAAGATACCAAGAGGAGGAAAAAAGGAATAGGGGAATGGAGGGGAAAAGGAGAGAGGTTACAATATTTCTAAAGAATCCATCACATTTTCCACACATTATTGCTCATGATTTCTTCACATAGCAGCAGATTTCCTGAGGCCGCTGTGATCAGTTACAGAATGTTTCCTGAAAGATCTCCTACCTGGGACAGTATGAACATTGTACCCACTGAACCAGGATTATAATCATGGCTTGATGTATGCAAAACTCATCTGTACCTGAGTTCCAACTTCTGAAGGTAGAATCGATCTGTCTCTATGGCAGGTTTTAAGATATGAATGTGTTCACACAAATTTAAATTTAACTCCAACAAGCATTTATTGAGTAGTTGCTATATTCAGGACCCTACAGAGTGCTGGGGTTACAAAGATAAAATTGCATTTGGCCTGTCCTCCAGGGAGACATGCAGAGTTACAGACTGACAGTCATACAGATTCAGAAGGGATCTGAGAGGGCTGTGGTCTAAATCGCATCTGTATAAGACTTCTCTGAATTGCATAGCACCAGTGGAATCATCTGGCTGGCATTAAGTACCCCTGGAGAAGAGGAGCCTTCTATTTCCTGGTGTTGCTCATTCTCCCTTTATGTGGTCCCAATTTGGGGATGCTTTTCAGCACTGAATGTGTCCAATTGTTCCTTCCTTTTTGCAATAGTGATGCCCTCTGGACCAAACCATAATATCTGATTCACCCTTCCACATGACAGGCCTTCTCCTATATGAAAACAGTTGTCCTATCCTCCTTCTCCCTGTGTCTTTTCTTCTCTGGGATGAACATGCCTCCTGGCCATTCACAAACATGAGACACCATCTCTTTCCCTGGGCATTTTCTTTGGCTGTCCCCCATGCCTAGGCTACTTTCCTTCCTCATCTTCACCTGCTGCTCTCCCTGGCTTCCTTTACATCCTTGCTAATGTCTCTTTTTTTTTTTTTTGACAGGAAACCTCTTCCAGCCCCTCCCAACTCTAATGCCTTCCCCTTGTTAGTTATTTCCTATTTATATTTAATATAGCTTGCTTAGATAGTTGTTTATATGTGGCCTACCTCATTAGATTGTAAGCTTCTCAAATACAGGGACTGTCTTTTGACTCTTTTTCTATCCCGAGAACTTAGCACATTATCTGGCACTTAATAGATGCTAAATAAATGCTTATTGATTGGTTGATTGATTCTGACATTTACCAGTTTAGTTGTGCTGGGCAAATCCTTTTATCTTTCTAAGCCTCAGTTTCCTCATCTGCCAAATGAAGATATTTGTGTAGCATCCCCTTCCCCCATGATTGTTGTGAGGAAAGCACTTTGTAAATTGTTAATATGAAGAGCTGTAATTATTGTGATTAATGGAAGTGATTGTTAATACCATTAATAGTGAGAAAGTTGATGTAAATTGTGTCTGTGTTTATCTTGAAATGTTTCTGGTCCGTATAAACAACATCTGCTTCTGCTCATTAGCAGAACTCACCAAGAACTGTCTGCTTGTTGTCATCTTCCAGGAATAAAGCAGAATGCTGCATAGGCTCACTGGGAAGACCTTTCCCCCTCACTGCTGTGACTCCAGGCTCTGCGTGATCTGCAGTCACCTCTTTTCCGTGAGCCTCTATTATCAATGTTTCACTTCCTTTGTCTGACTGGGTCCAAGTTGTTGAACACCCACTATCATCTCTGTACCTCTGATGTGTTAGTCCTAGTTAGTTAGGGTTCCCATACTCTAGGGACATGGCTCTTCTGTCACTTGTGGTCCCTCATCGTAATTTATACCTTCTTTTCTATGAACCAATACAGCTTGATTATAATGGAAAGCCATACTGCTGCTTTGGAATTCGGGATTCCAAGGTCAACTTCTCTTCTGAGCAATTTGGTTATACAGAAAGCATCACAGTACAAGCATGTGGGATTACATGAATATATTTCTAATTATTAGTTTTAGTGTTAGTATTTAGTATTAGATATTTGTTTATACAGAAAGAATCAGGTGGTGTGCATGTGGGATTACAAAGAATGTTTCTTTAAGTATTAGTTTTCTTTAGATATCTAGATCAAGATCCTTGGGCAACTAGATATAAGAATGAACAGGTAGGGAACCTAATCACCTTTTCAAAGGAGCTTTATGAAGGAGCTAACTTTTTTTCCTCTGTGTTTTTTTTCTTTGAAACCCTGCACTCATGCACAGCCATGGATTACTGGGAATTCACCTCATTCATCTACTCCATCTGAAGACTACAGGAGTCCCCCAGCCCCAGCCCAGCATGGCAGCGCTTCAGCAGAAGACTTCCTAATGACATCAATTAATTTCAAAGCAAAAGAGACAGTGACTGAAGCATTTCACAGTCATGTGCCCGTCTGGTTGGGCGGGGATCGTTTTATACAAGCAATGAGCTGCCCGGAAAAGCCCCGTGATAAAATAAGTCCATATCCAGCTTCAGTCACTTTGAACGCAGCAGTCCCAGCATTCCCTCCCTTTTCTATCAAAGTGCTAGCAAATTGGAAACTGATTACAAAGTCTTCCCATTCTTAATATCAGATTTCCGTTATTGAAAGAAATTAGGTTTCTGTCACAAAGTCAGGTGACACAGAACCTCCCCCCTCCAAAGACAGAGAGACAGAGACAGAAAATAAAGACAGAGACAGAGACATCACAAGCACCTGCCTTCAGGGGTTTTTGAGCACTTCACTAGACTACACAGTGAAAATTTAAAATCTCTACTTTAGCAGAGACTATAGGTTTTCTTCTTTCAAAGTAGATTTTCCCAGCTGGAGTTTAAACCATAAATAGTTGGATATACTTATTCTCCCTGGGAGTCTCCAGGCTTAGTTATGCATTAGAATATGGAAACTAGGAAATAACTTCTTTTCATGCAAAACCCTGTGCTGTTGGGGATTGGGAGGAGCATATGGATAGGATAGCTGGAAGTGAATGGTGAGACATCCGTGTAATGGGCTTGATGGTGTTAGGCAGACAAAGCAACCCGACCCTGGTGAATTGCAAATGTCCTGCAAAGCTCTCTCTATGTTTCAGGTTCCTAGGGCCCTTAAGAACTAAAATACATTACTCTTAATCACACCATAAAGAGATCTGCTACATTGAAATCTATTTTGATGTTTAAGAAAGATAGTTGGTTGCTCCAGAGGGGGGGGAATCTTCTACTGAGTTTTATCAATGTTCCAGTTAGAAGAAGGAATTGCTGTGTGTGTGATCCAGCCAGTCCTGTCTGATAGTCCAAAGACTTCGACAAACCTCTTCCAGGAGTCATTTCTCTGATCTTGAAGCTTGACCAGGCAGCCAGCTAGAGTTTGAGTTGGATAGGGGTGGGGAGAGATAGTAGATGAATAGCCCCTGGTAACAGAAGTTTTGTTGTTGTTCAGTGATTTTTCAGTTGTGTCCACTTCTTTATGACTGCATTTGGGGTTTTCTTGGCAAAAAAACAAACAAACAAACAAACAAAAAAGCAAACAAATAAAACAAAACAAAATAAAAACAAAACAACAGTGGTTCACCATTTCGTTCTCCAGCTAATTTTATAGATGAAGAAACTGAAGCAAACAGGGTTAAATGACTTGCCCAGGGTCACATAGCTGGTAAATGTCTGAGGCCATATTTGAACTCAGCAAGCTGATGAGTCTAACTTCCAGCCTGGCACTCTATCCTAGGGAATTATTTGACTGAGTTAATAGGGAGATCTGGGGTCATTCCCTGCCTCAGTCTTAAATGGGCATAGGTCCATCCTAACACTCCCTATTGATCAGTGACTATTCCTGTTGACTTAAAAAAAAGTTTTTACCCCCATTTGGAACAGGGTGTTCCCATAGAGCACTGACAGAAATGCCTGCTATAGGTGGAGCCAAGATGGCAGAGTAAAAGCAGTGATTTGCTTGAGTTCTCCCCAAAACTCCTCCAAATACCTGCAAAATATGGCTCTAAACAAATTCTAAAGCAGCAGAACCCACAAAAAGACAAAAGGAAATAAATTTCTAGCCCAAGACAGCCTAGATAGTTAATCAGAAAGTTATATCGCACTTGGCTGGTAGAGGAGTGCACTTCAGTGTGGGAGCTCAAGCCTCAGTGAACCTGGAGCAGGCCTCAGAGGACTGAATCATAGGCAGCTGTGATGATTTCCTGACTTCCCAACCCATGAACACCCAAGAAAACTTAGGTCAGTGGGAAAAGTCTGTGAACATGGTGAGAGAGAAGCTAGGTCCCAGCCCCAGTCCCTGAGTGCAGCCCTGGGTGGTGGCTGCTTCTGGAGCTTCTGGGCCACAGACTGAGGGGGAATCAAGTGACTGATTAGAGGGGGATTGCAGGGATCTTTCTGCTGGTGCAGAATTCTCTTGCTTTGCCCAGGCTTGGATCTGGGTCACAGTTCTGGGTGGCAGTCCTATGTTGAGGATGAGTGCTAGAGTGGTGGAGACTGTAGTGGCTGGGAAAGGAAATTCTCCTTACAGTTCCCAGGCAGAAAAGAGTACTTGTGATCACTCATTGACCAGAGCACAGGCCAGGAAAGGAGTAAACACCCAGCCACTTATAATAGCACCTTGGAAGAACTGAAAATTTACAGGTCCCTAGAAGTATCTCTGAAAACAGCTACACAAAACACCTGAAGCTTGGGACAGTACATTCTCCACACTGGAAGCAGACCCCTCCCTTAACAAAGACTTTATAATTCAAGTAATTGGCCAGGATCATGAGCAAGAAATGCCTGCTATATAAAGGACAAGCAGCCAAGCTTAAGCCTATTAAAGATTGCTTGTTTGATTATTAACTTCTCTGATCTATACCATTGATTTCCATAGTGCAGAGAAATCCAGCCTGGTCCAGATCAGCAACCATTTCATAACTCATTGTTTGAAAGGTTAACCAGTGACATGTTCAGGTTCAAACAATCAATATGGGTCATAAAGAGAGCCTGACCTCTCCCCACTACACTGAAGGGATGTCTTGGTTCAGACTTTAAAGCAGGAAAATAACTTGAAATCTCCAGAGCTCAAGAAATGATGGAGCAAAGATCACCTGATGTCAGCATCAGTCCTCCCTCCCTACCTCTGCTCCTCAGAGACATCTGGCACCCTTCAAGGTTCAGCTCAGCTCAAATCTACCATCCTCAATGGAAGATCATTTCTCAGCCTGCCTCCCAACCTTAAAATTATTTTGTATTTGCTTTGCAGACTTTTTACCCATTCTTATCTCTGTATAGGCCATTTCCTCCAACTGAATAATAGCTCCCTGAAGGCAAGGACCATTTCAGTTTTCTGTTTCTGTTCTCCACAAATAGGTCAGTACCTGGCACATGGTAGATGTTTAATAAATATTTATCAATTTGTTATTTGATGGTTCCTCACCTTTGGTGCTCCATTAGCTATAGCCATGAAATTCCACAGGCTGCTCCCCATCCCCAAAACACCCACTCCTCAGCTCTTCTTCTTAGAATTACCAGTTTCTATCAAGGCTCGGCTCAAGCACCACCTAGAGTCCATTCCTAATTCTCCCAGGTGCTACTGCCTTTCCTTGTATTCACAGCATGTATATGTATACACATACATGTATGGTTGTTGTCCTTCATTCTCAAAGTGACATCACTATGTTGGAGTCAAGGTACAGTGTGTCCAATTGTGGCTGATCAGACCAACATGAGCTCAGAAGACTCTATGCCAGATCAGGCACAGATAATGTATGTGAACATTTAGAGGGGAGATGTCTTTAAAATTGTGCATCTCATGTTTCTTTTGAGCCATTGTGATTCTGCTTCATTCATAAAGCACAGCACCTTCTTTGATGCTGGCATACCATTTGGGGCAGCCCTTTGCCAGCTTCTCACATGTCACACAATCAATTCCAAAGTTCTTCAGAGAGACCTTGAGTGTATCCTTGTATCACTTCTTCCGGTGACTATGTGAGAAGTTGCCCTGCATTAGTTCTCCAAATAAAAAAAAAATAGTCTTTTAAGCAAATGTGTGTTTGGCATTCAGGCAATATGAGCAGCCCTTCAGAGCTGTGCTCTCTGCAGTAGTCTGAATGCTTGGCAGTTCAGCTCAAGAAAGGACTTCAGTGTCCAGTACCTTATCTTACCAGATAATCTTCAGAATCTTGTTAAAACAATCCTAATGGAAGCAATTTCTTTTCCTGGCATGGTGCTGGTGTACTGTCCAGGTTTTACAGGTATATAACAATAAGGTCAGCGAAATGAGTCATCAACCTTCAATTTGGTGTGCAGTCTAATACCTCTTCTCTTCCACTTTCCTTCAGAGCCCAAATATTCAGCTAGCTTTGGCAATGCATGCATAGACTTCATCATTTAAGTGGACATCCATGGAAAATACATTGCCAAAGTAAATGAACTTATCCATAGTATTCAAAATTTCTCCATTTCTTACAACCAGTAGTTGCATATATGGATGGTGTGATGCTGGAAGGTGGAGAATCTATGTTTTCTTGGTGTTAATTGTTAGACCAAAATTAGCAGGAGCAGCCGAGGATTAATCTATACTTTGTCGCAACTTAGCTTCAGAGACTACATTGAGTGCACCATTATCTACAAATAGAAAATCACGCACCAACTCTCCCTGCACTTTAGTTATGGCTTGTCACTTTTTCAAGTTAAAAGATTTACCATCAGTATGGTAGTTTACCTTAATAACAGAAAAACATGGAGGTAAGCACACAGTTCAGCTTTACTCCTCTAGTGACTGAGAAAACATGAGAACATCATCCATTATCTAGAACCTGGGCAAGCATGACAGCATGTAATTGATGTACAATCCTGATGAATTTCTCTGGGTAACCAGGTTTTGCCACAATGTTCCAGAAGTCCTCAAGGCTTACAGTATCAAAGGCCTTGGTCAGATCAACAAACATTTTGTACAGACTACAGATCTTTGTTTTGCTCCTGACATTTCTTCCGAAGTTGTCAGGCAGCAAACACCATACTGACCATTGTTTGGCCCTTTCTGAAGCCACACTGCCTCAGGTACATAAACCATCTTCCAGGTGAAGGATCAGAGTATAAAGGAGGATTCTGGTGAGAATCTTTCTGGTAATAACAAAGAGAGAGAGGTCCCCCTGTGATCACCACAAGACAATTTATTTCCTTTACCTTTATAGAGTTGGACAATGGAGGCATTCTTGAACTCCTGGAGGTTAATGTCTTCTTGCCACATAACACAGAAATTTTCAGTTAGCTTTTGTCTGAGCAGTGGACCCCCTGTCTTGTAAATCTCAGTTGGAATAGAATCAGTATCAAACACTTTGCCCCATGAGAGAATCTAATGAGATTCAAAATTTCTTCTTTAGTTGGAATTTGGGCTGGAGAGGGATTGACTTTAATCTGAGGTATACAGTCAATGGCTTCAGCACTGATTGATGATGATCTGTTGAGATCACTATAGACATGCTCAGCTCAGCTCTCCAGGATCATGTTCTTATCACTAATCAATGTGGCTTCATCAGCACTGAGCAGTTGAGATGTACCATAGGTCTTTGGCCCATAAACAACCTTCGAGGCAACCCTAAAAGTGCTTTGGATCATTACTATCAGCAGAAAACCAAAGTTCATCTGCTTTCTTACTGAACATAGAACCCTGCATCTAAGATTTAAGATGCACTCTATTTTTTAGGCAACTGGGGTTAGGTGACTTGCCCAGGGTCACACAGCTAGTAAGTGTCAAGTGTTTGGTCTGAGACCAGATTTGAACTCAAGTCCTCTTGACTTCAGGGCCAGTTGTCTATCCACTGCACCACCTAGCTGACCTTGCACTCTATTTTTGATGGAGCTAAATGCTACCTTCTTAGAGACAGAGGAGCTAATCTGTTAGTAAACACTGTTTTCATTTAGCAGCTTCTGAATTTCCCCAACATGTTCATCAAACCAATCTCGACATTTGTGAGTAAATGCAGTGCTGTACACCAAATCTCGGAAAGCTGCCCACTCCTTTTTTTGCTCCATTCTTGCCTGTGTTGGCTTAGTTTTGTCTCCAAGTTAGCAATGAATTGTTTCCAGCAGAGAAGTAGTCTAATCTGTTGACATTAAGTTTTCAGGTAGTCATCTTACTTTGGGGCTACCACTTGTATTGAATGTGGATATTTAGCTTGGAAACGATAAGTCCATGATCAACACAGCAGTCTACGCCTCATGCCACCTTCATCACTCTCACATCATATCTGTCTCTTCTCCTTACAATGACAGTATATTAAGTGCCAATATTTGCTGCAAGGGTGCATCCATGAATTTTTTTTTTTCATTTAGGTAAATGGGAGACACTGTCAGTGATGAGAAAGTCACGAGATGCATAAGTCTTCAGTAGTAAGTGACTATTGCTGTTCTTGTTTCCAACTCCATTTCTCCCAAGGACTCCCTTCCATGTTTGGTAGTCTGTACCTAATTTTATGTTAAAGTCATTCAGAATTATAAGCTTCTCCTCTTTCAGCATATTGATGATGAGGATATCCATGTCTTCATAAAATATTTATTTGACCTTATCAGGGTTTGCCATGATGGAAGCATACACACTGATGATGGTGGCATGGTGCTTTCCTGTATGGTGACCAAATTGTCATGGGCCTGTCGTTCACTCCTTTTGGTAATCACACAAGCTTGCTGGCTTGATAAGTTTTCTTTGCAAAACCTGATGCAGCTTCACTGTGCTTCCTTTCACTGAAGCCACTCCAGAAAAGTGTGTATCTCACTCTCATTTCAGTAAACTGGCCTTCATTTTCCACTTTTGTTTCACTCATGGCTACTATTTGGATGTGACACCTACTCAGTTTTCTCAAACGAGCTATTCATCTTTCAGTTCTACTGGATTTCATGTTGTCCATAAGTGTGTCCACCTTCCATGTACCAGTGGTGAGTACAATCATCTTTGTAAAAGTTTTTGTATGTTTTTTGGTGTTTCTACTGTAGGATGGTATCTCTGCCTGCTTTGATAATCAGGCCAGGGTTGATTGAAATAGACAATTTTAGGGCACTTTCTCTAGCTCCTTCCTCAAACCAGGAGGTAAGCAGTACAGTCCTTAAAAAAGGCTGCTCACTTGGAACTGGCTAAGAAATAGAGTAGTGGATATATTGAATAGGTTATGTATGCAAGACACAACAGTCAATAACTATGCTAATTTAGTATTTGATAAACCTAAAGGCCCCAGCTTCTGGGGATAAGAACTCATTATTTGACAAAAACTGCTGGGAAAACTGGAAAAGAGCATGGCAGAAACTAGTCATGGACCAAAAATCTCACCATATACCAAAATAAAGTCAAAACGAGTTCATGATTTTATATATAAAGGCTGATACTCTAAGAAAACTGGGAGAGCAAGGGATGGTTTACCTGTCAGATTTATAGAGAACAGAAGAATTCATGACCAAAACAGGAGATAGAGAACATTAGGAAATGCAAAATGGATAATTTTGATTACATTAAATTCAAAAGTTCATGCACAAACAAAGCCAATGCAAGCAAGATTAGGAGGGAAGCAGAAAATTGGGAAATTTTTTTTTACAACCAATATCTCTGATAAGAGCCTCATTTCTAAAATAAGTAGAGAACTAAATCAAATTTATAAGAATACAAGTTATTCCCCAATTGAGAAATGGTCAAAGGATATGAACAGGCTGTTCCCAGATGAAAAAATTAAAGCCATCTATAGACATATGAATAAATGCTCTAAATCATTATTGATTAGATAAATGCAAATCTGAGGTATCATATCACGACTATCATATTGGCCAACATGACAAAATAGGTAAACGATAAATGTTGGAGAAGATGTGGGAAAATTGGAACACTAATGCATTGTTGGTAGAATTGTGAAATGATCCAACCATTTTTGGACAGCAATTTGGAACTATGCCCAAAAGGCTTTAAAAAATGTGCATACCCTTTGACACAGCAATAACACTTCTAAGGCTGTATCCCAAAGAGATAACAAAAATGGGAAAAATACCCACATGTATGAAAATATTAATAGCAGCTGTTTTTGTGGTGGCAAAGAATTGGAAATTAAGGGGATGCCCATGAATTGGGGTATGGCTGAACAAATTGTGGTATATGAATGTAATCGAATACTATTGTGCTAGAAGAATTGATGAGCAAGCAGACTTCAGAAAAACCTGGAAAGTCTTGTATAGACGGATGCTGAGTGAAGTAAGCAGAACCAGGAGAACACTGTACACAGTAACAGCCATGTTGATGACTAACTTTGATAGACTTAGTCTTTCTTGGCAATGCAAGGATCTAAGACATCTCCAAAAGTTTCATGATGGAAAATGCTATCCACATCCAAAGAAAGAACTATGGAGTTCGAATGCAGATCAAAGCGTACTATTTCCTATGTTTTTCTTCTGTTTTGTTTTGTTTCCTCTTCTTGTGGTTTCTCCAATTGGTTCTAATTCTTCCTTACAATATGATTAATGTGAAAATATGTTTAATAGGAATGTATGTGTAGAGCGTATATCAGATTGCATGCCATCTTGGGGAGGGAGGGGGAAAGGAAAGGGGAGAAAAGTTTTAAACTTAAAAGCTTGTGGAAGTGATTGTTGATAAATCAAAATAAATGAATGAAAAAAATGAAAAGGCTGCACAGACAACCAGGGGGCTGCCAAACCCCGCTCCTTCTTCCAGTGAAGCTGGGCTGGGTCCCCTCTCCACTGAGTTGTGAATAAAGCACCTGCTGATTCGTCACTTGACCATTGCCACAGCATTTTGAGACAGATAAAAATGGTAAAATGGTGTGGGCAATGTCTTTTGATCCACACACAAATTGGATGTGAGTAAGGCAGATTCATGTGAAGTTGGCCTCACTCTCTCTTCCAGAGTTATCAAAGCCCAGTGGCAAGACAAAATAGAGATGACTGGTGATGGTTTGGGATGCAGGGGATAACCTTGGTGTCTTCAATATCTGACCAAGCCCTAAGCACTCCACAGCACCTGCTTTGTCCACCTTGGAACAAATTGTTTCATCTGCCCATTCTGCCATGGGAAGTCTTCACATTCTTGGGGTAGACATCACTTCCTACAACTCACCAAAGGACTGGAGACCCTTTGGTTACCTTCAGCCTGGTTTAACCCATCCATTACAATGGTTTCCTGGGGAGTGGCCACTCTGCATGCTATAGCTTCTTGGAGTCAAAGGTAAGAGCTGGGTGAATCAGGTGGACAGTAAAGGGGAAAATAGTCCTGAAAAGAGCTCAGCAGCCATCAGACCAGAGGCATTAGTCTTTCCTGAACACATTCTACATTCAATATACATATTTCATGTATATGCATGTACTTATGATCATATATGCACATAATTGTGCATGCATATGCACACACACATACGTGTATTTATCTGTGAACAATTTATTTTGCCCAATAAAATATTATCTCCCTGAAAATGTGACTTTTATTTTTGCCTTTTTTTCCTCACCTCCCAGCATAGAGCCCAGCCCACTGAAAATTCTTAATAAATGCTTTTTCTTTGAATGATTAATTAACTGGGTTCCCCTTCTTGAGATATTAAAAAGGGGATTCTTGCCTGGGTATGGGTAGGAGTTGATGGTCTCTGGGGTCCCTTCAAGATCCGATATTCTGTGATTATGTAACTCTGAGGTGCCAGACTCTGTGATTCTTTCTTCTGTCTCTCCATGTTCTTTTCCTTGCAGAGGTCACTGATCCAATGTCATTGCTTTGTGTGCCTCTAAGCCAAAGGAAGCTCACTATAAATGGGAAGAAACATTTGCAAAATGCCACATTCATGTAAATGTCATCAGCAATTTTTGTAACTTGGTTTATTGGGTTTTGCATTTTTGCATAAAAATGTTGCCCAGGAGAAAATAAGCTCCTCTAAAGGGAGATGTGGAGGTTGAAGAGGATCAAGGAAGACAAAGCATGATGCTCACACTGTGATTTTGGAAAAATGCCAGTGCTCAGTCATGCAAGCATTACCAGCGCCCTGGGCATGAAGATGCTTGCTCATGATTTATGCATGAGATGGTTGAAATGGACCCCATGTTTACTGCTCAGGCTAAATGGAAGAAAAGGAAATTAAGAAAGAAAGTTGATTACTCATTGGTATCCTCTGAAACTCCTTTTACTGTGCCATGAAAGTGACCCTGGGCCCTTTACACATCTACTTCTCGTTTTCTCAGGGTCAGCCTTGCTGGGGTTGGCAGCTTCATTAACAAAGAACAGTTGTTCTGAGCTTCTGTCACAGCTGGCCTCAAGAGATTGGGAAGGTTTGGGCTCTGGGTAAATTAAAGAACAATGCCATACAAGACCTACAAAGGTGAAGGCATAGACTACACATAATGTCTATCTACCACTCTGTGATCTAAAAGTGAGGGCCCTAGAAAACCTGCCTGGAAGAGTGACAGGAAGGAAGTGGAAGGTAAGCAAAGGACACATGGGTGCATACACACACACACACACACACACACACAAACATTTCGGTAACTCTTCCAGGGCCTGCTCCAGGGCTTGAAATTCTGTCAAGTTTATGCTTTTGGGGGCCCTTTGTCTCCATTCTGATTAATCCCCTATGTCCCACCCCAGAGGCCCATGTACCTTCTTGTGTGGAGTTCTTCCTTGCCTAAAAGTATAGGAAATAATAATTAGTCAGGAAACATTAGACACTCTCATCTCAATTAAAGAGTTACACTGCCTTTGTTTACCAAAGCATAATGTCTAGGGAAGTAGGGGTGTCAGCAAATAGGAATGAAAAATAATGGAACAAATTGCTAATACAATATGGAAGAGGAGGAGGAGGAGGGGGAGGGACATTTGGTAGAATGGTAGTTAGAGTTCTGGGATTGGAGTCAAGGAGACCTGAATTCAGATCCAGACTCAGATACTTTCTAGCTATATGACCCTGGGCAAATCACTTATCTCTTGTTTCTTTCACTTTTCTCAACTGTAAAATAGGGATAATAATTGCACCTACCTCACAGTGATATTATGAGGACAAAATAAGATCATATCTGTAAAGCACTCAGCCCAGGGTCTGGCATACACTGGGTGTCATGCAAATTCTTATTCCCTTCCTGTTCTTGTAATAATAGTGTTCTTTTTTTTTGGCAATTGGGGTTAAGTGGTTAATTAATGAAGGGGTTAAGCCCAGGGTCACACAGCTGGTAAGTGTCAAGTGTTTGGTGTGAGGCTCGATTTGAACTCAGGTACTCCTGACTTCAGGGCCAGTACTCTTTCCACTGTGCAACCTAGCTGCCACCTCTGTCATAATCATTTTGATGGTTGGACCCCTTCCTGCTTACTCTAAGGTTAAGGTGTGTATCAAAGGAAGGGTTCCCTAGTACTCAGGCTTCTAGATAGCAACAGATACATTGTATTGTAAAGACAGGCCCATTACACAATCAGATGTGTACAAAGATGGTCATTTGTTCTACATGCACATTTTCTTTTTCTTCTATAATATTTTATTTTTTCCTAATTCCTAAAAAGTCCTAATTTCCTAAAACAATTTTAAGTCTATTTTTTAAATTTTGATTTCTAAATTCCCTCCCTCCCTCCCCACCTCCTCTCATTAAGAAGGCAAGCAATTTGACAGATTATACATGTGTAGTCATGTGAAACACATTTCTATGTAAGTCACTTTGTAAAAGAAAACACAGATGAACAACTCAAAGAAAGTAAAGAAAAAGTATCTTTGATCTGCATTCAGGCTCTACCAGTTCTTTCTCTGGAGATGGACAGCACCTTTCATTATAAGTTCAGCAGAGTTTTCTTGGATAATTGTGTTGCAGAGAAGAGCTAAGTTATTCACAAGTTGCTCATCATGCAATACTGCTGTTACTGTATACAATATTCTCCTTATTCTGCTCATTTCACTTTGCATCAGTTCATGTAAGTCTTTCCAGGTTTTTCTGAGAACCTCTCGGTCATCATTTCTTAAAGCACAATGATATTCCATCACAAGCACATACAACAACTTATTCAGCCATTTGCTGATTGATACTCAGTTTCCAGTTCTTTGCCACCAGGAAAAGAGCTGTTATAAATCTTTTTTAAGGACAAATAAGTCTTTTTCCTTTCTTTTAAATCTCTTTGGGATAGACCTAGTAGGATATTACTTAGTCAAAGGGTATTCATGGTTTTACATCCCTTTGGACATAGTTTCAAATTGCTCTCCAGAATGGTTGAATCAGTATATAACTTTAGCAATAGTACATTAGGGTTTTAATTTTCCCACATCCCCTCAACATTTGTCATTTTTCTTTTCTGTCATATTAGCCAATTTGACAGGTGTGAGATAGTAGCTCTGATTTGTTTTCATTTTCATTTCTCTCATCAATAGTGATTTGGAGAATTTTTTTTTTCATATGGCTATAGATGGCTTCGATTACTTCAACTGAAAACTGCTTGTTCATATCCTTTGACCATTTATCAACTGAGGAATGGCTCTTATTTCTATAAATTTGACTCACTTTTCCATATATTTGAGAAATGATGTCTTTATCAGAGAAATTCAGTATAAAATTTTCTTTCACAGTAATGATTACCAAGTAGGTATTTCCCTCTATCCTATTTTCCCATTTATCCTACTTTCTATCTCTTTTTACTCTGTCCATTATCAAAAGTGTTTTGCTTCTGACTTTTACCTTCCTCAAACTGCCCTCCCTTCTATCAGTTCCCTCCTTTTCTTAACCTTTTCCCTTCCTCCTTTCCTGTATGGAAGATAGATTTCTACACCCAACTGAGTGTATTAGCTCTTTGAGATAATTCTGATGAGAGTAAGATTCATGTGCTCCCTTCCCCACTTCCCCCATTTCCCCCTCCACTGTAAAATCTCTTTCAGACCTCTTTTATGTCAGATAATTTATCCCATTCTGCCTCTCCCCTTTCCCGTCTCCCAAAGCATCCTTATTTCTCATCATTTAATTTTAATTTCTTAAAATACTCATACCATCACATTCAACTCACACCTCTTCTTTCTATGTTTACTCTTAACTAACTGCTCTAACAATGAGAAAGGGTTTTTTTTAGGAATTATGAATACCATTTTCCCCATGCAGGAATATAAACAGTTTAATCTTATTGAATCCCTTATGATTTCTCTTTCCTGTTTACCTCTTAATACTTCTTTTGCATCTTGTATTTGAAAGTCAAATTTTCTATTCAGCTCAGGTTTTATCATTAAGAATGCTTGAAAATCCTCCATTTCATTGAATATCCATGTTTTCCCCTGAAAGATTATACTTAGTTTTGCTAGCTAGGTGATTCTTGGTTGTAGTCCTAGCTCCTTTGCCTTCTAAAATATCATATTCAAGCCCTCCAACCATTTACTGTAGAAGCTGCTAAATCTTCTGTTATCTTGACTGTGGCTCCATGATACTTGAATTGTTTCTTTCTGGCTGGTTGCAATATTTTCTTCTTGAACTGGGAGTTCTGGAATTTGGCTGTAACATTCTTGGGAGTTTTCATTTTGGTATGTCTTTCAGGAGGTGATTGGTGAATTTTTTTTCAATTTCTCTTTTACTGTTTGGGTCTAGAATATCAGGACAGTTTTCTTTGATAATTTCTTGAAAGATAATGTTAAGATTCTTTTTGTGAATATGATTTTCAGAAAATCCAATAATTCTTAAGTTATCTCTCTTGGATCTATTCTCCAGGTCATGTATTTTTCCAATGATAAATTTCACATTTTCTTCTATTTTTTTTTATTCTTTTGATTTTGTTTGATTGTTTCTTGTTGTCTTATAATATCATTAGCTTCTACTTGCCCAATTCTAACTTTTATGGAATTATTTTATTCAGTGAGCTTTTGTACCTCCTTTTCCACTTGGCAAATTTTACTTTTTAAATTCTTCTCCCCAGGGAATTTTTGTGCCTCTTTTATTATTTGGCCTATTCTGTTTTTTAAGGTGTTATTCAGTATTTTTTTGTGCCTCATTTACCATGCTGTTGATGCTTTTTTCATGATTTTCTTGCATCACTCTCATTTCTCTTCCCAATTTTTTCTCTGCCTCTCTTGCTTGGTTTTCAAAATCCTTTTGAGCTTATCTATGGCCTGAGACCCGTTCACATTTTTCTTTGATGCTTTGGATGGAAGAATTTTTATTTTTGTTGTCTTATTCTTAGTGTGTGTTTTGATCATCCTTATCACCATAGTAACTTTCTATTGCCAGAATTTTTCTGTTGTTTGCTCATTTTCCAATCTATTTCTTGATTTTTTAACACTATGCTAAAGTGGCTCCCTGTTTTGGGCATTTGGGGTGGGGTGGTGGCACTGTCCCAAGCTTCAGGTCTTTTGTACAGGTGTTTTCAGAGGTAATTCTTGGGACCTGTAAGTCTTTGGCTCTTCCAAGGTGGTATGATCTAAGGAGAGGTGTATTTACTAATTTCCTGTACTGTGCATTGGTTTGTGAGCTACCATAAGCACTCTTTTCAATGCTAGAACTGTGACCGGCATCCCTGATCCACTGAGGCCACACACTCTGCTGTGCTAGTTCTCCTCTTCCCACTGGGGCTAAGACACAGGAACGAGACCCAATCCAAGTATGGGCAATGCGACAAAGTCCTGCCCCTTGTGCCAGCAAAGGGACCCCTGTAAATCAACTTGTGACTGTTGTTTGATACCCTTATCATATGTAAGCTAAGAGGTCTGGAAACTGCCACTGCTGCTGATGATTCAGGCACCTCAGGGCCTACTCTTGATTTGCTGGGGATTGATCTGCACTGATGCAGCCTGACCTGAACTGAACTCTCTCACCCTGGTGCAGCAGATCTTTACTGTTGGCCTTCTAAGTTGTCTTGGGCTGGAAAATTGTTTTGTTCTATCTTTTTTGTAGGTTCTTCTACTCTAGAATTTGTTTAGTGTCATCATATATAAAGGTATTTGGAGAGTTTTGAGGAGGAGTTCAGGTGAGTTCCTGCCTTATCTCCACCACCTTCATTCCACCACTCTACATGGACATTTTCTACAGTGGATAGAGGGAAGGATTTTAAGTAAGAAGAAATGGGTAATGGGAAGAAATCTTACCTCAGACATTGATTAGTTCTGTGTTCCTCGGCACATGATTCAATCTTCCAAGCCTCCTTTCCATTTCCCTTCCCTCTAGACCATGGTCAAAGAGAGCCTAAAGAATGGGAGGGCCACAGACAAGTTTTTCTATTATCACTTGTAAATGGAAGGAGTCAGACAAGATACTGAATGAATTCCCTTTTAAGTGTCACACTGTATATGGAACATTCTAAGATTCTTACCACCATAATTTCATGAATCTCAGACTCATTCCAAAGCCCCTGCCCTCAAGGAGCTTGGGGGGGGGCAACAACATCAAGATAGATAAATCAAAGGAATATATGGATGAGCTCATTATGCAGCTAATTCCAGGCAGCTTGAGATTAGTAGTATCTCAGAAGCAGGGCAGGAAGTGGGGAAGAGGATGGTGAACACTGGAGTTTTCTCTCTCAAAGACTTTTCTGATATGTATTCCTCCTTAACCCCCTCCTTTCACTCTTTAACTTCAAATAATGTTCAGGGTGATTATCCAACATCTTAATCATTAATATCTACTTGCTTCTTTCTGACTGAAGAGTCAAGAAGCAAAGTGAAAATTGATTCACTGATGGGAAACAGCTGAAGAAGAGTCTTCACTCATGCTTTCTCTGTGGCCCATGAATGTACTGGACTACCAGAGTGGCTTTAATTACTATGACACTTTGCAGCTTTCTTTACTGTCATAAAACAAAATCCATGTGTCTGTATCTGGGACAACCTTCCTGAATTATTACAGAGGATATCTGAAATAATGTAATCATCACCTACTTTTGTCAGCATTTGGACCCTACTTCATGAGCTTCCTATTGGCTTGGAAAGCTACCAGGTCCAGCTCTCAGAGACTACCTTAGGCTGCCACCCAGTGCAGGCTAGCAAACATCCACCTGAGTTTTTGTGCCCTGACTTGAAAATATGGACTTTGGACTTTCTACATACAATTTGTTATTGAAATTAAGATTTGAAAAGTCATTTTTGTTAACAAAAGGTTTGGGGAAGGGTGGGGTTAAGAGGTAATCAAAAAATATTTTTGTTGGAAAATGAATCACAAAAATTGTTCTTCTAATTCTGTTTACAACACTTGTCATCACTGTGTAGACTCTATCCTAGCCCTGAGTGAGGACCAGGAATTGAAAGAAGTCTCTAAAAGTGGAAAAGGGGATAAGTTTTGGGGTAGAGCAGGGCTCAGGGCAGAGATGAGGAGGTTCTATACTGGAATAATCTTGAGAATATTCTGAACCAAACCCAACAAATTATTTAGAACTTGGTTTCAGGTATAGCCAGCAATGGACTTTGTTGGACAGAGCATAATTTTTTTTTGAGTGTATGTGTATGTGTGTATTGATGGGAAAGAAAGTAGGGAAGAAGACATTCTTTGGCATGTCAACTGTTGAACAGTGAGGAAAATTATACCTGTAGGGCAAATTTTGCTGACTAAACCGCTGATATGGTCACTGGCTTGGGAGGCCTGTGAGTAGCACTAGCTGGTGATGAAATTATATGTGCCATCTCCTTTCCAGTAACAACAATGATGGTGATAACAGCCAATCACAAAGCACATTTGGACTCCATAGCATTCAGAAACCAACGGTAAATGAAAATAACACATTTTAAATATTTAATACCTACTCAATAGCAGACTTTATATTCACTTTTAGAACTACTGATCTTAACAGAATTGGTGGTAGTTTTCAGATGAAAAAATTAAAGCTACCCATAGACATATGAAAAATGCCCTAAATCACTATTAATTACAGAAATTAAAGTCAAAATTACTCTAAGGTACCACATCACACCTATCAGATTGGCCAACATGACAAACAAGGGAAATGATAAATGTTGGAGAATGTGGGAAAACTGGAACACTAATGCATTGTTGGTGGAGTTGTGAAATGATCCAACCATTTTGGAGAGCATTTTGGAACTATGTCCAAAGAGCTGTAAAAATATGCATACCCTTTGACCCAGCAATAGCACATCTAGGGCTATATCACAAAGAGATATTAAAAATGGGAAAAGTACCCACATGTACAAACATATTTATAGCAGCTCTTTTTTGTAGTGGCAAAGAAATGGAAATTGAAGCAATGCCAATTAGTTGGGGAATGGCTGAAGAAGTTGTGGTATATGAATGTAATGGAATACTATCGTGCTATAAGAAACGATGAACAGGTGGATTTCAGAAAAACCTTGAAAGATTTACGTGAAATGATGCTGGGTGACATGAGCAGAAACAACAGAACATTTTACCTAGCAACAACAACATTGTGCTATGATCAACTATTACTGACTTAGCTCTTCTCAGAAATACAATGGTCTAAGACAATTCCAAAAGACTCATGATGGGGGGTGGAACCAAGATGGCAGAGTGAAAGCAGAAACTTGCTTGAACTCTCCTTCAAGCCCCTCCAAATACCTATAAAAATGGCTCTAAACAAATTCTAAGGCAGCAGAAGCCACAAAAAGGCAGAGTGAAACAAATTTCCAGCCCAAGGCAACCTGGAAGATTGATCAGAAGGTACATCGTGCTGGGCTGGCAGCAGAGCACAGCACAGCATGGGCATGCAGGCCAGAACAAACCTGGAGCAGGCTTCAGAGGACTGAATTATGGGCAGCTGTGGTGGTTTCCAGACTCCTCAATCCACAAATGCCAAAGACAATTTAGAAGGTCTGTGGAAAAACTCTGTTTTTGCGGTGCTCAAAGAGAAAGGCGAGGTCTCAGATCCAGTTCCCTGAGAATGTGGCCCTGGGGTGGGCAGCTGCTTCTTGAGCTTCTAGCCCACACACCGAGGGGGAATTGAGTGGCTGATCAGAGGGGGATTGCAGGGATCTCTCTGCTGAGGCACAAATCCCTTGTTTGCTCATGCTTGGATCTGGGTCACAGTTCTGGACGGAGGTCCTGAGGTGAGGAGGAGCGCTGGCATGGTGGAGCCTGTAGTGGCTATGGACAGGAAACCTTCCTTACAGTTCCAGGACAGAAAGGAGTGCTTGTGGTCACTAATACACCACAGCACAGGCCAGGAAAGGAGTAAACACCTCACCCCTCATCATACCATCTTGCAAGAACTGAAAATTTATGGGTCCCTACAAGTATCTCTGAAAACAGCTATATAAACCCCAAAGCTTGGGACAGTACATTTTACAAATTGGAAGCAGACTCTTCCCTTAACAAAGAGTTCAAAACTCAAGCAATTGGCCAGTATCATGAGCAAGCAGCGCAAAAAGAGTCAGACTATATTATCTTATGTTGGTGACAAAGATCAAAATATACAACCAGAAGAAGACAACAAAGTCAGAGCTCCTACATCCAAAACCTCCATGAAAAATAAGAATCATCAGGCCTTGGAAGAGCTCAAAAGGGATTTTGAGAAGCAAGTAAGAGAAGTAGAGGAAAAACTGGGAAGAGAAATGAGAGTGATGCAAGAAAATCATGAAAAACAAGTCAACAGCTTGCTAAAGGAGACCCAAAAAAATACTGAAGAAAATAACACCTTAAAAAATAGCCTAACCCAAATGGCAAAAGAGGTCCAAAAAGCCAATGAGAGAAGAATGCCCTAAAAAGAAAGTTGGCCAAAGAGAAAAGGAAGTCAGAAGGTTACTGAAGAAAACACTTCCTTAAAAATTAGAATAGAGCAATTGGAAGCTAGTGACTTTATGAGAAATCAAGACACTATAAAACAAATCCAAAAGAATGAAAAAATTAAAGACAATGTGAGATATCTCGTTGGAAAAACAACTGACCTGGAAAATAGATCCAGGAGAGAGAATTTAAAAATTATTGGACAATCTGAAAGCCATGATCAAAAAAAGAGCCTAGACATCATCTTTCAAGAAATTATCAAGGAAAACTGCCCTGATATAGTAGAACCAGAGGGCAAAATAGAAATTGAAAGAATCCACAGATCTCCTCCTGAAAGAGATCCCCAAAGGAAAACTCCTAGGAATATTGTAGCCAAATTCCAGAGTTCCCAGGTCAAGGAGAAAATATTACAAGCTGCCAGAAGAAACAATTCAAGTACTGTGGAAACACAATCAGGATAACACAAGATTTAGCAGCTTCTACATTAAAGGACGCAGGGCATGGAATATAATATTCGAGGGCAAAGGAGATAGGATTACAACCAAGAATCACCTACCCAGCAAAACTGAGTATAATCCTTCAGGGGAAAAAATGGTCATTCAGTGAAATAGAGGACTTTCAAGCATTCTTGATGAAAAGACCAGAGCTGAATAGAAAATTTGACTTTCAAATCAAGACTCAAGTGGAACATGAAGAGGTAAACAGGAAAGAGAAATCATAAGAGACTTATTAAGGTTGAACTGTTTACATTCCTGCATGGAAAGATGATATTTATAACTCATGAGACCTTTGTCAGTATTAGGGTAGTTGGGGAAAAAAATATTGTATGTATAGATAGATAGATAGATAGATATAGATAGATAGATAGATAGATAGATAAGGGCACAGGGTGAGTTGAAGATTAAGGGTCATATCTGGAGAATAAAATTAAGGGATGAGAGAGGATTATATTCAGAAGAAAAAGAGAATGGGGTAAATTATCTCAAAAAAAACAGAAAAGAAAATCTCTTACAGTGGAGGGAAATGGGGGAAGGTGAGAGGGAATGAGTGAATCTTATTCTCATAGGATTTGGCTTAAGGAGGGAATAACATACACATTCAATTGGGTAGGAAATCTGTCTTACCCTACAGGAAAATAGGGGAGAAGGGGACAAGAGAGCAGGGGATGATAGAGAGGAGGCAGATTGGGAAAGGGGTAATCAGAAGAAATACTTCTGAGGAGGGACAGGGTCAAAAGAAAGAATAGAATAAATGGGAGGGCAGGATAGGATTAAGGGAAATAGAGTTAGTTTTTCACAACATGTCTACTATGGAAGTGTTTTGCATAGCTGCACATGTATAAACTATATTGAGTTGCTTGCCTTTTCAATGAGGGTGGGGGGAGGAGGAAGGAGAAGATTTGAAACCTAAAGTTTCAAAAACATATGTTTTAAAAAAATGTTTTCACATGCTACTGGGAAATAAGAAATACAGGAAATGGGGTACAGAAGTCTGTCCTGCCCTACAGGAAAATATAAGGGGAAGGGGAAAGTAGAAGGGGGGAAGAGATAGAAGAGAGAATAGACTAGGGGAAGGGATATTCAGAATGCATGCCATCTTGGGGTTTGGGAGGGGTGAGATGTGGTGAAAATTTGGAACTCAAAATCTTGTGGAAGTAAATATTGAAAACTAAAAATAAATAAATTTATATTAAAAAAAAATATTTCCAGTTGTGTAGATCTGACTTTATTTGTGTGAGACATGTTTTGTAATTGTGTCCATATATGTCTTGTGTTTTTCTTGACAGGTAAACTAGAAAATATGCACTATACTATCTACAGATAATTTACATAGAATTTCTCCCTCCATCTCTTGCTTTTTGATTTTGTTGATAATATATAGAAATGGCAATGATTTATGTACATCCTAAAACTTTGCCAAAGTTGTTAATTATTTCAGCCATTTTTTTTTAGTTGATTCTTTAAGAGTCTCTAAGTATATCACCATATCATCTAAAAAGAGTGATAGTTTTGTTTCCTCATTGCTTCTTATTACTTCAATTTATTTTTCTTCTATTATTTCTATAACTAACATTTCTAGTACAATATTGAATAAAGTGGTGATAATGGGTGTACTTATTTCACCTTGTTCTTATTGAGAAGGCTTCAAGTTTGTCCCCATTATCCCCAAGATATTTCTTGCTGATAGTTTTAGACAGCTACTATTTAGCATTTTAAGGAAAGCTCCATTTATTCCATGTTCTGTAGTGTTTTTAATAAGAATGGGTGTTGTATTTTGTCAAAAGCTTTTCTCCATCCATTGACATAATCACATGATATTTGTTGCTTTTGTTATTGATGTGGTCAATTACGTTGAGCGTTTTCCTGATAATGAACCAGCCCTACTTTCTTGGTATAAATCCCACTGTGGCATAGTGGATGACCCTGGTGATATATTGCTGTAATCTCCTTGGCAGTATTATATTAAACATTTTTAAACCAATATTCATTAGAAAATTGGTCTGGTTTTATTCCTCTAGTTTTGCTCTTTGTGGTTTAGGTATCAGCACCAAATTTGTGCCATAAAAGGAATTTGGTAGGACTATTTCTTTGCTTATTTTTAAAAATAGTTTATATAGTATTGGGATTAATTGTTCTCTAAATGTTTGTTAGAAATCTAAATAAAGTGGATGGACATATAAAAAAAGTAAATAACCCAGATTAACAGAGGAATAAATGAAATACCTAAATAGCCTAATCTTAGAAAAAAGAAATTGAACAAGCCATCAATAAAGTTTGCAAGGAAAAAAATTATCTCCAGGACCAGACGTATTCACAAGCAAATTCTACCAAACTTTTTTTTGTGTGTGTGTGTTCTTGGATTCCTGTAATTTCTTTTCTCAATTTTTCCACTGCCTCTCTCATTTGATTTTTAAAATCCATTTTGAAATCTTCCAGGAATTCTTTTTTTTTTTTTGGTCCTGAAACCAATTCACAATCGTGGTGTGGAATGGGCATCTACCCCTCTTAACCAAGCATCTTTTGTCTGCCCTTGTTTATTTATGCTTGGCCCAGTATTGTCTGTGTAGATATGGACTCTGCCATTATCCTGAAATTGGCATTATTACCTGAGCTGATGGGTATACTTGCTGTAATTATCTTATATTTCTCCATGGCACTTCCCACATGTAATTTCATTCTCATCTTAGTGTATGTGCTCTGAATCTACATTTAATTGCCTTGTCAATGTAGATTAGCCCCCACATAGGAGGTAAAAGTAAAGGTAAATCAGAGAAGAGGTGTTGTGCCTGGTAATATTATAGCCTTGGATATAGCTGTTTTGACTCTGTTATCTTCTTCTGAGTTTGTGTTTTGAGCTTGCCTGTTACCATAGTAACTTTCTATGATCAGGATCTTTGTTTTTTGCTCATTTTCCATCCTGTTCCTTGAGTTTTAACTTTGTAATAAAGTTATGCTTTCCTTCCTGGGTAGAGAGGGTACTGTCCCAAACTTCAGAGTTATTTTTTTTTTGGTACTGATTTTTCAGAGCTAGTTCTGGGGGATCTGTAAGTTTTTAGTTCTTCCAAGGTGGTATGATCCAAGGAGAGGCGTGTTTATTATCCTCCTGGCCTGTACTCTGGTCTGTGAGTGACTATAAGCGCTTTTCTCCTCCCTGGAATTGTGATCAGGGGCACTGTACCCCTTCAGGCACATGGTCTAGTGAAATAATGCTCCTTTTTGCTCTGGTACTGTGACTGGGATTCCCATATGGGCAATGCCACAAATTCCTGCACCCAGTGCCAGCAAAGCATCCCTTGTAATTTCCTTCTGACCAATTATCTAATTCTCTTACTGTCTGTTTTCTGAAAGTTCCAGAAACTACTGATGCTGATTCAGTCACTTCCAAGGCCTGCTACAGATATAGCAGTGACTGAGAAACAGAATCTTTTAGTGCTTCACAAATATCAGCAATGAATTTCTAGTAGGTTTTTAATTTAAAAAATAGAAATACTTCATAGATGGATGATTAAGATTTCATAATATTTTGCCTGCAACATTGAAGCCTCCTACAGATTACAAATCAACAGATGCTTTGAAAAAAACTGTGACTTTACCCTTAAGAATAAAAATCTTTAATGAAATCTATATCCTCAGGCAATGAAGGGAGATATTTGAATATTGAAGCCATCCTAGAAATACAGAAGACTGGAGTCTCATCCTTGCTGGGACAACATATTATCTGTATGATATATACTTCCATTTTTATGGACCTTTGATGGTGACACCCTAGCTATATACTCCTTGAGAAAAAGCGATGGAAGAAGTAGAAGAAAGACACCAGCTGTTGAGAAGATGATTGTAGAGCTTGAGATTTGTGAAGAATCATCAGTGAATAAATTATAAGTAATATAACTACATATTACATATAACATATTATATACAATAATTTATATATAATGTATAATAAACAAATGTATTAATCACATATTGTGTGCCAGTCACTGTGTTAAGTGCTGGAAATACAAACAGAGGCAAAAGAAAACATCCCCTACTTGTGAGGAACCCACAGTCTATTGGTAGAAACATCATGCAAATTACTACATACAAACAAGTTATTGAGAGGATAAATTAGAAATAATCAATGAAGAAAGTCACTAGAATCAAGTAGGGTTGGCAAAGGTTTTCTGTAGAAAGTGATTTTAGCTCAAATTTGAGGGAAACCAGGAAAAGTAAAAGATAGAGATGAGGAGAAATAACATTCCAGACATGGGAGACATCCAGTGAAAATGCCTAGAGCTGGGAAATGGATTGTTTTTGTATAAGAAACAGGTAGGAGGCCACTGTCACTGTTTCCAAGGGTGCAAGGTTTAAGAAAACTTGAAAACGGAAGGGCAAGTTATGAAGGGCTTTGAATGCCACAACGATTTTATATTTGATCATGAAGATGATAGATAGGCATTGGAGTTTACTGAATATTAGGGTGATATAATGAGTCCTGAGTTTAGGAAGATCACTTTGCCAGCTGAATAGAGAATGGACTGCAGTAGAGAGAGATCTGAGGCAGGCAGACCCATGAGCAGCTATTGTAATAGTCCAAGCATGAGGTCATGAAGGTCTACATTAAAGTAGGGGCAGGACCAGAGTAGAGAAGGAGGCATATTTGAGAGATGTTGCAGAGGTGAAATGGATAGGCCTTGGCAAAAGAAGACAGGCCTTTTAATGAGACAGGTAAAAGATAGTGAGGATTCCAAGATGACTCCTAAGTTGTAAGCCTGGGGAAATGGGATTAGTCTTGGGGCAAGAAAATGAGAGAACTTGAAAATAATTGAAAGGAGAAGAAGAAAGTAATTGAAACTAAGGAAGGAAAAATCCTGAAGTGGAAGGAAGAGAAGGACTTGAGGAGTAGAAGAAGAAAAAAAAATCAAAGGCAAGAAAATAAAGGAGAAGGAAAGGAAGGTAGTTTGCAACAGAGATCACATTTGTAAAAGTAAGGAAAAAAGTTAGTGAGAGAAATAAAGGGAGTTGAATGTGATTGTCAAGTGGGTAAACAAGCATTGCAGAATCTAAGAGTTAGGAGAGGCCTCCCTCAGTGGCCAGCTAGATCTACTCAAAGACAGAGCTCTTAACAGCAAAGAAAAAGGGTGCCCTTAAAGATTCCCACCAGCAGTTCACTTGAGAAAGAAAAGGATCGAGAATCTCTTGTGTGGTAAGTATGGAGAGGAATGGGGATGTTGTAGTGCCTTTTTTGGCATGTGCCATGTGTATTTTTGCCAAATTACTCTGATGAGACTCAAAGTACAGGTTGATCTATATACTATATTCCAGATTATCAGATGAAATAAGAGGTCCTTTAAAATTAGAATGTTTTCCATGTGCAAACAAAGAAAAAAAAGTATCTGAGATGGTAGTCAGAGGATAATCCTAGCCTATGTCTGGAGGTCAACAGGAAAAAGGCCACTGAGCAGAGAATAGGGAAGGAAAAGGACCACTGAAAACTTAGAGATAAGAACAAAGGTTAAGGCGCTTCCTAAAAGGAAGCAGTCACTGGTCCTGTGAAGAGCAATGTTGCATAGTCATAGATATATGCATGCTAGTGAGGGTTTGTCCATCAAGGACCAAAACCAGCAAAAATATATAGCAGTCTGGAATGATTCCCTGCTCAGGAAGATGGACTCAGCTTTTTGATGATTTTCAACCAGGGCATGTCTTCTAGGTAGAGAAGGGACCATATCACCATCAAGATAAATGTTAATTATAAGAGCATGGCATATCCCAACTACAGCTGAGTGAACTTGACTTTGATTTCAGACCCAATTTAGACATGTTATTAAAGGAATGGTCAATGACTATGTAGAAAAAGAAGCAGAAAAAGATTACGAAGAGGCCATACAGTTCCATCATGAACATATCATGCCAGACTAACCCCATTAACCTTTTTTATGAAGTTATCTAATAGTTAGTTCAGGATAAATTGATAACATTTACCTAGAATTTGTAAGAAACAAAAAAAACCAAATACCTTTGGATCTAAGCTCTTGTATTCTTGTTAAAGAGATTGGGGAAAGTTGTTGATCGATACTGATGCAACAGGATCAAAGAAAGATAATGAATGGCTTAATGTTAGGGAGAGGTTCTTGGAAGATCGCAGAAGGCGGCAGGAAATTACTCGGCTCCCGTAAATTCCCCCCTCAAATAATACAAAGTAATGCCTTCAAGTGAGCTTTGAGCAGCAGAAATAATTAAAAGTTGGAGTACAGCAATTTTATGCCTAAGAAAACTTGGGAGAACTATAGAAAAGACCCAACTTTCCAGGGTGGTGATTTGGCCTAATTGATTGTGCAAATGCCTCCAAGAACATACTGCTGAATCAACAATTAAAAAAAAAAAACCAAGACACTGGGCAACTGTGTCTAGGTGGAAGACACAGCTTCAGGAACTTGTGCTTTATGGGCAATCTGAGAAAAGGATTCAATGATATATCAACAAGATTAAACATGGTGACCAAGTGGGATGTATACCAGGAATGCAGGGGTGATTTAACATAAGTAAAACTATTAACATAATTGATTATATCAATCATATAAGTAACAAAAATCACAATTTTATCAATAGATGGAGACAAAAACTTTTGACAAAATATAGCACTCACTCCTATTTAAAAAAAAATACTTGAAAGCATAGGTATAAATGGACTTCACTTTAGAAAGATAAGAAGCACCTACCTAAAACCATCAGCAAACATTATCTGTAATAGGAATGAGCTAGAAGCCTTCCCAATAAGATCAGAAGTAAACAAGGGTGCCCATTATCACCAATATTATAAGGTGCTGTATTAGAAATGATAGCAATAACAATAAGAGAAGAAAAAGAAATAGAAAGAATCAGAATAGGAAATGAAGTAATGAAACTATTTTGCAGGCAATATGATGATATACTTGGAGAATCCTAGAGATTCAATTAAAAAGTTAGGTGAAACAATTAATATTTTTACCAAAGTAGCAGGGTATAAAATAAACTCACATAAATCATTTGAATTTTTATATCATTAACAAACTCCTGCAAGATAAGATACAAAGAGCTACCCCATTTAAAATAAATGTAGACTGTATAAAACACCTGGGAGTATACTGTCAAAAGAAACCCAGGGACTATATGAACATAATTATAAAACACTTTACATACAAAAAAAGTTAGATGTAAATAATTGGAGAAATATAATAGTTCATAGGTGGGCAGAGCCAATACAATAAAAATGAAAATTTTACCTAAATTACTTTATATGTTCAATGCCATCCTAATTAAAATACCAAAAAAAAAAATGAGCAAGAAAAATGATAAAAATAATTTGGAAGAACAAAAGTTCAAAAATATCAAAGGAATTAATGAAAAACAATATAAAGAAAAGATGTTTAGCAATTCCAGATCTTAAACTATGTTGTAAGGCAGCAATTATCAAAACTATGTGGCTCTGGCTAAGAAACAGAAAGACATATCAGGGGAACAGAGCAGACATGCAATACACAGTAGTAAATAATTAAATAACCTTCTATCTAACAAACATAAAAATTTAAGCTTTTCATATAAAAATACACTATTTTGTAAAAAAAAAATATTGGGGAAACTGGAAAGAAGTCTGGCAGAAATTGAGTATAGATAAAAATCTCATATCATTTACCGAGATAAGGTTCAAATTGGATAAACAAACTAGTCGTAAAGGGAGATACCACAAGAAAACTGTAAGAACATGGAACATATTACCTATCAGATTTATGGATAGGAGAAAAAGTTATTAATAAACAAGAGATAGACACCATTGTTATATGTAAAATGAATAAATTTGATTACCTTAAATTAAAAAAAGTTTTGTACAAATAAAACCATTGTAGCCAAGATCATAAAACAGAAAATTGGGGGGATCATTTTTATAGACACTTCCTCATATAAGTGTCTCATAACCTAAATATGCAGAGAACTTTGTCAAATTAATAATAAGAATGAGCCATTCTCCAATTGAAAAATTGTCAAAGATATAAATATGAGATTTTAGATGAAAAAATAACACACACACACACACACACACACACATATATATATATATATAGTCATGTAAAAATTTTCCAAATCATTATTGATAAGAGAAATGCTAATTGAAACAACTTCGGTGTATCATCTCACACCTTTCCGATTGGCTGAAATGATTGAAGGGTAAAATAACAAATGTTTGAGAGGATGTGGAAAAATTGGGACATTAATTGACTGTTGGTGGAATTGTGACCTGATTCAACCATTTTTGGAGACAAATTTGAAGTTATGCACAACGAGTTATAAAACTGTGTGTATCTTTTTGACCCAATAATACCATTATTAGGTCTGTTTCCCAAGGTAATCAGGTAAAAAGGAAAAGAACCTATATGTTATAAAATATTTATAGCAGCTCCCTTTGTGATGCCAAAGAACTGGAAATTGCAGGGATGCCCATTATCTGGGGGATGGCTAAAGAAGTTGTGGCATTTCATTGTGATGGAATACTGCTGTGCTGTAAGAAATGATGAGCAGGTTGCTATTAGGAAAACATGGAAGGACTAGCATGAAATAATGAAGAGTGAAAACAGCAGAACCAAGAGAATGTTGTACACAGTAATAACAAAATCTCTTAAAAATAATTATGAACAAACATGTTATTCTGAGTATTATAAATATTCAAATAAACTATAAGGACCTATGAAGGAAGGTGCTATCTACCTCCAGGAAAAGAACTGCTAACCAGAAGCATGAACAGTGTGGTTTTATATAAGTGTATAAATCTGTGTCAAATAGTGGCCAGCGCTAGGGTGGGGTGAGGAGAGAGGGAGGGAGACAGTTCAGAACTTAAAATGTAAAAACAAAAAGTAAAAAAAAAAAGTTTGATGTCACTTTCAAAGAAACTCAATGAAATACTCAGGGGACCTGTGCCTGCACCTGTTTTGTTTTGCTCTGTTTTGAAATTTAATTAGTGAATACATAGTATGCAGATTACATTTGGAGATGCTACTCAGCTGGGTGTGGGGGGATGTAGCTATGAAAGCATGGCTGTCAGGATCCAAAACAATTGGATAACATTGTTTCACATCTAATAAGAAGAATCTCGTAGAACTGAGTGTGAAATCTTGTGCTGAAAACTCAGCTTCCTAAGCACAAGATGGGCCTAGTATAACTGGAAAACTGTCTGACAGCAGAGTTTTCATGGATTTCAAGCTTCTGTTGGATCAGATGTGTCATGTGGCAGCCAAAAGATGAAGGCCAACTTAGGTTGGTGAGGAGAGATGTAACCTCGAGGAATAAGGCAATGATGGGCCAGCTTGAGGCTGCTGTGGTCAGAACATGTTAACAGCAGGCTGTCATATTCCTAAGATAGACAAATAGATAGATAGATAGATATAGATAGATAAATAATGAAATAGATAAACAAATAGATAAGTAAATAAATTCATGAATAAATGAACATATAATAAGTAGATAAATGAAAATTAAAAACCACACTAATTATAAAATCATTGATGAACTGCAGAATATCCAGAAGAGGGCAGTGAGAATGGGAAAAGGCATCCAGTCCTGGTCGTGTGAGAATCAGTAGAAACTGGCAATGCTGAGCTATGAGAAGACAGATCTTTGAGTGCTTTAGAGGTGGTTGCAGGTTCTAATGGTGGCTGTCTTCATTTCCATGGTGATGTCTTTTATGTCACTTCCTGAGGGTAAGTTATATGTCTTCTCCTTCACCAGTCAGGCTTCTCTTCACTACACTTGAGTCACCTTCATGTCTGATTGTTGGGGCATCACAGTATTATTCTATGATTCATGTGGTAGCAGAAAGACAATGTTGGTGTTGGAAAGAAAGACCACTTTGCTTAGCAGAGGAGGGTGATATGAACACAAAGTACTGTCTACATGGTCAGAAGAGGTACTTCTATGGGATGTTCTGGTTGTCTTTTTCTTTTTAAAAAAGGGATATTCAGAGGGGCAGAGCAGAGATGGCAGAGTGAAAGCAGTGACTTGCTTGAGCTCTCCCCCAAACCCCTCCAAATACCTATAAAATGGCTCCAGACGAATTCTAAAGCAGCAGAACCCACAAAAAGACAGTGAAACAAATTTCTAGCCCAAGATAACTTGAATGGTTGATCTGAAAGGTATATTGTGCCAGGCTGGGAGAGGAATGCAGTTTGGCTTGGGTGTGCAGGCTGCAGCTAACCTAGAAAAGGCCTCAGAAGACAGAATTGCAGGTAGCTGTGGCGGGTTGCAGACTTCTCAACCCACAAATCCCAAAGGCAACTTAGAAGGTCAGTGGGAAAAGTCTGTTTCTGTGGTGGTGAGAGAGGAGCATGGTGGGGTTCCAGCCTCAGTCCCCGAGCTCTGTCCTGGGGCGGTAGCTGCCCCCTGAGCTTGTGGCCCACAGACTGAGGTGGAATTGCATGGCTGATCAGAGGAGGATTGCAGGGATCTCTTTGCTGGTGCAGGATTCTCTTGCTTTGTCCGTGCTTGAATCTGGGTCACAGTTCTTAGTGGTGGTCCTGGGGCAAGGAGGAGCACTGTCATGGTGGAACTTGTAGTGGTGGTAAAGAGAAAATTCTCACAGTTCTAAAACAGAAAAGAGTGCTTGTGGTTACTCATAGACCAGAGCACAGGACAGGAAAGGAGTAAACACCTTACCCTTGATCATAGCACCAGGGAAGAGCTAAACATTTACAGGTCACTAGAAGTATCTCTGAAAATGGCTGTACAAAACTCCTGAAACCTGGGACAGTACATTCTCCACACTGGAAACAGACCCCTACCTTAGCAAAAACATTATAGCTTAAGTAATTGGCTGGGATCATGAGCAAGAAGTTCAAAAAGAGTCAGACTATATTAACTTACTTTGGTGACAAAGAAGATCAAAATGAACAACCAGAAGAAGACAAAGAAACCAAAGCTCCTACATCCAAAGACTCCAAGAAAAATATGAATTGGTCCCAGGCCAGGGAGGAGCTCAAAAGGGATTTTGAGAAGCAAATAAGGGAAGTAGAGGAAAAACTAAGAGTGATGCTAAAGGAGATCCAAAAAATACTGAAGAAAATAACACCTTAAAAATAACCTATCCTAAATGGCAAAAGAGGTAAAAAGAATAAAAAAGGGCAATGAGGAGAAGAATGCCCTAAAAAGCAAAATTGACCAAATGGAAAAGGAAGTCCAAAAGCTTACTGAAGAAAATGCTTCCTTAAAAATTAGAATGGAGCAATTGGAAGCTAGTGACAATTTGAGAAATCAAGGCACTGTAATACTAATCCAAAAGAATGAAAAAATAGAAGAGAATGTGAAATATCTCATTAGAAAAATAACTGACCCGGAAAATAGATCCAAGAGAGAGAACTTAAAAAGTATTGGACTATCTGAAAGCCATGATCAAAAAAAGAGACTGGACATCATCTTTCAAGAAATTATCTAGGAAAACTGCCTTGATATTGTATAAACAGAGGGCAAAATGGAAATTGAAAGATCCACCAATCACCTCCTGAAAGAGATCCCCAAAGGAAAACTCCTAGGAATATTGCAGCCAAATTCTAGAATTCCCAGGTCAAAGAGAAAATATTGCAGGCAGGAAGAAAGAAACAATTCAAGTATTGTGGAAAAACAATCAGGATAACACAAGATTTAGCAGCTTCTACATTAAGGGACTGGAGGGCATGCAGTATGATATTCCAGAGGGCAAAGGTGATAGGATTACAACCAAGAATCACCTACCTAGCAAAACTGAGTATAATCCTTCAGGGTGAAAAATGGTTGTTCAATGAAACAGGGGGCTTTCAAGCATCCCTGAGGAAAAGACCAGAGTTGAATAGAAAATTTGACTTTCAAATACAAGACTCAAGTGAAACATGGAAGAGGTAAATAAGAAAGAGAAATCATAAGGGACTTATTAAGGTTGAACTGTTTACATTACTGCATGGAAAGATGATATTTGTAACTCATGACTTCTTTGTTAGTATTAGGGTTGTGGGAGGGGAAATACATACATACATACATACATATATATATATATATGTATGTATGTATGTATATATGTATAGATAGATAGATAGTGGGCACAGGGTGAGTTGAAGATGAAGGCATGATATCTGGAAAATAAAATTAAGGTTTGAGAGAGGATTATCCTGAGAGAAGGAGAACAGGAAAAATAGAATGGGGTAAATTATCTCACATGAAACAGACAAGGAAAAGCTCTTACAGTGGAAGGGAGATGGGGGAAGGTGAGAGGGAATGAATGAATCTTATTCTCATAGGATCTGGCTTAAGGAGAGAATAACATACACAATCGGTTATGGAAATCTGTGTTACCCTACAGGAAAATAAGTGGGGAATGGGACAGGAGAGCAGAGGGTTGATAGAGGGGAGGGCAGATTAGGGGAAGGAGGGAAGGAGGAAGTGAGGAAGGAAAGAAAGAAGGAAAGGAGAAACCAATGAAGAAATAGAGGGAAGCAAGTTGGCAGAACTTTTTATGCAATATTGGACATAAGGCTCTCTCTAATAATAAATACTTAGCCACCAACTGATCAAGCTGGACTTAGAAAGTGAAAATGAATCAGATTCTCTGTTTAGCATTCCCCACATCAACTAGACACAGGAAATGGAAGAAAGCATGCAACCTGTCTGGGGCATTAAAAATCTGGTTTTATGAGGTAGCATGCTGATAAGAAACATGAGGCTCTATAAAGCTCAAAGAGGTTTTTAAATCTGCTCTTGTTTACTCTGAGGAAAGCACCCAGGGTATGAATATTGCCAAGCCATAATGATGATGATAAAGATAATGATAACGTGGGTAATGGACAGGTAGTTTCACAGTCAGGGAACCTTGGGTTTGAATCCTCTTTCTAACCCCTTGCAGTAATGGAACTATGGCCTGGCAAGTGGTAAGTGCTTAACAAATATTTGTTGACTGACCATGGACAAGTCCCTCAACTTCTCAGTGTCCATCATATTTCTCTAAGATTATAATTTCCTTACTAAGGCTTATCTACATTAGTAAAGGACATATCTCTGCTGGAAGTCCACTAATGCTTGAACCAGAGACACAAAGAGAATGTTCCCCTCTCTCCTCTCATAGGTCCTAAGCATGAAGAATCCTTCCAAATTCCTTTGCTGTTTACATCAGATCAGCCTTTGTTATTGAAATAATAATGGGCTTCATTTTATTGAAATATTTGGACTCAAAGAACTTCAAAAGTGGTCAGTCAATTAGTGAATAAATATTTATTAAGTACCTATTATGTGCCAGGTACTGTGCTGAGCTCTAGGCAAATATGGAAAGGCAAAAGGCTCCCTTGAGGAGCTGAAGAAGAAGAGAACACAAAATAGGAAGGTGAAGAGTGGGGGTGGGGGAAGGAAGGCACCCACTGTGGGGCCTAATGGAGAAGTCCAGAAAAGTGTGGCATATTGGGGAATGAAGAAAGAAAGCTCCACACCATATCAGCTTGTGCCTTCATAGAGTTAGCAAGGTGGTGGAGTGTGTGCATAGAGCTCCTACCCTACAGTCAGAAAGACCTGAGTTCTAAGTCAGCCTCAGACACTTACTAGTGGTATGACCCTGAGCAAGTCACCCTCTGTCTGCCTCAGCTCTCTCAACTGTAAAATGGGAACAATAATAGACTTAACCTCCAAGGGTTATTATGAGGATGAGATGAGAATATTCATGAAATGTTTTTCATAGTGCCTGGCACAAAGTAGGTGCCTAATAAGTGTATTTCCATGCATCCATGCTTTCCTTTGTCCTTCTTTCTTCCCTCCATTCCTTCCTTCCTTCCTTCCTTGCTTGCTTCTTTTCTTCTCTTCTTTCATAAGCAGAGGAGGAGGTTATCCCCAAGGGCTAAAATTGGCAGAGTGGATGGATTTTGGCCCATATTACTTGCCTCCCAGGCCACACATTCTGACTTCTCTGCTACTGTATTTTGTCTCCTCCTTGCACTCCCAACTCCTTCTTGACTGAGGCCCAAAGCATTTCTGTGATGGCAAAACAGAGACCCAGGAATCAGCATCAGCAAGGATGAAAGCCAACATCACTACTTGCTGCTGGCAGCTGGCAGAGGGAGATTGCTTGGCACCCACTTCCCTGTTCCCCAGCCCACCTGCCAGTTTTGTGTTGCTGTTTTCACTCTCACTAAATCATATGATGCCAGAAGATACTGCAGCCAAACAAGAGGCTGTTGGGCCCCAGGCTCCAGCATTCAGATTCTGTGTGGCTTTGGAGGTCCTGGGTAGGAGTGAGTCTGAGGCACCAGGAACTGAGGAGATCATTTGTCAGCACAGCCTCCTTTCCACCTGGAGAAAAGACCCCATCTTTTGACAATGTCAAGACTTAGAATTCTAAGTTGGGCTTAGGTTCTAAGAAAGATGTTCTGGAATGGGGAAAAGCATGAGGGCCTTGAGCAATCCTTCCCCAATCTACAACCAGCCCCTCCATGCCTCATGACCTAGGCTTGTTCTGTGGCTTGCCATGACCAGCCAGCAAGTCTTCACTCTGTCAGTGCCTCAGTGCTTGCAGGAGGCTCCATGCTTGGAATGCTCCCTTTGCTCACTCTGCCTGGTAGAACCTTTAGCTTCTTTCCAAGTCCAGCCCTGGGGTAGCCTCTGAGCTGAGGTCCTTTCTGGTTCTCCCCCTGCCCCAGTTATCCATACTTTCTTTCTCTGCAAATTACCATCTACCTATATTCATATATACACTTGCATGTGCATGAATATAGGGAAGGCACTGCAGGACACCTCAGAAAATGCAAGGTCTGCAGAGGTGAAAGTGCAGCTCATTGAAAGCCAAGGGGCAAATCCCTCTGTGTACAAAGATATTCCTCACCTGAGAGAAGGTGAGAAGCATGAATGCATCAGTTATATAAGAAGAACCCACAGGACATTGAGCTTGCCTCCAGGTCCTGGTCACTTAGATCCTTTGTACCTCATCTTTATAAGATTAGCAAAGGAGTATGGGAGGGGAAAATGCCTGAAGTGAAACTAACCATCCCAATGCAATAGCAGAGACTTTTGAGAGGAAGAATTTGATAAGGGGAAGAGCAAGCCTACTCTCCCTTTCTGACAGAAGTTAAACATTCTCCAACCTGAAGCTCTGAGGGAGGGAGGGAGAAAAGGAGTCAAAGAGAAGACCTTTGTGTTGATATGAAGCTGTGTCCTTACCCTGTTTGAAAGAGCTTTGTGACAGCCAGCACTCCCTGTTTTCCAGCCTTGGCTAAAGGAGGATATGGAATGGCATCTACCTATTGAAGAGTGAGCCCAGGAACTTGTATGCATGTGTGTGTGTATGTGTGTGTGTGTGTGTGTGTGTGTGTGTGTGTGTTTGCAACATGACTAATGCAGAAACATGTTTTGCATGACTTCCCATGTATAATCAATATCATATTGCTTGCCTTCTCAAGGTGGGTGAAGGGCAGGAGGGAAGTAGAGTTTTTAGAACTCTATTTTTTAAACTAATTTATTTATTTTTAGTTTTCAACATTCACTTCCACAAGATTTTGAATTCCAAATTTTTCCCCCATCTTGTACCTCCCCAACCCTAGGACCATTTGCATACTGAATATCCCTTCCACTAATTTTCCCTCCCTTCTATTTCTCACCCTTGTCTTATCCCCTTCCCCTTCTGTTTTCCTGTAGGGCAGGATAGATTTCAATACCCCACTGTCTGTATATTTTATTTCACAGTTGAATGTGAAAACAATTTTTAACATATATTTTTAAAACTTTGGCTTCCAAATTGTCTCCTTCCTTCCCTCCCCACCCACCCTTGTTGAGAAGGCAAGCAGCTTGATACAGCTTATACATGTGTAGTCATGAGAAAAACTTCCATGGCAGTCATGTTGTGAAAAACTAACTGTATTTCCCTTCATCCTATCCAGCCCCTCATTTATTCTATTCTCTCTTTTGACCCCGTCCCTTCTCAGAAGTGTTTGCTTCTGATTACTCCCTCCCCCAATCTGCCCTCTTTTCATCCCCCTGCTCTCTTATCTCCTTTCCCCTTATTTCCTATAGGGTAACATAGATTTTGATACCCAATTGAGTGTGTCTTATTCCCTCCTTAAGCCAAATCCAATGAGAATGAGATTCACTCATTCTCTCTCTCACCTTCCTCTGCTTCCCCTCCACTGTAAAAGCCTTTTCTTATCTGTTTTATGAGAGATAATTTACCACACTCTATCTCTCCATTTCTCCTTCTCCCCATATAATCCTCTTTCAACCCTTAATTTTATTCTCTATATATCACTCCTTCATCTTCAATTCACTCTGTGCCATCCATCCATCCATCCATCCATCTATCTATCTGTCTATCTATCTATCTATCTATCTATCTATCTATCTATGTATCTATGTATGCATGTATCTATCTATCCATATGATTTTTTCCCCCCTCCAACTACCCTCATACTGACAAAGGTCTCATGAGTTACAAATATCATCTTTCCATGCAGGAATATATGTCCCTCATGATTTGTTTTTTCTGTTTATCTTTTCATGCTTCTCTTGAGTCTTGTATTTGAAAGCCAGATTTTCTATTAAGCTCTGGTCTTTTATCAAGAATGCTTGAAAGTCCTCTATTTCACTGAATATTTCTTTTCTACCCTGAAGTATTATATTCAGTTTGCTGCAAGGAGATTATTGGCTGTAATCCTATGTATTTTGACCTCCAGAATATTATATTCCAAGCCTGCTATTCCCTTAATGTAGAAGCTTCTAAATCTTGTGTTATCCTAATTGTGTTTCCACAGTACTTGAATTGTTCCTTTCTGGTTGCTTGCAATATTTTTTCCTTGACCTGGAAACTCTGGAATTGGGCTACAATATTCCTAGATCTTTTCCTTTAGGAATCTCTTTCAGGAGGTGATTGGTGGATTCTTCAGTTTCTATTTTACCCTCTTGTTCTAGAATATCAGGGCAGTTTTCCATGACAATTTCTTGAAAGATGATGTCTAGGCTTTTTTTTTTTTTTTGATCATGGCTTTCAGGTAGTCCAATAAGTTTAATTTTTTTCTCCTGGATTCATTTTCCAGGTCAGTTGTTTTTCTAATGAAATATTCCACATTCTCTTCTATTTTTTCATTCTTTTGGATTAGTGTTACAGTGCCTTGATTTCTCAAATTGTCACTAGCTTCCAATTGCTCCATCCTAATTTTTAAGGAAGCATTTTCTTCAGTAAGCTTTTGGACTTCCTTTCCATTTGGCCAATTTTGCTTTTTAGGGTATTCTTCTTCTCATTGGCTTTTTGGACCTCTTTTGCCATTTGGGTTAGGCTAATTTTTAAGGTGTTATTTTCTTCAGCATTTTTTGAGGCTCCTTTAGCAAGCTGTTGATTTGTTTTTCATGATTTTCTTACATCACTTCCATTTCTCTTCCCAGTTTTTTCTCTACTTCTCTTACTTGCTTCTCAAAATCCTTTTTGAGCTTTTCTATGGCGTCGGACTGATTCATATTCTTCTTGGAGGCTTTGGAGGTAGGAGCTTTGACTTTGTTTTCTTCTTCTGGTTGTATGTTTTGATCTTCTTTGTCACCACCTTTTTTTTTTTTTTGCACAGTTTGCTCATGATCCCAGCTAATTATCTGAGTTATAAACTTATTTTTAAGGTAGGGGTCTGCTTCCAGTGTGGAAAATGTGCTGTCTCAAGCTTTGGGGGTTTTGTGCAGCTGTGTTCAGAGATACTTCTAGGGACCTGTAAGTTTTCTGTTTTTCCAAAGTGATATTATCAAGAGTGAGGTGTTTACTCCTTTCCTAGCCTGTGCTCTGGTCTATGAGTGACCATAAACACTCTTTTCTCCCTTGGAACTGTGAGGAGGATTTTTTCTGCACCACCATTACAAACTCCACTATACCAGAGCTCCTCTTCACCCCAGGACCGCCACCCAGAACTGTGACATAGATTCAAGCACAGGAAAAGCAAAAGAATCCTTCCTCAGCACCAGCAAAGAGATCCCTGCAACCCCCACCCCCCCGATCAGCCATTCAATTCCCTCTAAATGTATGGGCCAGAAGCTCAGGAATCACCTGCTACCCCAGGGCTGCAGCTGAGACTGGGGCTGGGACCAAGCTTATCTCTTGCAGCAGTCACAGACTTTTCCTAGTGACCTTCTAAGTTGTCTTTGGTGTTCTTCAGTTGAGAAGTCTGGAAACCACCACAGCTGCCCATGATTCAGATCCCTGAGGCCTGTTCCAGGTTTGCTGGGGCCTGTTTTACCTGCATGCCTATGCTGAACTGCATTTCTCTCCCAGCCTGGTGTGATAGACCTTTCCAATGAATTTTCCAGGTTGTCTTGGACTGGAAATTTGTTTTGGTTTGTATTTTGTGGTTTCTGCTGCTCTAGAATTTGTTTAGAACCATTTCTTACAGTTATTTGGAGGGCTTTGTGGAAAAACACAAACAAGTCACTGCTTTTACTCTGACACCTTGGCTCTGCCTCCCTCAAAATATTTTTTAAAAAGAATGTTAACATTTTCTAAATATGTAATTGGGAAATACTTAATGAAATAAATAAAAATATATTAAATAAAAAAAGAATAAGCCCAGGCAATCAGTGGCTCTACTTGTTCAGAGAAAATGCACCTGAGAAGAGCCAGAAGTTGCCAAGAACAGTGAAGCCTGGTGTTAGGTGACTATAGACAAGGAATGGATTAAAACAGAAACAAGGTGATATCACAGTATATAGAGCACAGGGTCTGGAATCAAAGAGACTTGAGTCCAAATCCAGACTTCCTAGCTGTGGGACCCTGGGAAAGTCATTTATCTTCTTTCTGCCTCCATTCCCTCAATTGTGAAATGGGGATAATAACAGAAACTATGTCTCAGGGTTGTTGTGAAAATTAAATGAGATATAGCACTCTAGGCACTGTGTTACCTAGGAGGCTCTCTCTCTCTCTCTGTCTTTTTCTCCCTCCTATCTCTCTCTCTTTCTCTCTCTCTTTCTCCCTGTCCCCCTCCCTCCTTCTCTGTATATGTGTATATACATATGCATGTATACACACACACACACATATGTATGTATGTATGTATATAGTATGTAAATACTAATTCTTTTTCCTCCTCTTTCTCTATTGTGAGCCTAGAGCTCACTGCTAGAGGACCAAGAATGTCCCCTGCAAGCACACATCCCCATCCCAAAGTCTTTCTTTTCCTTTGATGTGATTTCTGAGTGGAGGAAGGGTATATGTTGCATGCTTAGTGACAATTTACTTGTATTTAAGGTAGGGGAGTGTTCTTGAGAAGAAAGTAAGTGGCCACCAGGAGGAACAAGGAAATGAGCCCTTCCATGACAGCATACTTTGCTCATACCTCTTCTTCCATTCCTCCTTCTGTAACTGCTCCTTGAGATGAAAAGGAGGTAATTAAATTCAACCTTTTCATCTGTCCAAGGAAAGAACCATTAATTTTGACATTTAGAAGATAGAAATCCAGACACCACATGTGATTTCTCATGTGATGATGGACAAGGCCATTCCTGAACCTGAGCTATCTACACAATAAATCATTCTTCAAGGAAAGAGGACAGAGTGCTTGAGCAGCAAACATCACTGCTGGCAAATGGTACCTAGGCTTGGAGATCTTAGGTGGGTGCTTGGACCATCCATCCTTCTTCTCCAACCTGGCCCTAGGCTGTATGTCTAACCTTCTCTCTCTTACTCTTCCACCACATTGGGCTGACATGGAGATGCCAGGGCTAACTCCATTAGCAAAGCAAGTCTAATGACTGAGAAATTGGTAGTAGGGGCCCAGGGTGAGAGGGCAGAGAGAACTGTTTTGGTCCAAGCTGGATTTACACTCTGAGGTATTTAAGAATATAGTTATGTGGTGAATTTGCTGTTAAAAGCTTATCTCTCTCTCTCTGTCTGAGGGAGGGTATTGGCATTGGCTGGAGGGGTTTTTGTGGCTCTTACTGGTGATGGTGTTATTATGCTTCTATCTCACAGATTCCTTCTCACCTTTTGAGAAGACCACATGCCTCTCATTAGACATTAGTGAGAGGAACACCAGTGATCACAACAGCTGACATGGATGAGGAACTTCAGTTTTCTCTCTTGAGTCTCACAAGAACTCAGCACAGAAGGAACTACTGTTTCCCTAATGTTATGGATTAATAGAAAAATAACCCAAAGTTGTTTTAAGGAAAGAGATGGAAGGAAATAAGTTTTTATTAATTGCCTACCATGTGCCAGGCACTGTGATAATCACTTTTTTACAAATATTATCTCATTTGGTCTTCACAAGAACCTTGGAAGGCAGGAGCTATTATCATCCCAATTTTGCAAATGAGGAAACTGAGGCAGATATGGATTAAGTGATTTGCCCAGAGTCACAGAGCCAGTAAGTATCAGAGGCCAAATTTTAACTCAAATTTTCCTGATACCAAAGCTCTATATACCATACTACCCATTTATACGTATTTTCAGGGAGACATATGTTTGTTTATTTTGTTTCTGCTCAAAGAAAAACAAAAAAAGAGTTAAAGCAAAATCTGCAATCATTTTCTAGGTTGTAGGTGCTTTTTAGAAGCAAAAAAATATATAATAATTAACATTTTTCTAGTTCTTTAGGGTTTACAAACCATTGTACAATTATCTGACTTGATCCTCATAACAACCATGTTAGTCACCTTTCTTCTTGTTTTTCTTCTTCTAATTCTTGTTCTTATTTTTGTTCTTCCTGTTCTTCTTCTTCTCCTCTCTGTCCTTGCCTTCTCTCTGTGTTTCTCTCTTTCTCTTTCCCTTCCTTCCCTTCTTTCTTCCCTCTGCCTCTCTTTGTTCTCTCTTCTCCCTCCTTCCTTTTCTTGTCATTGTTGTAGCTGTTGTTCTTTTCTCTCAATCAGTGCCCTCTTGCTCTCCTTCTCCTTCCTTCCCTTTCTTGTTCCCTCTGTATGTTTCTTAGTTATTCTCTTCTTCTCCCTTCTCCCTTTCCTTCCTTATTCTTCTCCTTCTGTCTCATCTCTCTGTCTTTCTTCTCTTTCCTGCTCTACATCTCTCTATCTCAATATCTCAGTCTCTTCTTCTCTCTCCCCATTATATCGCTTTCCTTTTTTCTTCCTCCTCTCTCTCCTTTCTCCATCTCTGTTGCTCCTTCTTTTCTCTCTTCTCCCCCTTTCTCTTTGTATTAACTTCTTTCTCCCTCTTCTCTTTTCCCACTTCTCTCTGTTTCTGTCTCCTTTATTTTCTGTTTCTCTGTTTCTGCTTCTCTGTATGTCTCTCTCTGTCTATCTTTATTGCACACACACACACACACGCACACACACACATGCACACACACACACACACACACACACACACACACACACAGAGCCAGCAGATGTACAACAAGAAACTAGGCATTTTACTCACAGAGTTGTCTGAGAGATGATGCTTGTAAGACCTTTGCTCAGCTCTGTCAAGCTTCCATCAGCTCCAGATCTCATGTGCCCACCAACATTTGTTTTCTTACATGCATCCTCAACATGCTTCCTTGTAACTTCTACCAATGATGTTCTAGATCTGCCCTCTAGGTCCAAGCAGAGCAAGGCAAATCCCTCTCCTTCATCATAGCTTTTCCAATACTGATGTTGCTCTTAGGTCTCTCCTATGTCTTCTCTTCAGGCTAATCATCTTTGGTTCTTTATGATGATGTTTGCTAGGAAAGCATGGTTGCTGATCATTCTGCCAAGCTTCATTGTCATTCCTCATGACAAGCTCCAGCTCAATGATTGTTGAATTGAGGAGTGGGTAGAGATTAATAAGATTTCAAAAAGCAGTATGGGGAGAAAATGTCTCCTGAATGTAGAGTGTTGTCCATTATACATGAAAAAAACAGTGACATCTAACTATCATGATTTCTCTACCCTTCTAGCCACTATGTGGTCAATGGTCCTACTTTCCTTCAGTATTTCTCCATATGCCATAGTGCCTATGAACTCAGGGCAATCCATTTGCATGTAGAAAATGCAAATGAACTACTTGGCTGAAACTAGACCATAGGAAAAATAGGTTGCAAACTATCCACACCTTGTTCCTCTCAATGATTCTGGTCCACAACCTTCAAAGGGCATCCACTAAAACTGTCCAAGCCCTTCTTTCCTCTGGGGGCCTTCACAGTTAGCAATGTTGCTCTCAGGCTGTTCCACTGTTAGCTTCCTCTTTGATCACATGATTGACCCAGTCTTTTATCAATCCCACATTTTCTGTGCAGTATGAGATGACTACCAATCCACAAGGTATACACAGGTATAGATAACCAAGAAATAGAAAACTTCCTTGGTTCTTAAAGTATTGTTGGAGAAATATTTTTTTTTCAGTTTATGGCCTTTCTGACAGGATCTATGCTGACCAAGACAAAGATTTTTTAAATTATTTATTCAATTAACAAGTATTTTTTTCTCTGCCTCCTAATCTCCCAATCCTAACTTCCTTTGAAAAATAAATAACTTGTAGCATTTGAAACAAATATATTGTCAAGCGAAACAGATTCCCCATTAATAATGTCCAAATAACATCTGTCTCATTCTGCCCCCAAGGCCAACAAATCATCTGGCAGAAGTGGACACCATACCTCACCATTTGTCCTCTTGAATTTCTTACGGATGTTGTTTTGGTCAGTGTTTTTCAGCAAGACTAAGACACGGAAAGTGTTCAGTTGGGATAACTTTGCTTAGAAGCAATAACTGTAGAATGGCAGGTGGCCAACATCAGGGAAACCACCAGCCATACACTGAGGAGTCCACTAGGTGGACTGAGCTCAGTGAAGGCAACATGTCGTGGTAGCTGTTGTTGTAGTTTATTGTTGTTGTTGCTAAGTCATGCCTGTCTCTTCATGACCCCAACTGGGGTTTTCTTGGCAACAATACTGGAGTGGCTTGTCATTTCCTTCTCTAGCTCATTTAACAGATGAGGGTACTGAGGAAAACAGGGTTCCATGATTTGCCCAGGGTCACAAAGCTAGTAATTGTCTGAGGCTGGATTACACTCAAGTCTTCCTGACTCCAAGCTCAACACTCTATCCACTGCATCACCTAGCCGCCAGTGAAGTTAGTAGATATACACAATTCCATCAGGAATGAGGCTATCAGCTTGACAGTCACACTATCTGCAGCAAAAGCTCTTTTCTGCATCTATTGATATAATCATATGATTTCTAAAAAGATATATTTTTGATATAATCATGTTCATCATTTTCCTTATGTTAAACCATTTTAGCATTCCTAGTATAAATTATATGTGATTACAATATATAATCTTTATTAATACATTGTTGCAATATTTTAGCTAGTATTTTAGTTAGGATTTTTGCATCCATATTCATCAGTGAAATTGGTCTATACTTTCCTTTCTCTTTTTTTACTTTTCCTAGTTTAGATATCAGTTCCATGTTTGTTTCATAAAAGGAGTGTCTTTGCATATTATTTTCAGTAATTTATTTACTGTTGGAATTAGTTGATCTGTAAATGTTTAATTGAATGTACTTCTAAATCCATCTGGTCCTGGTGCTTTTTGTCTTACGAAGCTCACTTATGGACTGTTTCATTTCTTTTTCTAAACTAGGTGTATTTAGATATCCTATTTTTTTTCTTCTGCTAATCTAAGCAGCTTACTTTTTTATAAATACTTTTTTCCATATTACATAAATTGTTAAATGTATTGGCATATAATTGGGGAAAATAACTCCTTATAATTGCTTTGATTTCATATCCATTAGTAGTATATTTACCCTTCTCATTTTCAATAGTAGTGATTTGGTTTTCTTCCCTGTTCTTTAAAAATCATATTAGCCAAAGGTTTATCCATTTTATTGGTTTTTTTTTGTAAAACCAACTCAGTTTTATTTATTAATTTAATGGTTTTCTTACATTTGATTTTATGAATTTAATCTTTATTTTTCAGGATTTCCAATTTAGCATTTAGTTGGGAATTTTTAGTTTGTTTTCTTTCTAGCTTTTTAAAAATTGCATACCCTATTCATTGATCTGATCTTTTTCTATTTTATTCATGTAAACATTTGGAGATTTAATTTTTTATTTGATTTCTGTTTTTACGATATTCTATAGGTTTTGATGCTCTCTTTATTGTTATTCTCTTTAGTGAAATTATTGATTGTTTCTATGATTTGTTCTTTATCCCACTCGTTCTTTTAGATTAGGTTGTTTATTCTCCAATTGGCTTTTAATCTATGCTTCTGTGTTTCCTTATCAAAATAATTTTATTGCATTGTGATCTGAAAAACATGATTTTAATGTTTCTGCTTTTCTGCTTTTAACTATAAAAATTCCATGCCCTAATATATGGTCAGTCTTTGTAAAAATAACATAAACTTCTGAGAAAAAGGTGTATTCCCTTCTGTTCCCATTTAATTTTCTCCAGGTATCTACCATATCTAGTTTATGTAAAATTCTATTCACTTCCTTGACTTCTTTCTTATTAATTAATTTATTTGTTTGTTTGCTTGCTTGCTTGTTTACTTATTTATTTTTGTTAGATTTATCTAGTCCTGACAGGGAAAGATTAAACTCTCCAACTCTTATACCACTACTATCTATTTCTACTTGTGATTCATTTACATTTTCTTTTAAAAATTTTGATGCTATATTATTTGGCACATACAAGTTTAATACCGCTATTGCTTCATTATCTATGGTACCTTTTATCAAAATACAGTTACACTATTTATCTTTTTAAATTAAATCTATTTTCTGAATTCTTTTGAGACAGTTTTTTCCTTCTCTAAGCCATCGGTAGGCCCCCCAGCTAACCTGTGTCAAAAAAGCTCTAGCTCCCACTGGTGCTGCACCTACTGGCAGTTCCTCCTTACCCATAGACACAGGTCGGGGTTAGGTCTGGACAGTGCTACTAGTCCTGGAAACCAGAGGCATCAAAGTGTCCTTTCATTTTCCCTTACTCAGTCTTCTGATCTTCATGTAGTTCATCAGATGAAAGTGATGAAAGTTCCTGAACCTGTGAGGTAAAAGTTCTCAAGTCCTATGCTGCCTCTTGACCCAGCTTCCCCCAGGGCTTGTTTTTTGTGATTCAATAGAGTTGGCCTGGAAGTGTTTACACTTCATTCAGGACAAACCTTAGCCCTGGAGGTCATGTCTTTCCTGAGGTCCTCTCAACTTGCCTTAGGAGGACAACATCTTTACCTCTGTGTTTTTCCCCCTCTGTGTTCACTTTTAGGGAATGTTCTGTCTGTTAGGGAAACTTGGAAAGTCTGGAATTTCCTGACCTTTTCTACCATCTTCCCAGAATCCCATTCTTCCCTATTACTGTTATGGGTGCCACCATTTTTCAAATCACCCAAGCTTCCAACCTAAGCACTGTCCTCAACTCCTCACTCTCTCTCATCCTCTCTTCCATATTGTATCTGTTGCCAAGGACTGCTAATTTCACCTTCATAACATCTCTCATACATGGCCCCTTCTCTCTCCTGACACATCAACCACCCTGGTGGAAGCCCTTATCATGTCATGTTTGGACTAGTCCAATAGCATGCAGATTGGTTTCTCTGCCTTATCTCTTCCCATTCCAAACCATCTTCCACTCAGCCACCAAGTTGTTCATCCTAGAACACAGGTTGCATCATATTGCCCCTCTACTACCATTCAGCAAATATTAATAACTCTTTCTAGGATTACCTCCATGATTAAATATAAAATCCTCTATTTACCTTTCAAAGCCTTTCATAACCTGACCTCTCTTTAATTTTCCTGTTTTATTATACCTTCCTCCCTTATATATACTCTGTGATTCAACAACATTGGCATACTTGCTGTTCAAGCAACTCCATCTCTATACTCTAAATACTTTTATGGGACATGCCCATGATTAGAATTCTCTCCCTCCTCTTCTTCATGTTCTATCTTCCTAGCTTCCTTCAAGTCTCAATTAAAGTCCTGCCTTCTCCAAGAAGCTTTTCCTGGTCCTCTTTCATCTTAGTGTCTTCCTTCTGAGATCACTCCCAATATATGATATGTGTGTGTGTGTATGTGTCTTTTTTTGTACATAGTTGTGTGTATGTTGTCTCTCCCATGAGATTGGGAACTTCTTAAGAACAAGGACATTGAAAAACACTTCTTTGTGCTATCTCCAGTGGTTAGCATTGGCCTAGCACTTAGTAGGCACTTAACCAATGCTTGCCAATCAACTGCTGACTGACACCAGCATTATTGCAGTATCCTTCTGGGTGGTCTCCCTGACTCAAGTTTTTCTACATACTCTAATCCATTTTCCACAGACCTGCCAAAGTTGCTTGTCTGAAGTACTTTTCTGACCATTTCACACACACACACACACACACACACACACACACCCTCATTAAACATCAGTGGCTCCTTATTACCTCTGAAATCAAACATAAAATCTTTCCCTTGGCACTGAAAGCCCCTTCTACATTTCTGGTCTTATATTTTGTAACCCTCCACATATTATTCATTGATACTTGCCTTGTTGTGTTTCTTGTACAGAAACATTAACTCCATGCCTTTTCATTGATTTTCCCCTTCCCTTACCTCTATATCTGGAGTTCTCTCTTATCTTCACCTCTCAGATTTTCTGCCTTCCTTTAGGATTCAGCTGAAATCTAACCTTCCACAATAGGCCTTTTCTGGTCCCTTTCTTCTGACATTAGCTTCCATTTACATGACATATGTCTTATCAGTACATAGTGATTTCCATTTTGTTTTTACCATCAGTGTGTGAGCTTTTTGAAAGCAACAACCACATTTTTGCCCTTATTTTTGTCCCCTCCTCTTAGTATATAACCTGGGACATAGAAAGCAATTAATAAATGTGTGTTCAGGGTGTGCTGATAGAAGGGATAGCAGATCAGGCAAGGCAATGGTCAGAAAAAAATTCTTTTGAAAAGCTAGGGAAGAATAGAGTGGAGGGAAATACACAGTTATCACAACAATAAATGTGAAACTATTATTATTAAATGTAAAACTTTGAAAGTACCATAGACAATGAAATAATATCAATACTAACATACACAAACCAAATGATATAACATTTAAATTCCTAAAGGAAAATTTAAAATTTTTATACGAAGAAATAGAAAATAAAACTCTACTGATGAAGGACCTCAATTTTCCTCTTTTCTGAGTTTGTGTTTTGATCTTCCCTGATACCACAGAAACTTTCTATGGTCATGTTCTTTTTGTTGTTGTTGTTGTTTACTTATTTTTCCAGCCTATTTCTTGACTTTTAACTTTATGTTAAAATTGGGCTCTACTTTGGGGGATTGAAGAGGCACCATCCCAAGCGTCAGGGGTTTTTTGAAACTGTTTTGAGAGCTAATTCTGGGAGTCTGGTAGTTTTCAGTTCTTTCAAGGTGGTCTGATCCAAGGAGAGGTGGTTTTAGTTCTCTCCTGGCATGGTCTCTGGTTTGTGAGTGATCACAAGCGTTGTTTTCTACTTTGAAATTGTGACCAGGGTCTCTGCTCCTGCAGCTGCAGGCTCTGGTGTACTAGTGCTCCTCCTCATCCTGGAACTATGATCCAGAACTGTGACCAGTATCTGGTTAAAGTCAGTGCAACAAAGTCCTACACACAGTGCCAGCAAATGGTCTTCTATCATCTCCTTCTGGCCATTTGCAAGATCCCCTTATTGTCTCTGGGCTGACAGCTCCAGAATCTGCTGCTGCTGCCAATTCATTTGCCCCATAATGTGCTACTAGGGTGTTGCCTGCATTGGACTATACTGCACTCCCATCCTGATGGGATGGACCTATCCTGTTAATCTTCTAAGTTGTCTTGGGTTGGAAAATTGGTTCACTCAATCCTTTTGTGGGTTCTACTGCTCCAGAATTTGTTTTGAAACTTTATTTAAAATTGTTTGGAGAAGAATTGAGGGGACTTTGGTTGAGTCTCTGTTATCCACCATCTTGTCTCCATCCTTCTATAGCAGCTTTTTTTGTGTTTGCGAAGAATTAGAAATTGAGGGGATGCCCATTAATTGAGCAATAGATTAATAAATTATGTTTTATGATTGTGATGGAATATTATTGTACTATAAGAAATGATGAGCGGGATGCTTTTGCAAAAAAAAAAGCATAGAAAGACTTATATGAACTGATGCAAAGTGAAATGAACAGAAACTGAATAACACCATACACTTCAATAGCAATATTGTACAATAATCAACTAACCATGAATGACTTAGCTATTCTCATCAATATAAAGAATTAAAAAAAATACTAAAACCAAAAGAAAAAAAAGTTTATTGACTTCATGACTGTGATTTCCTTCTCTTCAAAGTAAGGCAGTTGGATAAGACATATCTAAGGTTCCTTGCAACTCATGACTTTGTGAAGGCAGAATTGTCATGTTCCATCTTTGTGTCCCCAGGGTGAGTCACACTGCCCTATATGTAGCCAGTGCTTAATATATATTTGAATTTAATTCAACACATTTCAACTCAAGAACATGAAGTAACTGCCTTTTTCATGCATCTATTCCCAAACCTAATTGGCATGCAGTTTTTTCTGCCTTGTTCACAGAGAAATTCGTCTCATGAAAGTTGAGAATGAAGATAAAGGATTTTTTCCTTTATGAATAAGCTAAGAATTATGGTTGCTAAAGGGTAGGATTTATGAAATATTATCATGGCATGCCAAGATCACAAACAGTGCATGTTTCTTTGGAAGTCATTGTTTTCTAGCAAATTCTTCTAGGTTCTCCTCTCCTCTCCTCTCCTCTCATCTTCTCCCCTTCCCTCGCCTCTCCCCTCATTTCTTCTCTTCTCCTCTCCTCCTCTGCTTTCCCCTCCCCTCCCCTCTCTCTTTCCCTGTCTCCTTTTGTCTGTCTCTTTTTCTGTCTCTCTGTATCTCTCTCTCTTTCTCTTTCTTTCTCTCTCTCTTACACACACACACACACACACACACACACACACACACACACACACACACATACCTTAGAGATAATTTAGTCCCAACCCCCCATTTTACAGGTAAGGAAATGAGGCTTAAAGAGGACAAGTAACTTGCCAATGGTTACACAGGTAACCAATGATGAAGTCAGCATTTGAACTCAGGTCCTTGGCCTCTTTTCACTGGCTTCTTGTATGTACCCATGCCACAGCCCTGAATCTTCACATTAAATTCCAATTTGTAATATTGGGAACGAAGAGTTTAACTATTCACACTGATAAATATACATTGAAGTCCCCCACATGTAGTGAATATAATCTTTTACTTATGGTGTCATATTAACCGTGCTTAGAAGAGTACAAAATGTATACAATGACCACAATCAGAGAAACATTATCATCATCACCATCATCACTAACATTTATGTAGCTGTTTTGAGATTTACTCAGCACTTTATGAACATTACTTTATTTGGTCCTCACAACAACTCCGGGAGGTTGATATTATTATAATTGCAATTTTTACAGATGAGAAAATTGAGGCAGAGAGAAATCAAAACATTTGTCCATGGTCACGTATCAAGGAAGTATCTGAGGCCAGATTTGAATTCAAGTGTTCCTGACGCCAGGTCCAGTGCTCTATCTATCGCACCACCTAGTGGTCACCCAATTGGCCAAAGTTTTCATTTTAAAGTTTTATTAAACAAGAGACATCAATTTTGTGAAAACAAATACACATCCTCTCACAAGTACCTTCCCACTGTTCCTTCTGGTCACTAGTTTCCCACGGCCACAGACAAATACAAGAGGAACTTCTGTTGACCTGATGGTCAGTTCCATGAAGGGGCTTCATTCATCTGGATCCTTTTACACATGTGTTCTTCGAGACTTTGATGCCACCCTTTTACAAGGGAGCAATCTCCCCACCCCCTGCCCATGTATGTCATTGAGTTCTGACCTGGGAGATACTTTGTGCCAACCAAAGAATACACAGAAAACCAGAGGACTGTGTTGTGTTCTGTTTTTATCTCCCAAGAGGAAACTTTTGATTTCTAAAATTTGGTCAGGCAGATAAGAGCTTTGACAAGTTAATGTGTGTGTGTGTGTGTGTGTGTGTGTGGTGTGTGTGTGTGTGTGTGTGCATGGATGTGTATGTGTGTGTGTGTAATGTTTGATTTTTATTCATATGCCTTTAATTGTTAATCTATGTCCCTCCAGCCCCTAAACATTTCCATGGCTCTTACTGGACCAGGAATATCAATTTCTTTTCATTTTGTTCAGTCCACCCACAGACCACATGCAATAGATGACTAAACTTTCTTTCCACTCACTCTATTCTTAACCCTTTACAATCCAGCTTCTAATCTTATTGCTCACTGAAATTTCTCTCTCCAAAGTTACTAGTGATCTCTTACTGGCTAAATCCAGTGACCTTTTCTCTCCCCACATTCTCCTTGACCTTGAGATTTGAACTTTGATCACCCTCTCCTTGCTATTCTCTTCTTTTTAGATTTTTGGGACTACAGTCTCTCCTGGTTTTCCTTCTGTCCATCTGATTGCCCCTCTCAGTCTTCTTTGCTGGGTCCTCATGCAGATCACATCCTCAACTGTGGGTGTCCCTGACTTCTGTCCTTGGCCTTCTTCTCTTCTTCATCTATATTAACTCACTTGGTGATCTCATCGGCTCCCATGGATTTAGGTAACATCACTTCCTGATGATTCTTCTAACTACCTGCCCTGCCCCAGACTTTCTGCTGACCTCTAATCTTTCATCTCAAAATGCCTTTCAGACATCTCAAATAGATGTTCAATAGAAATCTTAAGCTCAACATATCCAAAATAGAAATTATTATCCTTTTCCCTAAACCCTCCCCATCTCCTACTCTCTGTTCTCATAAAAGGAACCAATATCCTCCCAATTCCTTATGCTTGAAACCTAGGGACTATTCTATATCTTTCACTGTTCTCATCTTCCATATCTAAGCTGTTGCCAAGGCCTGTCGATTTCAACTTTGCATATCTGTTGAGTACACCCCACCCCCTTCTCTTCTGTGACATTGATCCCATCCTGGTATAGAACCTCAGTGTCTCATTCCTGAATTATTGCAATAGCCTGAGAGTGGGTCTGTCTGCCACAAGTCTCTCCTCACTCCATTTTATGTTCCATTTAGCCACAAAGTAATTTTCCTAAAGTGCAAGTTTTACCCTTTCACTCCCATACCCCTACCCAATCAACTTCAGTGACTCTCAATTGCCTGTAGGATCAAATACAAAATGTTCTGTTTGACATTCAAAGCCCTTCATAACCTGACTTCCTCCTAACTTTCCAGTCTTCTTAAACCTCATTTTTGACCACATGGGGGCCATTTCCAGTTGTTCTGATGTGCATATGGCTACTGGACACAGATGTCTCCAGAGGAGAAAGTGAGGCTGGTGACTTTGCACAGACCCCCTCACTACAGTCTAATTCACTTGCAAGTCAAGACATCACCTTCCTGAGTCATAGTCCTCTTAGAGAATGAAACCACCTGACCACATTCCCTTCAATCCAGTAACAATGGTCTTGTAGCTGTTCTAGGAACAAGGTTTTCCATCTATGGCTCTAAGCCTTTTCTCTGACTGCCCAACCCAAGCTATGCCTGGAATGCTCTCCCTCCTTAACTAAAGTTAGTGACTCCTTGACTTCCTTAAAGACATAATGAAAAAATATATACAAACATATGTGTGTGTATATGTACATATAAAATATAAAGTAATATAACATAATGTAACACATTACATTATATTATATTTGTGTGTATGTATATATGCATGCATATGCAAATGCATGTGTGTACATATGTGTATGTATGCATACACGATCCACATGTATGTTTATGTACATCTGTCTATAGACACATAAATGCATATCTAAATATCTATCTCTATCAATATCTATATCTACATGTACCATGATATGTACTGAAAAGATGAGATTATGAAAAAGCCTGTGCTCTCACGGAATTTTCCTTCCTTTAGGGTACAGCACATCCTATAGTACATACTAAGAGGGAAATACCAAGTGCCCACAAAATTACTTTAAGAGTTAGTGAAGACCCACATCTGGAAGGATCAGGAAAAAAGTGACACCTGGATTCTCCTTTGAAGGAATCTAGCAATTCTATGACGAAAAGACACAGAAGGAGAAAATTCTGGGCATGGGAGACATCCAGTGCAAAGGCAGCATGTATAACCAACAAGGAATAGGTGATGGAATGGAGAGAGAATGAAATTGAGGACAATCATTGACACTGGAAGGCAAGTGGTACCCAGATAACGGAGAACTTTAAATCCCAACATTTCATTTCAATGAAATTTAATTTGGATAAAGCATTTCTTGCTTTATACGATGAATCGAATGGCCATGAGGTACAGCAGCATATAGTGAAGGGCCCAGAGTCAGAAGACATGGGTTTGAGTCCTTGACTCAGAAACAGGAAGCTGTGTGATCTTGGGCAAACTCTATGACCTTTCTCATTTCCCTCTATAAAATGGGGATAATAATGGCACCTACCTGTATGTGATTTTGAGGACCAACTCAGGTAACATATGTAAATTGCTTGGCAAAGCTTAAAATTCTCTGTCAAATCTATTATTATAATCATCATTCTCATCATCATAATTAGTACCACTACTAATACAATGCTATACTAATAATAATCCCAGAGAAAATTGGAAATCACTGAATATTGTTAAATTTTATTCAAAGCAATAGTTTAAGAATATTAATTTGTAAGCTGTATGGGAGAAGGATTGTAGAGGAGAGAGGTACTTGGGGCACAGAGAGTAATGTCTCTTGAGGAGGCAAAGTGCTAAGACAAAGGTGCCTTTAATACAAAACCAGGACGAAGTCATGACTTTGCTCTACCCCATCTCTCTCAATGCTCTGAATCAAGACCAATGCCTGTTATTTCATGGCTCTTGAGCTAAGAATTTTTTAAACTTTTAAAATCAACCTTTATTATATTTTTTAAAAAGTTAGAAGCCAGACTTAGCTTGAATGTCTAAAATAACCCTATGTCATACTTCATAGATTTCTGCAAAGAATCAGGTTTGCAGGTTAAATTATGGCCTGAGATACATAAACACAAATGTATGTATACGCACACATACACACATGCATATATTTATGTATAGGTACAGATATCCTTATATGTCTATACCTATATGTATACATAATTACATATGTGTGATTTTCCTCTTAAGCTCTGTGGGATATATGGCTAGTAGTGGTATTACTGAATCCCATAGTTAGTAATATTTGGGCCAGAGTTCCATATTGTTTTCCAGAATGGCAGACCAGTTCACAGCTTCACCAAGAGTTCATTAAGTGGCTGTTTTTATCTCTTCTTCCACACAGATTCCAATATTTTTTGCTTCACCTTCCATCTCATGATGTCAATGTACCATGCCATTGATCACCATGCAACCCTGTATCTGCCTTAAATTTCACTTTACAGAAGTCAGCCCCTCCCTTCCATTTCCACTCTTCTATGTCATCTCCCATATGAGGCTGGGCATTGGAGACATGACTATTTCCCCCTGTAACCATCTGCTTCTGATAAATACGATGGCCCCAGATCCCTCAGATAGAGTATAAGAAGTACACAGCTACCACAAGGCTCTCTACCCTATCATTCCTATGGTTAAATCTTTCTTTCCCTCTGGAAATAGATATGACCCCTTCCCTACATACACATACCCATGCCTTGGCCTTCAAAACCTAAAAACCCCAAACTAGAAAGGATATGTTCCATGAATGTAATGTGCTAAATGATAGTTTTATATTTCAGTCTAAGTATTTTAAGTCATTAATATAATATAGCAAGCTAAATAAGCCCTTTGCCACTTAACAGTCATAAAAATAAAATGATCACATGTGTTGATATTCTCCAGTGTGTGTGTGCGTGTGTGTGTGTGTGCTGGGAGTTGGTGTCTTTGTTCAGAAAACATTGATGTGACATGACTTTTTAGTAATATTCAAAGACTTTGGCCATTAGGTATAGGGCATCTCTCAATAATGATTGTCAGAAAGTAAGGGGAACTGAAGGAGTTTGGCATTATTAATGAGAGTGGTCTCTATACACTAACATTTAAATATACTTTCATTTCACTGACCGCTGACAGAAGGGCTAGTGCCCTTGGCTTCTCAGGATGCTGAACCTTCTCTTTGTCCCAAGAGAAAAGGCTCATAGTTATGGAAATAAGGACACCAATGCCCACCACGATTACTACGGTATGTGGCTATTTCCTCCCATTGAAATTAAAGCAAAAGAACTATTTCTCCTCTGGAGAAGAGAAGTTCTCTGGGACACAGGGGCAGAAATCCATGCTGATACATGTCATTTTAAAATGGAATATCTGTAGCTGTCAAATTCAAACAAACAAAAGCCAATCTCCTTCTAATACTCGTTCAGAGAGTAATCCTCCAATATCCATTTAAAGAAATCCTTCTTTTTTCATTTCTACTCAAAATCCCTTTATAGGTAAAAACAGAATACATTTCAAAATGTGACTTTTCCATGATGGCCCCAATGAAACCCAATCTAACTCAGACCAATTCCTTTGGAGGAAATTATTCATTGTAAATTCCACGTTACTTCTTGACATTTCCCTTGAATATATTGTATAACAAACCCATTTCACCTTCTTTTTATTTCACAAAATCTTAAACCCTCCAGATTGGCCAGGCTATGGCCAGAGAAAACGCCAAACAAGCAATAGCTATTCACTGCAAACCTATTATGTATACCTGCACAGCTCTCAACAAGATATTGAACGTGCTCAGAAAATATCTGTTGGTTGATTTATATTTCCTCTGCTCTTCTCTGATTGTAGCCTCTAACTTTGTACATAGCTCTTTTTTATTCACTCTATGCTGTAGCCAAATTCCACAGGCCACCTCCCACCTCCAAGGACTGCAGCACATGCTGTTTCCAAGGACTGAGCACCAATGACGCCATATCTCTGAGTTGAAAGAAAAAATGTTCTTTCAGGGTTTCTGTCAATATGTATGTGTCTATCTTCCTGTATTGGAACATAGATGAACATGAACATAAAGTGATAGGGACAGCATGAATTCTATGTGTACACACTAGCACGTGTTAGTTTGTTCTTGGGGAAAAAGTTTAAATGGATCACCCATGCATTTAGGTCCTGAGGAAACTCCAGTTTGAGGCACTTTTTGGGTTAACACACATTCTAAATCATTGCTACTGATCCCCCCAAACAAGTGTTTATTTTTACCAATAAGCCAGAGGAAAACATTAGTAAAAAACAAGAGAGATTTAATAAAACATTATAGAAAAATGACAACAAATCTTCTCCCCACCGAAAAAAATACACATGAGGTTGGTCATAACACTTTTGGAGGAGAGTATAGACAGAAAGAACACATATGACCATGAAGGCAGTAGACTACGGAACACACCTAAAGAGGCACATGCCAAGAATGTCTCTGGACATAAATCATCCTTGTAGCATGGTAAATGTATCCTTCCACCCAGCAGAGTGGCTGATATCCTCTTTTGGAGTCACATTGTTTCTGCCAGTTCTAATATTTTGTAGTCATATTGTTTCTGTTGGACACCTCTCATTTTTTGTGGTCACCATCCTCTCTCCAAGGCTTTAGCTCTTAACTCTGAAGGTATTTTGACTAAGAAGGGAAGGGTAAGCTCTATTTTAGTACATAAAAAAAACTGACATAGCAGATAATTAAAGATAAGATTGGCAAACATCTAGAAAGAGAAATTGTTATTTTCAAGAGTCGAAATGCTTTCTTCCAGAACATGTCCTTCAGGAGAAACTTCATTTCATTTTTTTTTCCAACAGGATTATTAAATTAGGAAGGAAAGGGAATCTCTGGATTTCATTTGCCTAGATTTTAGGGTTTTTTTTTTTTTTGATAAGTTAGAGTGTACTGTTTATGTAGAGAAGATGAGAAGACATGGATATAGTCATAATGTTATCAAATAGATTCAAATCTACTTGAATGGCCAGACTAAGTGGGGAAACTGGGTCCTGGAGGCCGCATGTGGACTTCTAGGGCCTTGGATATGACCTTTTGACTCAGTCCAAATTTTACAGAGCTAATCCTTTTATTAAGGGGATTTATTTTGTGAAGTTTGGATTCAGTCAAAGGGACCCACTTGAGGACCTAGAGGGCCACATGTGGCCTTGAAGCCCCAGGTTCCCCACCCCTGGGATAGACATAAAGCATAGCTGTGAATAATTCAATGTGTAGAACCAGTGGTCTAGATCTAAACTGGGGCTATTGAGCCTTTTTTCTCAATGACTTGCATAAAGTCTTAGGTGGCATGTCATTAAGTTTGCTTATGATGCAGATCTGGAAGGGAAAGCTAACATAGAGGATAATGAAGTCAGGATCAAAACAGATCTTCCCAGGCTGGAACATTAGGCTTAATTGAATCAAAAGAAATTCAATATAAAAATATAAAGTTTTGTGCTTGGATACAAAAAAATGGACTTCTGTTAGGGGAGACATGGGCAGATACCGTTATATTTGAAATAATGATCTGGGGTTTTGAGTGGACTGCAAATTCATCAAGAGTCAGTAGTATGGTTCAGAAATCAAAAAAGCTCATGTGAATTTAAGACTACTTTAAAGAAAGGAAGAGCTCATTGAGAGGCGTGAGTACTTATTTACTCTGTGCTCACCAGACCTGATTGTATTCAGTCCTGGGCTGCACAATTCAAAAAGGACAGCAATTAAACTGGAGAGTGTCCAGAGAACAGAAAACAGCATGATGAAGGTTCTTGAAGAATAGTCAACCTATATGGTTGAAGCAACTGGAGGTATTTAGGCTAGGGAAGAGAAGAATAAGGTGGGTCAGGGCATCTGAGTTCAAGGATTTGGAAGCTTTTCATATGGAAGGGGGTTAGACTTATTTTGTTCAGCTCAAGTGGGCAGAGCCAGGAGCAATGATGGGAAGTTACAAAGAGGCCACATTTGGTTGTTGGGCCAATCTAAGAATATGAAGCATCCATGCTTGAAATGGGCAGCCTCAGACGGAGGCAGATCATCCTCCTTAAAGGTCTTCAAGCAAAGCATGGATGCCTATTGGTAAGGTACAGCGCAGTGAGATTCCTTTCATCTATGAGGTACCTAAATGATGGGGGGATGATACATGAGTACATACATATATTTCTACATATGGAAGTGACAGATAGAAAGACAGAGAGAAAGGAACGAGAGAAGAAAGAGGGAGGAGTGAAGGAGACGGGGAGGAAAAAGCATTTTTTTAAAAACCTTACTATGTGTTGGGCACTGTGCTGACTTCTGGAGATAAACATATAATGAAACCAGGGGTATATATTTAAAGATAAAGGAGAAGCAATAAGAAACAGCAGACAGAGTTTTGGCAAGTTCCAACAGGACAGCTTGTCTAGACAATCATAAGTGCTTAGATCTCAGCCAGGCTTAGTGGGCAGAGATGTTACTAGTGGGGCCTTAAAGAGAAACTGGAGGATTAGGTGAGAGGAAATGCTCACCTCATCCCTCTGCCTTTTCAATGGCAGTGCCATGCAAATCAGTGCTTTGGTATAGAGAGGCAATGCTTGTTTTCTGTCTCCATTCTTCTGGCAGCAGCCCTATTTGACTTCTACTCCATACAACACCACACCCCTTCACTGGGGATCCCGGTGTGGCTGCTCCCACCCTTTTCTGCTTCCTTTTGTGTAGTGTATTCCTCATTAGATTGTAAACTCCTTCAGGGTAGGAGCTGCCTCTCTTTTGCTTCTTTGTGTCACTAATGCTTAGCACAGCTCCTGGCATGTAGTAGAGAGTATTTATTGAGTTGAATTATAATTTTTTTGGTGTACATAGCTTCACATCATCTAAAGTGATTAGGAAAGGTTATCTTATGGGAACCTAACAACCATTCCCTGAGAATAATAGCATTGCCTTCTCCATTTGACAGGTGAAGAAACTGAGTCTTAGAGGAATGACTTGCCTAAAGAACACACAAATATTGTGTATCAGGGCTGGGACTGACCTTAGGTCTGGTGACTCCCACTCAATTCTCTTTGGGTAGATTTCAGATTCAGATATTAAAGTGGAAGTGAGGGAATGGCACAGCTTCACATATGGCCAGCTCTGCCGTCTGAAAGACAGAGATGGGATGACTTGGAAGCTTCAAAGACAAGGAGGGCTGTGATGCTGGTGCTGGGGATCCTTACATGGCAAAGGCATGGGAGGGGAAGGTGGGGACCTCTGCCTTTGCCAGCTTGTTTGAGGGGACCAGAGGCTGTTCAAGTAGAGAGGTCCTGAAGATGTAGATAGGGGGAGCAATGCAGAGTGCAAGGCTCTGGGGAGCAGCTGTAGTCAGACCCCACACACAATGATTGCAAGGGAAGTTGTATCTGGAGAAGCTAGATGGAGACGAGAAGAAACAAGGGGTCTAGGAGAAAGCTTTGGGACATGTAGAAAGGATATCTGTTGAAGTAGGAGAGTGGACATTGAAAAGAAATGCCTTTTAAAGACAAAACACAGATGACTGGAGTTATTCATCTATATTTAACCCATGCAGAAAAAAGCTCTTTCGACAGGTCTGCTCCCATGGAGATCATTTGTCACAATTCTCCAACATTTTCACCTGATAGTAACTGAATCACAAGTTAGTTAAATTAATACATTCCTGTATCTGAAAATTGGAAGTTGACAGTCCATAGCATCACTGATTCATTGGCTGAAGGGGATGGAGGAAACTCTGTTCTATGTTCTCAAGACCCAATATTCTTGAATCAACTTCACAAAAAGGGTTTCCATTTGACAATATGCTTCTAGAGCCTTGTTTTATGTGGCCTAGCACTGCTAAAAATGTCAGGGATCCAGAGACAGGAATGTGGCGATTATGAGCTTGCCTGTGACTCTGGGCCACTTGGCACAGGTGTAAAATTGATCAAGGGCTAATTTCTCCAACATTTTTAATCAACATCAGTGGTATGGGAATTTTTCTGCAACATCATTCAGTATTGTCCAGCTCTGGGAAATGCGATTTATTTTCATTTTTAAGTATTTTATTATTACTGTCTGCTTTCATTACTTCCACTAGTGTACTAATTGAATGTATTTTAATATTTATTTTTAATGTAAATTATTTGAGGGAGATCTCATCCTATTTTTGCTAACATGGGGAAAAATAGAATTACTTCCCTTTCTTTTCCTAGTAAATCCATTTTTTTCTAGGAAGCTGAATAAAATAAATTGAGTCATTAGTTTAAATTTTTTCAGTTTTTTTAACAGTCAAAATGAGATGCTGTAGATACTCTTCCCACAATAATTTTCATATAAATGGCCCTATGAATTTTCTGTGGCTAGCACAAGACAGTAGATTCTTTGTGTAGAGAAAGAAGAAGTTTAAATAAATTTTTGATTTCATTCCAGCAATGCTTAGGAAGTACTGAGTGTGGTGGTCAGTTCAGGGGGACATTGGCCCCTGCATTATCCAGGTTGCAGAACAGGGTCAGAAATAATGTTACAAAAATGAAGTCCTTTGACATTTAATAGAAGCACTTGGTTTATACCTTATGCAATTATGAGAATGACAATTGTTAGATTTCTGCTTTTTGGTATTTGAGTGTCTAAGTCAAAGACAAGAGATTTCGTAGGTGAGTTTTGTCCTTCCTCTCTCCAGGAGACATGATGGGTCTGGCCTGCCATAGAAGATGTATTTGAAATCTCTGGAGTGGCCTTTTGAGAGTGACCAAGACAGTAACAGGAGCCTGGGCACCACTCCCTGGAGGATAAATGTACATTCTGTGGCTCTGACCCAGAGAGGCGAGGGGGCCTCTGCCTGATATTACTTTGAATTTATTTTGCATCTAATTTACATATTTAACTAAAGTTGGCCAATGAGAGTCAAACCCTTAGGAGCATGTACAGAAAACTTGGCCAGATGCAATCCCCCAGGTAGGTTTTGGGAGTAGGATTGACTGCTGAGCCAGAACTAGATTTGCATACAAAGGACCCCTGGGGGCAATTTGGTCGACTTTCTTCCTGCCTGTGTTTGAGGGAGGAGCATGAGCTGGTGTCCATCTCCAGGTGAGGGCTGAGGGATTCAGGGATCTGGGGAGGCCAGGGCAGTAAGGCCTCTCTTTTCTGGTCACAAGGAGTCTGGGAAGTGCCATGCCTGCTATCACCTCTTCCTCAGCCTGAATGACAGAATGGCAGCTGTTTGAGAGCCACAATTTTTCCTTCATTATATCCCTGGCACTCAACACATGATGGGTGCTTAATAAGAGAGTGCAGAGTTTATGTTGTGGGCTGACAGGACCTGCCAGAGCCTCCACTTTCCTTCTATAGGCTTTAAGAGCCCAAAGGCACAGATCCCCTTTTCCAGGCAGAGGCTTTGAAGGAAGGTGTTTGTGGGAGTATAGTCAGAGTACTATAGGAATTAATGGAGACAGTAATAACAACAGCTGACATTTATATGGAGTCTACTTTGTTCTGGGCACTGTGCTAACTGTGTTATGATGGTTATCTTCTCTGATCCTCACAATGACCTGAAGAGATTTTACTGTATAGGGAGCTCCCATGTCAGGACCCTCCTTCTACCCATGAAAGAAAGTACTTTCTTTGTGGTTTGTTTTCTGAGGGATTTCCTGGAGTGTTGACTTGCCAAGTATTACACAACTAGTGGAGGTCGAAGGCTGAGCTAGAACCCAGGTCTCACTGGTTCTGAGGTCAGCTCTCTCTATTGCACCCTTTTGGCTCTCTATGGCTCCTACTGCCTAAACACAAAAACCAACCCACATATGTTCACTGACCATGTATGAAAAACTAACTAAGTGGCAAGGGTTGTTCTGGAGCTGAATATCCTAACCCAGAACCCAAACCCAGAACCTAAATCCAGAACCCAAACCCAGGACCCAGAACCCAAAATGGTCTCTGACTTAGAGAGTCGGCGCTCTAGCAAGGTCAGGCCAAAGGTCTGCAAAACAGAAATCTAAGCCTGAAGAAATTAGGTGCTGGTCTTCCTACCACTGCTTTCAGAGCTGCTAATCCAGTCAAACTAGACTCCTCATTATCTCCAGACAGACCCTGAACTGCTCCATCCTCTGTCTCTTCCGTGGACTTTTAGTCAAGTCAAAAACACCCTCCCTTGCATCTTTATCAAATGAAATCTTAGATATTCCTACTTGAAAGGGCTCTTGTCTTGTTGTTTCTCCCACCAATGCAGTGTTAAGAGTGCTTCACAGGACTAGATTTTAAAAAGACATTGGTCTTCAAATCCAAATTCCAGTTTCTATCAATTGTTAGATTATGAGAAAGTAATTTAACCACTCCTGAGCCTCAGTCTCCTCATCTGGAAAAGGGGGAAATAATACCTGTATTAACTACCACTCCTCCCTGGGTCATTAGAACACTGGGAACAAATTGTAGTCATCTGCAATTATTGTCATCATCATTGTTATTAAAACCCTCTAAGCTTAGAGAGTAGCTTATGCAGAAGGCCTGAAATAAGACAAAATGTTGTGCACATATGTGTGTGTGTGTGTGTATGTGTGTAAAGATACATAGAATACATAAAGGAGTATACTGAACAATAAGCCTGGCAGTGCATATTTGAATGAATCTGTACAGGACTTTTAATGTCAAACACAAGAGTTTGTGTTTTATCCTAATGGTAAGAGGGAGCCTCTGTCCCTTCTTGAGCAGGAGAGGGACATGGTCACAACTATGCCTCAGGGAATATTGATCTGAAAGTTCTGTGAAGGAAAGATTGATGTAAGAAGAGACTTGGGGCAGGGATACCCATTAAGAGCTATTGCAGTAGCCCAGGTGACAGATAATAAGCACCCAAACCCAAATGTTAGCTATCTGTGCAGAAAACTGGGGATGGATTAGCCATCTGCTGTGGAGGCAGAACCAACCAATCCTGCTACTCGATTGCACACTGGGGGTGGGGAGGTCTGGAAGGAGAGAATTGAGAATGAAGAGCCAAGAATTACTCCAAGTTTGGGACCCAAGTAATTAGATCACAGAGACGAAGATGTTCTAGGTAAAAACTTGGTCATGTAGGTGGAATTTTTTTAATGACAGCTATTCTTTGAAAGCAGAAGATGTGACTGTGAACTTCACAATTTGCTGGAAAAAGAATAACATGTAGGGATTTGAACGTTCCCACTCATCCTCAGATGGAGTAGACAGAGCCCAACTTGATTAAAACAATGGCATTGGAATCTTGGGAATTGGCTCAAGAAGACTTTAAGCTGCAAATGAAAAAAAAAAATAAAAAGAGAACTGTTGACAGAGATTTGCCAAGCCTTGTACTGCAGAAAGTAGCTAGCTCAGGAAGGGAAGAAGAATTGCATCTGAAAGATTATGGAAGACGATGCCCCAGCAGAGCACTGGTAATAAAACTACTGACCACAGGTGACTGTCCATAAATACATCAAGTAAGGGATGCAAAGGAATGAGTTGGCAATCCCTTCCCGAGCTAAAAATATTCCACCTCAGATTTACCACCGTGACCTGAGAAGATAGCACTCATAGCAAAATTCTGGCTCTCAAGGGTATGCAACATTCAAAAGACTTAGAAACGCCAAAATGAGGTGGGGAAGTAACCTGACATATGAAGAACGTACGAGTTAATGAAGAAAGGCAGACACTGAAAAGCAGAGTGTGATGGAGAGTATTAGGGTACACCTCAATAAGACTGAAACTGAAATTAAACAATGAAAGAATCCTGCTATAGACCACCGAAGCAGAAGGAGAAATTAGAGTTCAGGGAAAAGATCGCAAACCTGAAATGGAAGGAGGACAGAGACAGATAGGTAGTGCCAGCACGGATGGAGAGCTGGGAATGCAGGCAGGAAGACCTAAGTTCAAATCCCATCTAAGACACTTATTATCTGTGTGACCCCTGGGCAGGCTGCTTAACTTCTGTCTGCTCCGTTTCCCTCATCTGTGAAATGGAGACAATAACAGCAGCTACTTTCTGTTGTAAGGGATCAAATGGGATAATAAACGTAAAGCACTCAGCACCGTGCTCGGAGCATAACAGGTGCTTATACAAATATTAGCAATAGTAATGATAATAATAATTGTTAGTATATATGGGACAACCAGTATAAAACATACATGATTGCAACAGCAGTAAAGCAACAACATTACACGACAGCTAATCTCAGATTAAATCTCGTTACCCACCTGGGTCTCAGAGGACAGACAGTTTAACATGGTTCCTTAGTCTCAGGAGGAAGATGGAGGAGCACAGGAATGCAATATTGCATTCACTGTCAAATCCACTGCCTTGTTTATTGTTTCTTTTTACAGCAGAATGTTTTTCATACTTGTCATAGACCTTAGCAGCCAGCTCATGTTTTCACATGGCAACAGCTGAGACAGCTAAGGGACGGTGACCTGTGGCACCATACTGATAAACCATTTTCACGGGAGAAACAATGAAGGGCCAGATGAGTGTGATGCTGCTCCTTCTGGACTCTCACTCCCATTCAGCCCACACGAAACAGCACTCCCTAGTTGGGCCTTGTCATTTCTTCCCTTCCTAAGAAGGCCAATACATCTCTTACTGCTTACATGTAGCTACAGAAAGCCCAGCACATTTCTCACCACGTCCATCATAGTGCAGGCCAATGTCTTGTTAGCTCAGTTCACAATTGCAATATCTTTCTTAATGGAGAGGTTTATAAAAATAGGCCATTGTGATAGAATAGACTAAAATTCACTATACTTCTGGCTTACATGAAGCTGAGTACCAACATTTCCTGTCTGCTAATATCACAGCTCCAATATGGGAAAGACGGAAGACATATGGCTTTAATTTACAGTGTACAGGCAGCAGGCACACACACACATAAAGCCAGTCTGTATATATCATGAGTGTGGAGCTGCAACTGAAGCCCAGAGGACAATGGTGGTGTGGCTGTGTGAGAGATTTGGTGTCTTCTTGTTAGCCATACTCAGAAGGACCCCCAGCTTATAGAATCACCATATCATATTGTGGATTCAGGCACATGGGAGGGAGTGGGGAATCCATTGGCCAGGGGTGTCTGAGCAGGTGTGAGGGTGGGGATCCATTGGCCAGGGGTGTCTGAGCACGTGTGAGGGTGGGGATCCATTGGCCAGGGGTGTCTGAGCACGTGTGAGGGTGGGGATCCATTGGCCAGGGGTGTCTCAGCACATATGAGGGTGGGGATCCATTGGCCAGGGGTGTCTGAGCAGGTCTGACAAGCCTGGATATACTGTAAAGGATGCCCTTTGGGTCGGTCCCCACATCTTCAGAGTTTGTGGCCATGTGACAGTGATTTGAGTGGGAGATCAATACAGTTAAAGCAGGACAGAGGAGAATGCAGAGTTGTTTGGGAATTCCAGGAGGTGGGAAATTTGGGGGCAAAGCTTTGTAATGCTCGGTGAAAATTCCTCTAAGTTTTCTGCCTAGAAATTGTTCCAAGTGCTTTCTTATAGGAAGCACTTTCCTTTTCTTAATCTGTTTGTGAACACAAACTTCTGTATCTAAAGGGCTTTTGGCAACGTGCTGGTTGCCGGAGAATTCACTGCCTATTTCTGCAAATATGCAGATGAAGCATTAGTCAGGGCAAGTTAGAGTCCAGCTTGGGCCTGAGAGAAGACACTCCTCCCTCTCTCCCTTGAAAGTCATGAGAGTTAGGGGACCACGTCATAACATGGCAGATGATGAGGTTGAGATTCATGGGGAGGTTCCATCACTCCACTATCAGCCATTTGGTCAGAACAAATACAGTCAAATGACTACTTGAACACTCCTCAGGCCAGTTGCTGTAGGGATTCTTTTTAGGCTTGGATGGGACAAGATGTCACCTCCATCTTTGACAACCTGGGATTTGGTGTTTGAAAAAGGGCCACCTTGTTGGAAGCACACTTCCAAGTGATTCTCTGGAGCCTTCTTTGTACTTCCAACACTTATTATGGGGCCCAGATCATAGTGGGCACTAAATAAACGCTCGCTGACTTGTTGAAAAGGTTATACCTAGAGCAGGGTAGTGAGAGTGCTTGAGGGAAGGATGATCAAAGTGGTGAGGCAGACTGGAGACAACAGTGTAAGAGGATCATTTGAAGGAGCTATGGGTGCTTACTTATGAAAAGAAAAAACTAAAAAGACTCAGGGTAGGATGGTGGGTATCTACACGTATGTGAAGACCTGATGATTGAAAGAAAACCTCTCTAAGCTCTATGCCATGCTGGAGATCAGAGCTAGGATCAAAGGATAAGGAGAACAGAGTCAGGTTAACACATGAAACAAGAGAATCTCCCAAACACCCAGAGCTGTCTAAGAGAAGAAGGGCTACATGAGAAGAAGCGAGTTCCAGGACACCACAGTGCTGCCAATAGACACTGGGGGCCACTTGTTGGGGACAGCAGAGATGGAACACCAAAGCCCTTTTCAGTTCTAAGATTTGGGGATACTGATGCATGCTTGTTGGTTTTTGTCTGGTGCTGTTGTTCTTAAAGGGGAAAATGAAGGAAGAAACAATTGAACAACTATTGAAGTCATATAATATGATAATAAGAAAAATTATAATAACTAGAATTCATATAATATTTTAAGTACTTTTACAAAGTGCTCCTTCTCTATTATACATACATGTATACATATATATATATATGATTCTCCCAACAAGCCTGTAATTTAGGAGTTTTTATGATCCCATTTTATAGAAGGGGAAACGGAGTCTGGGAGAGGTTAAGTGAATTGTCCAGCCCACTCAACTAGTAAAATCTAGGGCAAGTTATGAACTTGGGGCTTCCCGATTCCAAGGACAGAATCTATCCACTTGACTACTTAGTTGCCCCAATGGAAAGGATATCAGAGACCAGCCACTCAAATCCACACCTGAGTATGAATCCTCTTGACAGCATTACCAACAGGAGGCCATGCAAGCTGTCCATAAAGAACTTCAGTGAAGGATACCTCAAGACCTTCCAAGGCAGCCCACACAACTTTTGGACAGTTCCAAAAAGCCCTCTGTCTTCCCTTCTATTCAAAGCATTCCTCAACATTGGGAAGGTCTAAAATGAAATGATAGGGAAGACGGGAGAAAGAACTCACTAATGACTCCGGTAGCATCATTGCGAACAGAGTTATGGGAAACAATACCTGGTAGTTTCAGACCAGTGAGGGCTTGGTGAATCAATCCAATTCAATTCAATCCAATTCAGCAGCATTTATTGAGCATCATTTAGGTGTGTGTGTGTGTGTGTGTGTGTGTGCGTGCGCCAAACATCATGACAAACAATAGGAAATCAAAGGCAAAAACAAAAATCCTCGCCCTCAGGAAGCTTATATTTTATTAGGTGTATGATATGTATTTTCATATATACATGTGTATACACATGCATATATGCATGTATGATTATATCGTGCACATTAATATATGTGTGTATTCATCTGTCCCTCATCACTTGCCATGTTATGACATGTTCCCCTAATCTCATGACTTTCAAAGGTGAGAGGAAGCTCATCCCCAGCACATCCACAGGTCCAAGCTGGACTCTAACTTATCCTGACTAATGATTCATCTACCCATTTGCCCCGCTATGGGTGATGTAGGAAGATAAGTGAATACAAACTATTTTGAAGAATGAGGAAGTGCTGACAGCTGGGAGAGAGTGTGGGAATTAGGGAAGGTTTCCTACAGGTGATAACTGTCACATCCCTGAAACCTGCACAGCAGGTCCTGATAGCTAGAATGCATTGCTGAGGGAAAATTCCTGTCTCTTTAGGAGCCTGGGGAAAGGTGTGGGAAGCGGGGGATGTTGGGGTGGGGGGAGGCAGCGTTTTGACTGCTATGGATTTCCAAGAGATAAGAGCGACTACGAGACAATTTTTTTGAGTGTAGCTTAGCTTCCTTGGGAAATTCTGGGCACAGATTCAATCATAGAGCAGGCTTTCTCAAGCATCACTAACCCTTGATTACCTGGGCCTTTGATTAGCTCCACTGAGAGGGGTTGCTGTGAGTATAAACTGAGGTCAGAAATAGGACAGGACTTTGAAAAGTTAAAAATGTCCCTGTTCTGCTGAATATCTGTCTGCTCACATCTCCTTGACCTCTAGCTTCTCAGTCTAAGGTGAAGGGGCAGTGGCAATAGAAACCATCAGTGAGGAAGCCTTAGACGTGGGATTGTCCCATGAGTTTTCATCCACAATCCTGGCTCCATCTGTGTTTAGGGAGATGATGGTTATTTGCTACCTCACATAGCACATTTTTTAGGAGCTCTCCTGTCAACCAAAAGGACCCCAAGAACTGTTTTTTCCCTTCCCACTCTGGTGCTAAGGGATCCCTTTAAGACTGGGTGGCTGAGTCCCAACCTGAAGAAAGTTGAACTATTTTCACGTGAAATTGTCTTGCCTGAGAAGAATAACAATCACTCACCACTTCACACAAATTATTTTATTTGATCCCCCCAACAACTCTGTTAGCAAGGTGCTATGACTGTCCCTGTTTTATAGTATGGGAAGCCAGGACACAGAGAGGTTCCCTGACTTTCCCAGGGCAACACAGCTTGCTAGCGTCTCAGCAGAATTTGACCTCAGGTATGTCAGACACACCAATTAAGTATGAGTGACAGGGAAGTAAAACCAGTATGAGGATGATGGTGAGCCAACAATTGGTAAGCATTTATTGAGTACCCCTGATCAGGGCACTGTGCTAGGTGGTAAACATGAAAAATATTTAAAATAATATGACACAGTCCTTGTTCCCAGGACATTTGCATTTGTGCTGGGACTGCATGACCACAGATAAGTTTGGAAAAAGGTCAGACATGAAACAAGCAAAGGAAGGATCCAGGCAAAGAACTCTGGGGCTGTTGGAGATCACTATCCTCAGCAGGTGGGTGTGGGTAGGGATGTGTCAAAAAAAAAACCCACAGTAAATACAAGTATTCCTTGAAGAGAGCCAGGCAACAGGTTCCCTGTGTGCCTCAGGAGATGGACAGCATGAGCCACTGAGAAAAAATGAAACAAGCCCCAAATACTTACAGGTAGCCAATCCCCTTTGATGAGCCCTGCCACAGATGCTGGGTTGCCACTAAGATGACATATTCACAGGCTTTTGATGGGCCTGGACTTGAAATTTTTCCAGCTTGATAGGGTCTGGCAGATCTAGTTAGTGATGAAGTGTGGTACCCATTTAGCTTAGCACAATGCCTAGCTTGGAAGAGATGCTAATCAATTCTTGGTGACTGGTTGGTTGATTGATGGTAGTTACCCTCATTACAGTTGTAAATTTCATTGTTATTCTCAGGGACATGCTCAGCCGGCCTAGCCTTGGAGAGCCAAGGGGCATTGCATTGGGAAGGTGAGCGTTCAGAGAAAAGGATTGCGAGGAAGATGGCCTAGTCACCATTGTTGGTGGCAGGTCATATTCTTTTTTACTTGGTAGAGTTTACAAAGAAATTTTCCTTTAGTAACTATATGATGTAGAGATAGAGAGAGGTATTCTTGTCCACATTTTATAGATAGAGTCATGGATATTTAGAAGTAGAAGTGCAGGTGGGGAGATAAAAACTCAAGAGACCTGAAGTCCTCTCTCATTCTCTGCACTTGACCACCACAACTCAGCTGCCTCCACCCTCAGGCCAACACATGCCATTCTTCTTTCTCTGGACTTGACCACCATGACCTACGTAGGCACCTCTCTCCCCCTTCAGCTGATTTCCCTTATTAGAAGGCAAGCTTCTAGAGGGCTGGTGCTGCCTTTCCTCTCTGTTCCTATTTTTTGTACCCAGTGCTTAGCATAGTAATGGAACTTAATAAGTGTTTAATAAATACTTGTTGGCTATGGACTGATTAACCCACAATGACTTCCCAATGGTCACACAGCTCATTTGTAAGAGACCTGGGCTCTAACCTAGGCCTCTGGCTCCAAACCCTTCACTTTTTCTACCATGCACAAAAGCCTCTCTGCTTAAATATTCCAGAATATAGGTTAACTCATTCAAATGATCAAGACTATATTGTAGACAACATTGAAATTCAGTAGTGTGAGGGCATACAGTTCCTTCCCATATTGTTTCCAATAATCTTACTTCTTCTTATTATTTACTTAATTACTTCAAGGCATCACTTTCCCTTGGACTTCACAAGAGTGCCCAAATCCCTTGAGGATGGATACTTTCTGCCAGTCCAGGAGAAAAGTACAAAGTCCCTGTAGCCAAGGCCAGATGAGAATGCGTTTATTTTCAATGGGCAAGGGGAAGGAAGATAGGCATTCGTCTGAAATAAGAGAAATCATAAAAGCTTTTGATTTCCCAGAATTTCAGTTGCTGAGGCAACATTTCTTCTGATGAAACTGAATTGGCTTGTTCACCCTGAATGGGGACTGATTCCTGGTCTCTGCATGGAGTGCGTGTCTTCTCATAACTATATGACAAAAGTCAAACATTCTGTTCTAAACCTTTTTTGATAGAAATTTTTAGATATTTTATCTTTGATAAAATATTGTGAATGTATGTTTATTATACATATTTATATACATTACACATATCTTTAAGCCTAAAATTATGGCTATTTTGGGGGGGGGTTGAAAGAGAAAGGTTTTAGAAGTTAGATAAAACTCTTTCATACTAAATGATGGAATGAACATTGCAAATCCACTTACTTTTAAACATAGAAGAAGAAACACATATCTATTCCTCCAGAATTATATCTGCATTATGTAGCCAGAGGCTGCATGACTGCCCTGGCCACAAAGGTCATGAGTCCAGCTGTTCTTTGCTACTCACTTCTGAAACCAGTCCCACCCCACTTCTAAACAAGAAGAGAAAGAGAGAGGCGTCACCCCTTTTTTATATCCACTGAGTTGCAATTGATCATTCAATTAGAGAATAAATTTACTTCTTCTGTTGTAAGCATTTGAATGATGAGCTCCTTTGGAAGTAGGTTCAACCGAGGCTTCCAAGTGGGTAACTGAAATGGAAACTGAGCATGCTCCAAGACAGAGAAGGTCCCACTACAGAAGGACACTAGAACCACCAGGCCATGCCTGGGATGGTTCTCCCAGACCAATATTTGACTGAGAGACAGAAAACACAAGAGCTTCTCTGCCTAAGATTTACCCCCAAAACATTGGGAGAGAACTTGAGCATCTCTCACTTCACAAGTAGGACCTTGAGATGGATTTATGTTCAGAGAATTCATTTAAAACATTCTCTTAGCCTAGTGTCTAACAGTCTGATATCTGAAGGGGAAACAAAATCATCACCCTGTATATTCAAGCCATGCTGGACCCCTGCCTCCAGGACCCTGAGTAATCCAAAGATCTTCAATTTAGATCTGGTCTCCTGATAGAAAGGCAAGCTCTGTGATAAAGAAATTGGGCTAATTTCCAAAACTATATTGATGGTTTGTTGAAGTACAAAAGAACAAAAATGGTTCAACATTTTGTCATAGGCTCCCTCATCCTCTTGCTTCTGAGTTAATAAGGTTCTGACAAATTTCTTAGTAAAAGGTTGGACACCGTATCTGGTCACAAGACCATATTATGGGAAAATTCTTTGTAAATGACCCTCCTTCCTCCCACCCTGCATTTTCATGGTCACAGCCAGGAAGGATTTGTATATCTTTATTCTTTCCAAGATGGCAAGCTCTTAATTGGAGGCAACAAAATAGAAAAGAGTCTGGGTTAATGGTGAATCTCAACAGAATGAAAAAAACAGAAAAGTGTTGTGAGAATTAAAAGAAAATCTACGAATCCTTCAATGCAGGTGACTAGGTGAAAACCACCCAGCCATAGTTTATCTGTGAAGATTCAAGTGTCCAAACCCTGACTTTTCCCTGAGTGAAATTGCCTTGCTTTAGCAAATATTGATTCACCAGCAAGTGGATAAGAACTGTCAAAAATATGGATCACAGCATTGGATGGCTTTGCTTTTCCATAGAAACTAGACATTTCTCAAGGCGAGAGAAGAATTTTAGCTGGTAGGAAACCCTTCACTATCTCTCCCTCCTTTTAGGATTCCCCATCTTCTTTTATTTCATCACTGCTGCCCTACAGAATCTAAGTTTTGGGAAAGCAGCAGGCATGATTTTCTATTTTTTCTGTATTTCTATTTCTGTTTTTGTACCCCCTGTGTAGCACTGTGCCAGGTACAATACTTTTCACTGTACTTGGCAAAAAGTAAGTTTTAACTGAATTGAATTGGCTTTTTTTAACCACCAAGTAGCACTGAGGTTATGGGGGAAGGGAGAAGGGAATGAGGCTCTTCAAGAAGTTAACAGAGGGAGCACCAGGTAGCCCAAAGAATGTTGGGTTGGGAAAGAAAGAACATGGCTTTGATGATCAGATCAGCTGGTGATGGCCTGTATGATCCTGTACAAATCTCCATCACTTCTGGCTTCACGGGATCTCAGCGGATGTGTTCAAGGGGACTTCAGAGGCCATTTAACTCAAGTTCCATCTTCAGCAAGGATTTTTTAAAAATAAACCAGTGATGGAGACTTAGCTGATCAAATGCAAACGCCTTGAGTGCAGGCAATTAAAAAAAAAATCTGTTTCTTTATCCCACCCTGCAATACTCAGCCTAGCACATATCAAGTGCTTAATAAATGTTTGTTGATTGATTAATTGAATCTAGTATTCCACATTTCTGATTCTTGGGATATTTTCCTGTCAACAATTTCCACCAGTTGCTCTTAGGTTTGATTTCTAAGCAAGAAAAAAGGAAATCGAAAAGATGAGGGGCCTTTAAAGGATTAAACATGACTTTTATGTTCTAATTTGTGTCTTCTCTTCTTCAGCCTGAAAGTTTCCCCTGTCTTCAGCTGATGTTGCCCAGTGCTTCCCTGTGTTGGCTATCTTCTTTGCAGTGTTCTCCTGTTGACCAATGGACTTCCTAAAGGAGAATGCCTACAACTGAGCATGAGACTCCAGATGTGTTCTGATTAAGAGAAAGCAGAGGGAAACATTGGCCTCCATGGACCTGAACACTCTCTTTCTTTCTTTCATTATTGTCCAGGATAGAAGAACAGTTATTTATATTTAGTTAGTGGCCTCATTTTGTCTTCCATGTCACACTTTGGTCTCATTTTGAGCATTCAATCCACCAGACTCCCCAGAGGTAGTGCCAAAATGGATAAAATAGAATAGCTTCATACAGTACCTTAAGCTTTACTGAGTACTTAAACAATCCTTGAAAGACATTAAGCCAGTTCTTTGTGTAGATGATGAAATTGAAGAATTGAGATGTTCGGTGAGTTTTCTGTTATCACACAATTAATCATTTTTGGCGAAGCTGTCTTTGGCCACATGAATCCTGACTCCAAGCCCAGTACTGCAATCTGTGTTCTGCTTATACTATTATTTGCTAGGAATTTGAATTTTTGAACTCATGAATAAGATTTTAATTTTTTCTCTAATTTTTTTATTACTAGAGTATTGGAAAAATTATGATGTAGGAAAAATCTCAAACCCTATAAATACTGAAAAAGTGATCCTGGCAACATTAATTGCTACCAGCCTATATGCCTACTGTCTCATTTATACACAATCTTTAAGAGAGTAATCTATACATGAAAACAAGGTATCCCTGACCAGAGAATTCAGAGAATGAAAGCAGGCATTTGTAAGCAATATTCAGCAATGGACCACATCTTGGCCATTATTTCATCATTAGCTGGATGATGTAGAAAATGCAATATCCCACCATACTTATTATTTGTAGATTATGGAAACCAAAATTGATTTGGTAGTACAAAATAGTACCTTAAAGGTTCATTTATAACAAGTCACACTCTCATCTATGCATTAAAATCAATCATGATTTTTAGGAAGATATAAAAAAATAAATCTTTAAATAATGATCATAGACATAAGGTGAAGCTTCAGACATGGAGATGCATGCTTTCCTAAGGTACTGTCCACTATGATAGAAGAGTTACAGTACCAAATCTGGATTGAAGAGGGACTCCTCATTGACAGTGAAGTCCTTTAGAAGCTGACATTGGTTGATGACATCATACTTATTAAACCAGACCTATGAGTATTGCAGAACCTTCTTGAAGAGATTTCCTGTCACTCAAAAGGGTTTAGCCTTACTATCCACATAAGAAAACCAAGTGGATTAACCCTATTGCTCATATTGCAATGTGCATTTGGATATGCATCCTCTTATCAGAGAATGGACAAGAACTTCCCCAAATGTGTAAGTATGGATGAGCTGTTATTGGAATTGTGACTTCTGAATCTCTGAGGTCACAGTTTTCTTAACTTCAGCCCTTTCTTTTATCCTGTAAAGGTCCTAACTCTATCCTTCATTATACCAGCTCTTCTGTCAGCTGTATGGTGCCTACACATATGATAAACATGCTATAGTTGTCTTCATACAAATCACTGATAAAAATGTTCATTGTCATAAGGCAAAAGTATCCCCGGGACATTCCATTAAAGATTCCCTTCAAATTTCAATTTGATTCAATTCAATAAGCATTTATTGAGGTCCAATATGTGCAAGCCACTTTGCTATATGCTAGGAATGCATAAGAAGAAGCAATCTGGCTCCTTCCTTCAAGGAGATTAAATTCTACAAGGGGTATGTCTACAGATATTCCTCTGAGGAAACTGACATTGGCTTCTTAGTGAACATTCTTTGGGTCAAGTGAGGTCATTCAATCCATTTGGAAGGCATTTTCTTTGGTTTCTCTCTCATTTCTTTGATAGCGCTCATTTTAAACTTTTTTTTTTTGACTTATCTATCATGCTCTAGTTTTCTGATGAAGAAATTTAAATTTATGATTATATGAAAAATGCTACAGATCACTATTGATTAGAAAAAATTCAAATTAAAATGATCTTGACATATCATTTTACACCCAACACATTGGCTAAAATGATTGAAGGGGAAAGCAACAAATGTTGGAAAGCATGTGGAAAAATTTGGACATTAATTCATTGTTGGTGGAATTGCAAATTGATCCATCCATTTTAGGGAGCAATCTGGAGTTATGCCAAAAGAGTTATTAAACTGCTTGTACCCTAGGACTCAGCAGTACCACCAGTGGGTCTATTTCTAAAGATGGTCAAGGAAAAAAGAAAAGCACCTATATGTTCTAAAATATTTATAGTAACTCTTTGTGGTGGCAAAATATAGTAAATTGCAGGGATGCCCACCAACTGGGACATGGCTGAACAAATAATATATAATTGTGATGGAATGAAACCCCCATTAGAATGTAAGTTCCTTAAGAGTATTCTCTCTCTCTCTCTCTCTTCTCTCTCTCTCTCTCTCTCTCTCTCTCTCTCTCTCTCTCTCTCTCTCTCTTTCTCCCTCTCCTTTGTATTTCTATTTCCAGGGCTTAGCACATTTCCTGACATGTTTGTTGGTTATTCAGTTGTTTCAGTCATGTATGATTCTTCATGACCCCTTTTGGGGTTTTCTTGGCAAAGATACTGAGATGGTTTGCCATTTCTTTCTCCAGCTCATTTAACAGAGGAGGAAGCTGAGGAAGGCAGGACTAAGTGTTGCCCAGGTTCACACAGCTAGTAAATGTCTGAGGCCAGATTTGAACTCAGGAACTCCTGACTCCAGGGCTGCATTCCATTCACTGTGTCACCAAGCTTCCCCCACCTCTCACATACTAAACATTTAATAAATGTTGATTAACTATTGACCATTGAATAAGTGTTCTAAACTTTATCCCACATCTTTGCATGGTGTCTACAAAGGTAGTGTAAGAAACTTTCTCAGAACCCCTGCTGAAATCTAGGTAAATTCATTTTTTAAAATATTTTCTAGCCTAGGGGGCAGAGCCAAGATGGCAGAGTAAAAGCAGTGATTTGCTTGTGCTTTCCCCCAAGTCTCTCCAAATACCTATAAGAATGACTCTAGACAAATTCTAAAGCAGAAGAACCCACAAAAAGACAGAGTGAAACAAATTTCCAGACCACGACAGCCCGGATAGTTGATGGGAAAGGTATATTACACCAGGATGGGAGAGACGCCTAGTTTGGCGTGGGTGCACAGGCTGCAGCGAGCCTGAAGCAGTCCTCAGAGGACTGAATCATGGGCAGCTGTGGTGGTTTCTGGACTTCTCAACCCATGAATGCCAAAGACAACTTAGAAGGTCAGTAGGAAAAGTCTGTGTCTGCGGTGAGAGAGAGAAGACAGGTGGTCTGAGCTCCAGTCCCTGCCTGCACTAGGCCCCAGGGTGGTGGCTGCCTCCTGAGCTTCTGGCCCACAGACTGAGGGGGAATCAAGTGGCTGATAAGAAGATGATTGCAGGGATCTCTCTGCTGGTGAAGGTTTCTCTTGCTTTGCTTGTGCTTGGATCTGGGTCACAGTTCTGAGGGGTGGTCATGGGACAAAGACGAGCACTGGCATGGCAGAGCTTACAGTGGCTTTGGAGGGAAAATCCTCCTCACAGTTCCAAGACAGAAAAGAGTGCTTAAGGTCACTCATAGACCAGAACACAGGACAGGAAAACACCTCGCCCTTGATCATAGATAGCACTTTGGAAGAACTGAAAATTTACACTTCTCTAGAAGTATCTCTGGAAACAGCTGCACAAAAACCCTTGAAGTTTGGGACAGTACATTCTCCACGCTGGAAACAGACTCCTACCTTAACCAATAGTTTATAACTCAAGTAATTGGATGGGATTATGAGCAAACAGCACAAAAAGAATCAGACTATATTATCTTACTTTGGTGACAAAGAAGATCAAAACATACAACCAGAAGAGGACAATGAAGCCAAAGGTCCTACATCCAAAGTCTCCAAGAAAAATATGAATTGGACCCAGGCCATGGAGGAGCTCAAAAATGATTTTGAGAAGCAAGTAAGAGAAGTAGAGGAAAAACTGATAGTGACGCTAAAGGAGACCCAAAAAGGTACTGAAGAAAATAACACTGTAAAAAATAGCCTAACCCAAATGGCGAAAGAGGTCCGAAAAGCCAATGAGGAGAAGAATGCCCTAAAAAGCAAAGTTGGCCAAATGGAAAAAGAAGTCCATAAGCTTACTGAAGAAAATTCTTCTTTAAAAATTAGAATGGAGCAATTTGGAAGGTAGTGAGAAATCAAGGCACTGTAACACTAATCCAAAAGAATGAAAAAATAAAAGAGAATGTGAAATATCTCATTGGAAAAAACAACTGACCTGGAAAATAGATCCAGGAGAGAGAAATTAAAAATTCTTGGACTATCTGAAAGCCATGATCAAAGAAAGAGCCTGAACATCATCTTTCAAGAAATTACCAAGAAAAACTGCCCGGACATTTTAGAACCAGAGGGCAAAATACAAATTGAAAGAATCCACCAATCATCTCCTGAAAGAAATCCTCAAAGGAAAACGTGTAGGAATATTGTAGCCAAATTCCAGAATTCCCAGGTCAAGAAGAAAATATTGCAGGCAGCCAGAAAGAAACAATTGAAGTATTGTGGAAAAGCAATCAGGATAACACAAGATTTAGCAGCTTCTCCATTAAGGGACTGGAGGGCATGGAATATAATATTCCTTAGAGTAAAGGAGATAGGATTATGACCAACAATCACCTACCCAGCAAACAGTATAATCACTCAGAGTAAAAAAAAAATGGTCATTCAGTGAAATAGGGGATTTTCAAGCATTCCTGAGGAAAAGACCAGAACTGAATAGAAAACATGACTTTGAAATACAAGGCTCAAGTGAAACATGGAAGAGGTAAACAGAAAAGAGAAATTAAAAGAGACTTATTAAGGTTGAAGTGTTTACATTCTTGCATGGAAAGATGATATTTGTAACTCATGAGTCCTTTGTCAGTATTAGAGTAGTGGGAGGGTAAAATTATATGTATGTATAGATAGATAGATAGATAGATAGATAGATAGATAGATAGATAGATAGATAGATGGATAGATAGATAGATAGATAGATAGATAGATAGATAGATAGATAGATAGATAGATAGATGGATAGATGGCACAGGGTGAGTTGAAGATGAAGGGGTGATATCTGGAAAATAAAATTAAATGGGCAGTGAGGATTATACTGGAAGAAGGAGAAAGGGAGAGGTAGAATGGGGTAAGTTATCTTCCATGAAACAGACAAAAAAAAGGCTTTTATAGTAGAAGGGAGATGGGGGAAGGTGAGAGGGAATGAGTGAATCTTTTTCTCATAGCATTTGGCTTAAGGAGGGAATAACATACACAATGGGATATGGAAATCTATCTTACTCTACAGGAAAATAAGGGGAAAAGGGGACAAGAGAACAGGTGTTCAATAGAGGGGAGGGCAGATTGTGGGAGGGGATAATCAAGAACAAACACTTCTGAGGAAGGATAGGGTCAAAAGAGAGAATAGAATAAATTGGGGTTAGGATAAGATGAAGGGAAATATACTTGGTTTTTCACAACAGGACTACTATGAAAGTGTTTTGTATGACTACACGTCTTTAACCTGTTTTGAGATGCTTGCCTTTTCAATGAGGGTTTGTGGGGAGGGAGGAAGGGAGAAAATTTGTAAACCAAAGTTTTAAAAACACACATTAAAAAAAATAAATACATAAAAATGAATAAAAATATTTTCTGACCTAGTATTGATACATAAATTTACATATCTATGATTTCATCAGTATGAGTAAGTCCTCCATCACCACAGACATGGATAGCAGGTCTTCCGAGAGCTTGTGGTTGAAAAAAATCCATTTCCCTGCAGCCTTATTGGTGGTGGACCTCTCAGAATTCAATTATTTTGTTTCTCAGCACATAGATTTGGATCACATCTCCAGGACCATACTGCTAACAATTCCAGCTTAGTATGCCCTCACCACACTTGCATTCTATTGCCTTAACATCTGAGAAAATGGGGTCTCTGTTAATTGATGGCAGATAATTAGAGTAGGACTAGTGACACTGAAAATAGAGGAAAATGAGCTTTATCTGGCATGATCTATCATTTTTAAATAATATTTTCCTTTCCCCAATTACATGTAAAGGCAGTTTTTAAAAAATCTTTTCTTTTCAAAATTGAGTTCCAAATTATCTCACTCCTTCCTTTCCCTCCTCTTGAGAGAGTGAACAATCTGATAGAAGTTTTATATGTGCAATCATATAAAATATATCTCCATATTAGTCATTTTGTGGAAGAAAATTTGAATAAAAACATTGAAAAATAGTATGCTTTGGTTTGTATTCAAACTTTATCAGTTCTTTCTCTGGAGGTGAGTAGCATTCTCTATCACAAACCCTTTGTGCTTGCCTTAAATCATTGTATTGATGAGAATAGCTAACTTATTTGCAGCTGCTTAATGTGCAATATTGGTTTTACCTGTATAAGATGTTCTCTTGATTCTGCTCACTTCACTTTGTATCATTTCATATAAGTCTTCTTACATTTTTTCTGAAATCATCCTGATAATCATTTCTTTTAGCACAGTACTATTCCATTACAGTTATATACCACAATTTGTTCAGTCATTACCTAATTGATGGACATCCCCTCAATTTCCAATTCTTTGCCACCACAAAAAAGCTGTTATAAATACCCTTTTAGAAGTAGGTTCATTTTCATTTCTTAAAATCATTTTTGAGATACAGACCTAGAAGTGGTATTGCTGGATCAGAGGGTTTTATATCTCTTTGGGCCTAGTTCTAAAATACTCTTCAGAATGACTGAATCACTTCACAACTCTACTAACATTAGTATTATTAGAATTAATACCACAATTTCCCAACATCCCGTCCAACATTTATCATTTTCTCTCTCTGTCATATTAGCCAAGCTGATATGTATGAGGTGGTATCTTGAGTTGTTTTGATTTGCATTTCTCTAATCAATAGTGATTCAGAGAATTATTTTTTCATATGATTATAGATAGCTTTGATTTCTTTTTCCTAAAACTGCCTGTTCAAATCCTTTTACCAAGGGTGGAGAATCTGTGGCCTCCAGGCCACATGTGGCCCTTTAGGTCCTCAAGTGTGGCCTCCACTTCATTGTCTGTGAAACCTGGATAATAATAGCACCTATCTCCTAATCTTTTGTATCAAATAAGTTAATATGTGTAAAATGCTTTGAAAACTTGGAAGTGCCATGTAAGGGGCAGCTATTTTTATTACTATTACTACTGATGATTTTGCTACTACATTCAAGGGACAGTTTCTAAAATGATTTCTAATTGTTGAAACCTAGTGTGGAGTGGATGCTTTTTCTTAGCATTTGTTACAGAGAAGAAGAGGAAATCTCAGGGCAGAGACTGATGTGAATTCAGTTTTAAGAGAGAAGATTTATGAGGGTTTCAGGAAAGGGCAGGTAGGGTCTGGTGGACAAAAGTCTACCGGACAAATCAGTCTAGAATGGTCAGGAAGTTGTCAAGAATGAAATGCTGAAGACATAGAGATTATTCTAATAAGGGGGTGGGAAGGAGGAGTTATATAGAGAGAGGTACTGTGGATGCCCAAGGAATTCATCAGACAATTTAGCTTTTTAAATGTGAGATGGAAGAAAATGCAATTAATGAATGAAGACTAGAAAGCTGTGACACTGTACTGTATGGATAGGGTAAGGAATGTGAAAGGTAAGTATTGATGAGGCTAGTGGAGATAGAGGCCAATGCATTTTGTGTTTCCTGTTCTTTTCTGTATTGGAGAAAGGAAGAGAATTAAAAGAAGAGATAAGGCTGCTATTAAAGAGGATGGAAGTATAATAGTGGATGATAAGGAAATTCCAAGACTAATCAATGTTTTCCCTTCTAAATATAATCATTTTTTGATTAAAAAGATAAGAATAAAAAAGTGTTAATAGGGAGTTAAAATATACACTAAGTAAGAAGACAATAAAAAGATCATATATGACTATATACATATGACACTATATACATATAACTACACAGTACTCTTTACAGTAATTATGACAGAAATTAATAATTTAAGAGATAGTCATTGCATATAGGTAGACTAATCCAAAGTAATAAATTGAAAATATGACTTGTCTTAATTTACTTATTCAATGCATATCATTCACACTATCAAATTATTATTTTCTAGTGTTAGAAACAAATAAATTCATCTGGAAGAACAAAAGGTAAAGAATCCTAGGGATGATAATGTAAAAGTATAGGAAAGAAGGGGGCAACCAGATTTCAATATATACCACAAAGAATTAATCATCAAAGCATGTTGGTGTTTGCCAGAGGATAGATGGATCAATCAATGCAATGGGTTAGGTACACATCATATAGAAGGAAATCAGCAGAGCAGCCTTGTATTTTATAAAGCCCCCAAACAAGCTCTAAGTATAACATCATCATTAGAAAGACAAAAAAAAAAAACTTCTGGGAAAAGAAGAAAGCAATCTTGCAGTAACTGAATCTAGAGCAAAGACACCTCCCACCATAGACAAAGCAAAGCTCCAAAATGGATACATGGAATAGACCAAAAGCATGCCATAATAAACAAATGAGAAGAACATGAAACAATGACCTTGGAGATTGATGGGTTCAGGGCTTTCCCTCTGTGATCATATCAAATTTATCCTGTCTTTTTCTTGTTTGTACAGAGCTGTTTGAATCTTTTCTCCTGCATTATACTGGGAGCTTCATGAGGACAGGAGCTGTGTTTAGCTGTCTTCATATCACCAATGCTTACTTAGCACAGCATCTGTTATCTTGTGTTTAATAAATGCTTAGTGACTGATCTATGGGTAGGGGAAGAATTTATGGTTAAAAAAAAGGATAGAGAATTGCAAAAAGGTGAAATGGATAATTTTGATAACATATTATTAAAATCACTAATAATTAAAATGCAAATTACAACAATATGAAGTACTAATTCACACCCATCAGATTGGCAAATATAATACAAAAGGTAAATGACAAATGTTGGAGGAACTGTGTTGTAAAAAAAAAAAAAAACACCCTGATTCACTGTTCATCAAGCTGGGAATGTGTCTAGCCATTTTAGAAAGCAATTTGGATAAACATTCCAAAGCAAACAAAATTCTGCCTGTCCTTAGATCCAGAAATATCACAACTTGGTCAATACTCCAAAAAGAAAAAAAAAAGAAAACAGTAAAAAGATACACACACACACACACACACACACACACACACACACACACACACACACTCATCCTATTTCAAGGAGTAGCTTCTTCAACCATGGTCAGGGGAGCTGTGCAGCCACAATGCCCCACCCACCCCCATCTCCCCAAGAACAAGGAATGGTTGTTTTGGGAGAATGATTTTGAGAACCCAGGAAAGGAAAGTCCAACACACAACAATCATGCTAACAGTGATTTATATCATGAAATATTAAATCATATCATATTGTATTTTATCATATCTATTACATATTATTTTGTGTAATACACATATGTGTAACGTGTGTTTATAAATATAATCTTTTTTCTATTGATAAACAACTACAACAATTGGAAAAAAGGAAGGTGCTCATTATTTTGATAATGGAAGCACAAGTAAAGCTATATTAATATAAGGGAATACTGATGTGCTGTATGAAATGAGGAAAGGGACACTTTTAAAGAAAGCAAAGGGAAAAAAAACTTTAGTGAACTGATGGAGAGGGAAGTGAGCACAACCAGAACATTTGATACAATAACAATATTAATGGCAAACCACTTGGTAAGACTTAAGAACTCTGATTGATGCATGTTCCAATAATGATGCCAGAAGTATATCACCAGCAGCGATCACACACACACTGCTCACCTTCTCACACAGGGTCTCTGGGCTCAAGTAACTGGATGAATGTGGCCAATGTGTGAATTTGGTTTGATGACTATGCACATTTATTTATTTATTTACTTATGTATTAATTTATGTAGTTATTAGTTTTGCAGTGGGTAGGAGAGGTGTTTTAGGGTTTGGATTCTCCCTCAAAAAAAAAAAAAACAATACCAGGAACATTAGGGAGAACAGAAGGCATGCTATGAAGAATCACTGCCAAAAAGGAGGGTTTTGAAATTCACATGTTTAACTTATTACATATTTAAAACAAAAAGGAAGCACTATATAAGAGATGCATGGAGTCACGCACAATCTTCTAGTGTTCCACAGCACATGCAGACAAGATCCTCTTACCTGATGTTTGGTAAGTTCCAAATACACACACACACACACACACACACACACACACACACACACACACAGAGAGAGAGAGAGAGAGAGAGAGAGAGAGAGAGAGAGAGAGATACACAGATATTCACTTTTAGAGGAGATAGATATACTAAGAGAGAGGAGACATGCTGGTACACTGTGATTGGAACTGTGAAATGATCCAACCATTTCAGATTTTAGGTTGGAACTAAGCAAGAAAAAATATTAAACTTTTCATATTCTTTAATTGGCCCTTTAACCCAGTGTTGTCTCCTTCGTTCATGTAACCCAAGGAAGCTGAATCCAGAAACAAAAGTACAGTATAAACCACCACTTTCGCAGCAGTTCTCTTTTTGATGCCAAGGAACTGAAAGCCAATTAGGGGCAGCTTCTTGGGGAGTGGCTACAATACCGCGGTATCCCAATATAATGGAATATTGTTGTGCAACCTGCAATGATGAGTAAGAATTCAGAACCATAGGAAGATTTGTTAAAAAAAAAAAATAACTAAAATCCAACCTTCCATAGGAAGCCTTCCTCAACCTCTCTTAATTCGGGTGCTTTTCCCTGTCATTATTTCTTGTTCATCCTGTATGGAGCTTGCTTTGTATATAATTGTTTGCATATTGTCCCTCCTATTAGATCAAAAGATCCTTGAAGGCAGGGACTGTCTTTTGCTTCTTTTGTATCTCCAGTGCTTTGTGTAATGCCTAGCACATAGTAGGTGTTTAACAAATGTTCATTGACCGAAGGAATGCATGAATAAATGAAAATAAATTAAGTCAAATCAAGAGAAAATTGCACATAGTGACTACAGCAATATAAAAGTGCAGATCACTGGAAAGAAGTTGAATCCCAAGTAACTGAAGATAAAATGAAAGTTTCAGAGAGTAGATAAGGAAATATTTGTCTTCCCTCATTGCAAAGAGAGGGGAGAATGTTGAGGCTGAATACTGAATATGTAATGTCTCTGTAAAGTGCTCTGGAGCATGCACAGACCTCATCAGCTACCTCAGGTGATGCAACCTCTCCATGGGAAGTATGCTAGGGACTTGCTTCTGGGACAGTTCTGAGATGTGCCAAGATAGAGCCCTGAAGAGACTGTGGAGCACATGTAGACATTCTGTAACTGGTTCTGGCTAGCTAACTGCATGATGAAGAGAAGACTCCTTGATTTTCTGCAGAGGCATTGCAGAAGGCTTGTCAGCTTTGCTATTTCCTTTTTGTCTCATGCACGCGGGGGAAATCAGTAACTGATTTGTTTGTGGTGTCCAGTGAGAAACGGTTTTCTAAAAGGAAAGGCCCTTGGTTTTTACTCCTCTCTGAGGCCACTTGGCCCTGAGAATTGTGCCTTGGTCTTTTTTTTTTCTTCCTTCTTTTGTATCCTTTGTTCAAGAAGTAGCTTCTCCAACCTTTGTCAGAAGCTTTGTGCAGCCACAATGCCCCCCCCATCCCTCCTCTCCTCAGGAACAAGGAATGGTTGATGTGGCAGACTGATTTGGAGAACCCAGAGAAGTAGAAAGGCCCACAAAGCAGTCATGCTGTATCTATGAACTTGGTGGGACCAGTGCTATGTTGGAACTGAGTGAAGTTTGTAGTCTACTTCACCAGAGACCAAGGTGGTAGAAGAGAGAATGTGCCCAAATGGTATTGAATAAAATGCTTATGTGTCTGCTCATGATTTACAGTTAAGGTTAATAGGCATTTCTATGAGCTGCATAATGTTATGTGGCTACTTGAAGCTGAGATGCTTGTCACTGGTCCCTAATAGATGGGACAACACAATTGGGAGAGCTTGAGGGAGAGCATTAGGTAAGAGGCCCCCTCTGCATCATGGCCTAGAATCCTGAGGGAAGATGGAGCCCCTCTTGACTCTAGGATAGGAAGCCAGAGAAATCTTATGACATGTGCATCTTCAGACAACCACTGTAGCTGTGGGGTTGGCTTAATTGTTTCTCTTTGTCACAACACAGATTTAAATCTAGGAATCTTCATGAATCCTCATAACAGATATAAGACAAAAAACACAATAAAATGCATGTAGAATTAATTCCAGATAAATACAAAATCTTAAAGAAATGTTTCTAAATCCATTGTGGAGTTCTGATATCAGAATATATTGTCATACTCTGAATACATGTAAAGCATTTTATCATGGTAAGCCAGATGACAAGTGATTTGAAGAAGTGGGGAGTTTCCTGGAACTCTTGCACCTGATTTGTTTGCAGTGGGGTATGACTGCCCAAAGAGGTAATGTGGTATCCAATAATGCTCATGGAGATTCAGCTTTCAGAAGGGGCAGGTGATCCTTCCTCTTTACTCAATGCCATCGATTCCTGTCTGAAATTCTGTGAAGCTGGAGAGCATCCAGAGCTAAAAACACAGCAGAGGGAATTGTGAGATGTGGGAATCAGTGGAAGGGACTGAGGACCCAGTATGGGGAAGATCAACCTTAAAGTGGCATGAGAGCCATCTTCAAGTATTTGAAGGGCTATGACCTGGAAAGCAGCATTAGCATCATTCCGCTTGATGATGGAAGACAAAACTGAAAGTGATGGGTAGGAGTGGGGACATCTTGCTGATAATCAGAGTTACTTGACAGTGGAATGTGCTGCTTTGTGATGTACTGAGCTCTTCCTCAGTAGAGATATCCATGCAAAGGATGGAGTACTACTTACTGGATACATTGAAGACATAGAGATTATTGATTAGTCAATGTGAAAGTACATAGAATCTTTCTTTGGTATCTGCTTCTATGATTGTGTCCCTTCCATCTCTGCGATTCTACAATTATTCTGTGCTATGCTAAGCCTACTCAGAATACAAAGAGAAAAAAAAATAATAAAACAAACACTTTCAGCCACTAAAGAACTTAAAAGCTAATGACACTGGGGGAGGGAAGGATATGGCATGTACGCATAAGATTAAGATAGCATAATGAGAGAGGGGAAAAGCAGAAATCCAGGCAAACTTTTATTTTAAATTCAATTTTAGTTTTTAAATGAACAGATATCTATTTTTACTTACTTCACACCTCATTGAGAGAAAAAAGGTCCTTGTAACAAATATTCACAGTGAAGCAAAACACATTTCCTCATTAGCTGTATTCAAGAAAATATCTGTTTCATTCCACCCTCTCAGTCCATTGCCTCTTGCTCACTTCTGCTATATTTTAGATTCCCTGGAATCATGGTTAGTCATTATGTTGATCAAAATTCTTACAGCTTTTAGAGTTGTTTGTCTTTACAGTGTTGTTATCATGTGAATTTACAGAGATAATTGGAGCCACTGAGGGTAAAAAAAATAAGCATGTAGATCACATGACAGATCTATGCCCAAGTACAATTGTTTGGCAACAGGATAAAGGGTGGTGCTGGGTTAAGGGAGGAAAAGATGTGAGGAGATCTGTACAGAAGTTCTTGAACTAGCTCAAGCAGTTAACCATGGAAACCTATCCTAGGAAATTATCATTGTGAAATGTTGGCAAGCTGAAATCAGCAAGATTTGATGACTGTTGTGATTCAGTGAAGGAGAGCCAGTCCAAGGTAATTGTGTACCTTCATGGCTGGGCAACCTGAGATGGGGATCACAGAATTTGGTGGGGGGAAGGAAAATATTTGGGGGAAGGTAAAAGAAAAAGGAGTACATTTGGGGGGCACTTTCTTCTTCTTACTTTCTTTCACAAAATAATTACAGTATCTAAGACTTGACAGGATTTCCAAATTCATATATTCTATTCTTCACATGAACAGCCATTCCTTCTCTGATGTAACCAATCAGCCATCTTCCCTACTGTACCCAAAGCCTCCTGAGAGAGGATACCTGCTATATCAAGAGGCTGCCTGTTACTTGTAAGTACCTCCAAGTACAATAGGCTGCCTCTGGAGGTAGTAGGATCCCCTCTTACAGACCTTCACTTGGTGAGGATATTGTAGAGGAAAGTATTTCACATTTGGATTAGATAAGATAGTCATTGAGCTTCTTTGAAAATCTGAAATTCCTTTCTTCTCTGACTCACTTACATAAGACTCTAATTGTTAGGCCATATTACTTTACACAGGAGCCTAATTCAATTTCTTTGGTTGTTCTACAAATTTATCCTAATCCTTCTTCTCCAAAACAGAATGTATTTTAGTGTATTTCCTAAATATGGAGCTCAGAATTTAACACAACCCTCGTATGTAACCTGGCCAGGACAGAGTAGGAAAGAAGGATGACCATCTCCTTCCTAAAAGCCTCTCCTAATGTAGCCTCAAATGGAAACCCATATCTTCTGATAGTGTACATCATTAAATGGAGTGCCTTAAAGCCCACAAAGATGTCCCCAATCTATTTCCTCTGATTTTTTGTCTAAGAATACAGACTCCATCTTTTACTTTTAAAATTAATTTATGACCTGCAGTTTTGAAATTCGCAATGACATTTTTAAACCCCACACTTCTTTCAGCCTAGAGCACTAGTTGGCCACTTCAATTACCATCTGGTTAACTCTAAAGAGTCATTTCAAGAGAATAAGACACTAGAGCAAATCCTGGTTGCAATCAGGACAACAGCCTGAAGAAAAACACCCCAGAAGGAGTAACATAAAATAAATAGGACTCCTGATTGCACACAGTGAAGTTAATAAGAGACCTGAATCTCTTGCATTGTTCAGCACTCAATTATCCCCCTTTTCAATTGCCACAAAGTGACCCTGTCTCAAAGCTCTGTCCTATTTTTTTTCTTCAATATAAATAGGCATATTATTTGTGCCATATCATTACTTTGGTCTTTTCAAAGTCTTCCTTGCTTTATCGAATGTAGCCTTGAGGCATAAAAACAAAGAGACTTAGTGCAATCTACATTCTTTTCAGATTTTTTCTCATTCTTAAAAAAAAAAAAGAAAAAAATGCCCTTCTTTCAACACCAGCATGCAGTCCTACAAATGGCTAGATTCCTGATGGTGGATGATTGTCCCAAATAAGACCCAAAGGTGGGTCTTCTATATTAGGTGTTAATAAGGCAAGAAGAGGAGGAAGAATGGAAAATTAATAGGGACCATTGGTTAACAGAATCATAAAACAACTATACTAATTATTTATTATTATATTTATGTATTTATTATTATATGTATTTATGATTATTATAGCAGCTTACATTCAGTAATAAGATATTTTGAAGACTGAAAACTCTATCAATATAAATTTGTTTTCTACCTGATTCTCCCCATGACACTGGGAGATTGGTGTATTTGCAAAGTACGATGTTCCCAAGTCTACAGGTGAGAAAAGTGAGGCTAGGTGAGATGAAGTGACTTGACTTGTTGCTCCCAGGCTTGCAATTTTTCTGCTCCTTCAACATGTTGAGGCTGTGATGGATCCATAATCACATCATCGTGGGTTTGGCCTCCAGTGGTGCAGATTGTAAGCCATTAACCTCTTTTGTTTCTGTGAGAAATCTTCAGATTCTCACATCTTCTATAGGGATTCCAGTCAATCACTCAATGTGCATGCATCTTTCTTTCCATCTTTTGACATAGAGCATACAGACTGTCCTTTGGTTATGTCTCAATCTTTACAGTCTTTTACAGTTTTTCCAGTCAAATATCTTTCTAATACTATATTTCCATCTTTTCTTGGCCATTTTCCATTAACAAAGTATTCATGCCCACCATAACTGTGTGCACTATTCACCAAAGAGAAACAGTGGAGAGAGCATTAGTAATCAACAAACCTTTGCAAATTTCTTTTCTATAAACTATTTTAAGGAATAATTTCCATACTTAACAATAAATTTTTGATATAGGCATGAGAAGGGAGAACACTGAATTTCTCAAAGCATTTGCTATAGCACACTAAAAGATTTAAAATATGTACGATTTTGTTGTTGCCTTACACAGGATTGGCAGGCTCGGATTATTTGTGATCAATGAGGTCGAAGATCCATTTGAATATTTCAGGGAAAAAATAAACTGAATAAATGAGCAATCAATTAAAAATTAATACATAAATAAGTAAACAAATGTACAAATAAATATATTGTTAAACAAATGGATGGATAAATGGATGAATAAACAAAAAGAAGTCAGTGACTTTTAAAGAGAAGTGAAATAAATAAATAAACGAGTGAATGAGTGAATAAGCAAGCAAGCAGTTGACTAGTTAAAGGCAAATATAACCTTAAAAGATTTCATTTAATAATGCATCTTTCACAGATATATTTAGATCATGCACAATTCATTGATACAAGCAAACACAAAAATTCAGCAATCCCCGGACACCAATAAGAAGCCAGAAATGGAATAGGCAGCTATTTGCTCACTGTGTTCATGATGGTTGTTCAGGAGAGAACCTACATGGAAGAGGATTTCCTTTCAGGTAGTGAGTTCCTACAGATGTATCTTTTTGCATATGTTATCATGCTGTTTACTTCAAACCCATGAATATTAAAGGACCCTCTCAATGAGAATAATTGCCACTCAGAAAAAAAAAAATTGGTTTCATTATACCTATAGGGAAATAACATGGTTAAGTAATGCTTACTGTCCACTGTGCCATGGGATTGACAGCCTATTGAATGTTTCCATGAATTCACGTTCCTTAGATAAATGTGGTAACTGCGGTATGAATTGGATGCATTATGGTATGAAAGGAAGGAAGTCATCTAGGCCACATTGGGTGAATTTTGCAGCAGGTTCAATGACTCTAAGATTCTCCCTGAAGTTCAAATTCAGCTTCTTAACAGTAGCATTATTTCAGTGATCATTTGTGACTGGGAACCACAGAATATCTCACTTCCTGAAGAATTAAAATTGCTGTTTATTCAAAAGGTAGTGGTGGGTTTGCAGAGACTGTAGCATTCAACTAATAATGACTTGCATGAAAAAGGGGATTTGAAGACATCATTCAGGAAATGGAGGATTGGAAAATGAGTGGCCATATAGAAAGGAAAATGGGGTGGCCATATAGCAAGGAAAGGATAGACTATAGATAGACTATATTGACCATTAACCACATAATGCTGAGAGACTTAGAGGAAGACCTGTTGAACAGTGGGCTGATCCCTTTCTGGAAGTTTATGAGAGTAAAAGGACAATTATCATTGAGAATATTAGTTAGGTTGAGATCTGCATACTTTGGTGAAGTTATCTCATTGATGATACCATGAACCTGTAGAATGAAAAGCCCTTACAAAAGAATTGAATAGGGGCAGCTAGGTGGATCAGTGGGTAGAGCACCAGCCCTGGAGTCAGGAAGACCTGAGTTCAAATCCGACCTCAGACACTTGGCATTTACTATCTGCATGACCCTGGGCGAGTTACTTGACCCGATTGCCCATTCAAAAAATATGAATAAAATAACTTACAAAAATTAAAATTAAAAGTATCATATATGTGTGTATATGCATATGTGTATATGTGTGTGTGTCTAATGTTGTTAATATCCTTGAAATTTGAGCATCCCTGGGTGAAGTCCAAGTCGTCCTGCCATAGTTCTTTTCACTCATCTTCCATGATACAGAAAACTAGGTCCCATGGAATCTTTGCTGCATTCCAAAAAAAACATTTTGATGGAAAGTGACCATCATTATATTTTGGACTCTTGGGGATTTTGTCCCACAGCTGTGTTGTTATGTAAATACTGCTTTTTTTCCAGATGATGTAACTGCTCTTGGCCCTGTGAACTGATGACTTCACTGTCTGTTCACAATAGTTATTTGCTTCCCTAATTGCATCTTAATTATTTTTCAATTGCTAAAACAACACTTTCTGAGTTTATTAAAAAGTACTTTCTAGTGAACTACCCGAAGGCATCATCAACATTTCATTATTGTCACACCATCCAGAAGAAATGAATTATCAAACTTCGCAGCTTCAGTAAAGCAGATGCAAACAAGAAGAGACATATCCTGAAGAATTCTGAACCAGCCCTAAGTACAGATTGGCATCTAAGATGGAAGTAATTTCTTCATACATTATTTAGGAATCATATTTGCTTATAAAATAGTTGCTTCATTATCAGGATCTGATAATTCAACTTTCTTAAAGGCTCTTGCATCTGTCATGTTTTTCACCACCCCTCCCCAAAATACCTCTTTCACTAGCTCTACCTATCCTCCTTATCATTGTCTATATCTACATCTGCATCTATTTATCTGCATATATACATATGTAATGCATATATGCACATAAATATACCTAACTGTGATCCATTCTCTTGTACAAGAGTTAAAACAACATTCTAAAGACATACATTTTAAATGCTTTAGCTTGGAAATGAAGGCAATCTGAAATATGGCCCAACCCAATCTGTCTCTGTAACTATCAATCATGAAAATTTCTGTTTTTCTTATTATTCTTCTAAATATGCTCATTCCTTACTCAATTATCATGGCCACTAGCCAGTTGTGTTATTTTGTCCAAGTCTTTTCCAACTGAGGGCTTCAATTTCCTCATCTGTAAGCAGGTGAGTTGAAAAGACAGAATGATAAGATGCCTTGTCATCTCTGGATTCAGAGCCAGGGGTCTTGGGTTCTAGGGCCATGTTGCTGACTGACTAGGGAAATATCAGGGCCTCATTTTTCTTCTCCCCCCTCTTTTTTGACACAGTTTAATCTTCCCATTTTCATCTAGTACTAAATTGAAAATCCTCTGGCAGTAATAATAATTGACAGTTTAAGATTCACAGTGAAATTCCATACATCATGTTCTTTCCTCCTCATAGCTACTCTGTCAGGTAGGTTTTATTAGTTTTACTATTCCCATTCAATGGTTGAGACAATTGAAGTTCAGAGACATTGACTGAATTGTCCACAACCATGCAGCTACTAAGTATCAGAAGTAGCATTTGATCTCACTATTTTTTCTGACTCCAAATCTAGCACTCCTTCTCCCATAGTACAATTCGATTCAATCCAAATAAGAAAGCATATTTTAAGTGCCCCCTGTGTGCCAGGCACTATACTTGGTGCTGGGGCTACAAAGATCAAGATGAAAGAAATTTTGCTTTCAAGAGACTTGGGTTATATTGAGATGGGAAACTATTTCTATTGAAAATTAGGTTCCCAGGGGCAGCTAGGTGGTGCAATGGATAGAGCACTGGCCCTGAATTCAGAAGGACCTGAGTTCAAATCCGGCCTCAGACACATAACACTTACTAGCTGTGTGACCCTGGGCAAGTCACTTAACCCCATTGCCTAACCAAAAAACAAAAAAAGAAATGAAAAAAGAAAAAAAAAATTAGGTTCCCAATTTGTATCAAGTAATTTCTGGCAAGAGAACATGTGTTTTATGAAGGGCAGCTTATTCACTGTAGAGTAGAGATCCTAATGACACATGGTACAATCAGATAGAGGCACAGGAAGGATGAAGTTGAGTGTGTGGGGTTTAGGAGCAGGAAGTGATATCCAAGGAGGTCAGCTTTGGTTTAAGGAGGGTGATCATCTGAATGGATTTATAAAACAGTTGAATGTCACATCCTTTGTAACAGCAATGATAGCATTGCGTTGATTATCAATCCTTGAGCAAGATTTAGAAAACAGGAAGGTGGAGGATCCAAAACATAGTGAATCTTGGTTTCTATCAAGATATGGATTAGGGGAGTCCTAGAACCTGGCTGGTTAGAGAGAGAGGAGGCAGGTGTGAGAGATTTCCCTTCCAATCAGTGTCAGATTAGTTCTGTCCCAGTGTTCTCTCCAATATTATATAGATTGTCTTCTCTTCCTCTAGGGTGGGATGTTCAGGAGGATCTTTGGTCCTAGACTGATATTTAGGCATCACATTTACTGGGTTCCCTCAGAGACCTTTTGTAGTACAATTGGTCTATGACACAAGCTATTTTAGAGGCACGCTTACCTGTCTATGTCAAGAGCACTGCAGTCCTCCTTCCCATGATTGTGCCTTCATTCTCCCCATCCCTTACCTCCTGTTGCATTTAAGAATGATTTCTCCCATTGGCACAAACTTATCTTTATTCAGTGTTACTCTGAAAATACTGAGAAATGGGAAACTTTGTGTATATAGAAGAGAGGAAGAATTTACCATCATAGAGCTCACAGAACAAGCCTGCCTTGGAGTAATGATTACTTGTTCCCAACCTTGATTAAAAAAAATGAGGCAACATTAGTCATTACTCCAGGAATACAAAATAACTCCAAATCTAGATTTCCCCCAGAACAAAATTTTCCCAATAATTTGAGAGGAAAGAAAACAACCTTTGAAAAGAATACAAAAGTGTCTGACTCTGTCTTCTGACTCCTTCATATTGAAGAAATGATCAGTAATTAGATAATTTTTAGCCATCCCATTTCATTATAGAACTTAAAGAAAAGGCAGTGGAAATTTCTTTGTACTTAATTGTGGAATTTGTCTAAGGCTGATGATGATAGCCACCAAAGACATCAGAGACATTTAATACCTTGGATACATTTGGATGTCCTGTATCAGTGATTCATTATGACTTGGCAGTATTGCTGGGGCTTGAAGTCTCTTCCAATGGGTTCTTAATTCTAACAGGTCCTACACAAGTAGAAATTACTAGCATTAGGTCCAATAATGAACTGGATGTCTGGATGTTCTGGGTGGCGGTGCTGGGGTGAGGAGGAGTGCTGGTGCGGTGGAACTTGTAGTGGCAGTAAAGAGGAAACCCTCCTCACAGTTCCAAGAGAGAAAATACTGCCTGTGGCCAGTCACTCAAAGAACAGAGCACAGGCCAGGAAAACAGTATCCCCCTCGACCCTTATCATACAATCTTGGAAGAACTGAAAATTTACAGGTCCCTAGAAGTATCTCTGAAAAAAGCTATACAAACCCCTGAAGCTTGGGACAATACATTATCCACATATGAAGCAGACTCTTACCTTAACAAAGAGTTTAAAACTCAAGTAGATGGGGGGGTGGAGCCAAGATGGCTGAGTGAAAGCAATGACTTGCTTGAGCTCTCCCCCAACCCCTCCAAATACTCAAAAAATGGCTCTAAACAAATTCTGAAGCAGCAGAAGACACAAAAAAATGGAGTGAAACAAATTTCCAGCCCAAAACAACCTGGATGATTGATCAGAAAGGTGTATCACGCTGGGCTGGGAGCACAGCACAGCATGGCGTGGGTGCGCAGGCTGCAGTAAACCTGGAGCAGGACTCAGAGGACTGAATCACGGGCAGCTGTGGTGGTTTCCAGACTCCTCAATCCATGAACGCCAAAGACAACTTAGAAGGTCAATGGAAAATGTCTGTTTCTGTGGTGCTCAGAGAGGAAGGCAGGGTTTTAGCTATACTCCCCAAGACCGTGGCCCTGGGGGTGGGCAGCTGCTTCCTGAGCTTCAGGCCCACAGACTGAGGGGGAATCCAGTGGCTGATCAGAAAGGGATTGCAGGGATCTCTTTGCCAGTGCTCAGGCAGGAATCTCTTGCTTTGCCCATGTTTGGATCTGGGTCACAGTTCTGGGTGGCAGTGCTGAGGTGAGGAGGAGTGCTGGCATGGAGGAGCTTATAGTGGCTGTGAAGAACAGCCCCTCCTCACAGTTACAGGACAGAAAGGAGTACTTGTGGTCACATGTCAGGAAAGGAGTAAGCACCTCACCTCTTATCATACCACTTTGGAAGAACTGAAAATTTACAGGTCCCTACAAGTAGCTCTGAAAACAGCTATACAAACCCCTTAAGCTTGGGACAGTACACTCTCCACATTGGAAGCAGACTCTTACCCTAACAAAGAGTTTAATACTCAAGTAATTGGCTGGCATCATGAGCAAGCAGTGCAAAAAGAGTCAGACTATATTATCTTACTTTGGTGAAAAAGAAATCAAAATATACAACCAGAAGAAGACAACAAAGTCAAAGCTCCTACATCCAAAGCCTCCAAGAAAAATATGAATCAGTCCCAGGCCTTGGAAGAGCTCAAAAGGGATTTTGAGAAGCAAGTAAGGAAGTAGAGGAAAAACTGGGAAGAGAAATGAGAGTGATGCAAGAAAATCATGAAAAACAAGTCAACAGCTTGCTAAAGGAGACCAAAAAAATACTGAAGAAAATAACACCTTAAAAAATAGCCTAACCCAAATGGCAAAAGAGGTCCAAAAAGCCAATGAGGAGAAAAATGCCCTAAAAAGAAAAATTGGCCAAATGGAAAAGGAAGTCCAAAAGCTTACTGAAAAAATACTTCCTTAAAAATTAGAATAGAGCAATTGGAAATAGTGACTTTATGAGAAATCAAGACACAGTAAACAAATCCAAAAGAATGAAAAATTAGAAAACAATGTGAAATATCTCATTGGAAAAACAACTGACCTGGAAAATAGATCCAGGAGAGAGAATTTAAAAATTATTGGACTATCTGAAAGCCATGATCAAAAAAAGAGCCTAGACATCATCTTTCAAGAAATTATCAAGGAAAACTGCCCTGATAATTAGAACCAGAGGGCAAAATAGAAATTGAAAGAATCCACAGATCTCCTCCTGAAAGAGATCCCCAAAGGAAAACTCCTAGGAATATAGCCAAATTGTTCCCAGGTCAAGGAGAAAATATTACAAGCTGCCAGAAAGAAACAATTCAAGTACTGTGGAAACACAATCAGGATAACACAAGATTTAGCAGCTTCTACATTAAAGGACTGCAGGGCATGGAATATAATATTCTGGAGGGCAAAGGAGATAGGATTACAACCAAGAATCACCTACCCAGCAAAACTGAGTATAATCCTTCAGGGGAAAAAATGGTCATTCAGTGAAATAGAGGACTTTCAAGCATTCCTGATGAAAAGACCAGAGCTGAATAGAAAATTTGACTTTCAAATACAGGACTCAGTGGAACATGAAGAGGTAAATAGGAAAGACAAATCACAAGAGACTTATTAAGATTGAGCTGTTTACATTCCTGCATGGAAAGATGATATTTATAACTCATGAGACTATTCAGTATTAGGGCACTTGAAAAAAAAATTATATATATGTATAGATAGATAGATAGATAGATAGATAGAGGGCACAGGGTGAGTTGAAGATTAAGGGGTCATATCTGGAGAATAAAATTAAGGGATGAGAGAGGATGATACTCAGAGAAGAAGAAAGGGAGAGGTAGAATGGGGTAAATTATCTCAAAAAAAAAACCCAGAAAAGTCTCTTACAGTGGAGGGGAAGCAGGGGAAGGTGAGAGGGAATGAGTGAATCTTATTCTCATAGGATTTGGCTTAAGGAGGGAATAACATACACATTCAATTGGGTATGGAAATCTGTCTTACCCTACAGGAAAATAGGGGGATAAAGGGACAAGAGAGCAGGGGGATGATAGAGAGGAGGGCAGATTGGGAAAGGGGTAATCAGAAGGAAATACTTCTGAGGAGGGACAGGGTCAAAAGAAAGAATAGAATAAATGGGAGGGCAGGATAGGATTAAGGGAAATAGAGTTAGTTTTTCACAACATGTCTGCTATGGAAGTGTTTTTCATAACTGAACATGTATAACCTATATTGAGTCGTTTGCCTTTTTAATGACGGTGGATGGAGAGGGAGGAAGAGAGAAAATTTGAAACCTAAAGTTTTAAAAATATATATTAAAAAAATATTTTCACATGCTACTGGGAAATAAGAAATATAGGAGATGGGTCATTAACATCTATCCTGCCCTACAGGAAAATAGAAGGGGAAGGGAATGAGAGAAGGAGGGTGAGATAGAGGAGAAGACACACTAGGGGAAGGGATATTCAGAATGCATGCTATTCTGGGGTGGAGGGAGGGGTGAGAAGGGGCAAAAATGTGGAACTCAAAAACTTGTAGAAGTGAATGTTGAAAACTAAAAATAAATAAATCTATATTTTAAAAAACTCCATTAGTTGTCTGGGATCATGAGCAAGCAGTGCAAAAAGAGTCAGACTATATTATCTTACTTTGATGACAAAGAAGATCAAAACATACAACCAGAAGAAGACGACAATGTCAAAGCTCCTACATCCAAAGCCTCCAAGAAAAATGTGAATCAGTCCCAGGCCTTAGAAGAGTTCAAAAGGGATTTTGAGAATCAAGTAAGAGAAGTAGAGGAAAAACTGGGAAGAGCAATGAGAGTGATGCAAGAAAATCATGAAAAACAAGTCAACAGTTTGCTAAAGGAGACTCAAAAAAATACTGAAGAAAATAACACCTTAAAAAATAGCCTAACCCAAATGGCAAAAGAGGTACAAAAAGCCAATGAGAAGAATGCCCTAAAAAACAAAGTTGGCCAAATGGAAAAGGAAGTCCAACAGCTTACTGAAGAAAATTCTTCCATAAAAAATTTGAATATAGTGACTTTATGAGAAATCAAGACACTGTAGAACAAATCCAAAAGAATGAAAAATTAGAAAACAATGTGAAATATCTCATTGGAAAAACAACTGACCTGGAAAATAGATCCAGGAGAGAGAATTTAAAAATTATTGGACTATCTGAAAGCCATGATCAAAACAAGAGCCTAGACATCATCTTTCAAGAAATTATCAAGGAAAACTGCCCAGGTATTTTAGAACCGGAGGGTAAAATAGAAATTGAAATAATCCACCAATCTCACCCCAAAAGAGATCCCCAAAGGAAAACTCCTAGGAATATTGCAGTTTGTAGGAGAAGGAGAAAATATTGCAAGCAGCCAGAAAGAAACAATTCAAGTATGGTGGAAACACAATCAGGATAACACAAGATTTAGCAGCTTCTACATTGAAGGACTGCAGGTCATGGAATATAATATTCTGGAGGGCAAAGGAGATAGGATTACAACCAAGAATCACCTACCCAGCAAAACTGAGTATAATCCTTCAGGGGAAAAAATGGGCGTTCAGTGAAATAGAGGACTTTCAAGCATTCTTGATGAAAAGACCAGAGGTGAATAGAAAATTTGACTTCCAAATACAAGACTGAAATGGAACATGAAGAGGTAAGCAGGAAAGAGAAATCATAAGAGACTTATTGAGGCTGAACTGCTTGCATTCCTGAATTGAAAGATGATATTTGTAACTCATGAGACCTTTGTACATATTAGGATAGTGGGAGAGGGAAAATTATATGTATGTATGTATGTATGTATAGATAGATAGATAGATAGATAGATAGATAGATAGATAGATAGATGGCAAAGGGTGAGTTGAAGATGAAGAGGTGATATCTGGAGAATAAAATGAAGGGGTGAGAGGACTATACTAGGAGAAGGAGAAAGGGAGAAGTAGAATGGGGTACATTATCTTGCACTAAACAGAAAATGAAAGGTTCTTACAGTGGAGGGGAAACAGGGGAAGGTGAGAGGAAATGAGGGAATCTTATTCTCATAGGATTTGGCTTAAGGAGAGAATAACATACACACTCAATTGGGTATGGAAATCTGTCTTACCCTATAGGAAAATAGGGGAGGAAGGGAACAAGAGATCAGGGGGATGATAGGGAAAAAGGCAGATTGGGAAAGGGGTAATCAGAAGGAAGTACTTCGGAGGAGGGACAGGGTCAAAAGAAAGAATAGAATAAATGGGGGGCAGGATAGGATTAAGGGAAATAGACTTAGTTTTTCACAACATGTCTACTATGGAAGTGTTTTGCATAACTGCATATGTATGGCCTGTGTTGAGTTGCTTGCCTTTTTAATGAGGGAGTGTGGGGTCAGAAGAAGGGAGAAAATTTGGAACCCAAATGTTCAAAAAAAAGTGTTTCCACATGCAGGAGTGAAATAAGAAGTACAGGAAATGAGGTACAGAAATCTATCCTGCCCTACAGGAAAATAGAAGGGGAAAGGGATAAAAGAAAGGGGGGGTGAGAGATAGAAGGGAGGGCAGACTAAATGAAGGGATATTCAGAATGCATGCCATCTTGGGGTGGGGGAAGGGGAAGATGGGGTTAAAATTTGGAATTCAAAATCTTGTGGAAGTAAATGTTGAAAACTAAAAATAAATAAATGCATATAAAAATAAATACAATTTTAAAAAATGAATCAGCCAAGACATGTTAGGAGGGAGTTATCTTCTCAATAGCAGAAAGGGTAGTGGAAGCTCTGGTAAGAACAATTTGTGGCACAGTGGAGAAAGTGATGACCTTGTAATCATAGTCCTTGTATTTGAATGTTGACTTGCCACTTAGTACCTGGGTGATGTCAGCCTAATCATTTCCTGTCTTTGGGACTCAGCTTTCTCACGTGTAAAACGAAGGAGTCAGATTAGATGAGTGTATCAGGTCCCTTTCAATTTGGGAGATGTCTGGTGAACATAGTTAGCATCAGTGGGGAGGATGCTGAAAACTTGGCTCTTTGAGGAAGCTGTGGTGCAGAAGCCTTGTGCATGAAATCAATTTCTGTCACTTTTTAACTGTGGAACCTTGGGCTACTCTCTTCACCCCTTAATTTCCTCCTCTGTGAAATGAAGGGGTTAGATTTGGGCATCTCTGTGGGTCTTCCAGCTGTAGATGTTTGCTTGTGGATTCTAAGGTCCTTCACAAAGGAGGAGATTGGCTAGAACCCCACATGTGCTCAAATCCAACTCAAACCTCATGACTCCATTGATGCATTGATCTTCATAGGAACAAGTAGAACCCTAAGCAAGCTCTCTCAGTCAGCATCACAACCCACTGACTCCCCAAGGCCACAGAAGACTCAGCATTCAGAGATGCTTTCCTCCCTTCCTGATGAGAACACTGAACCTGTGTTCTCATAATATTTAATCTGCCAATGTCTTGGATAGCCACCACCATTCAGACAGCCAAACACTAGGCATGAAAATGGACCAGAGCGTAATTGGTGAAAACAGATCTCTCACACCTTGAGACACATGTTCTCAGGAAAGCCTGGAATAAAAGCATCCTTGGATGGGCCTCATTTTCTTTGGGACATGAACAAAAGCTCCTCTCCTCATGTGCAAAATTGCCATTTTAGACAAGGAAAAAAAAACATTTTTCTTTTTTTTTTACAAAGACTGAAATCTGTGAAAGGAATGAATTTTCATACCAAATAGAGAGCAAATTGGTAATTTCATAGTGCTCAAAGTTTCTGTGCAGCTCCACTCTGTAGACCTCTGCAGAATCTGAGAATGAAAAGGCCCTCCTGCAAGGGCCAGACAATGGTGATCTGCAACTTCTGAATGCTGTGTAACCTGGGTTTTCACAAAGGTGGAACTAGAGATCAAAGTGAAAAGCAACAAAGGAGATCAGGGTTTAATATAATAGTGTCCAAATGTTGAAGGCTTTCAGTGAATTGTTACTATTTTGTCCTAGGGACAAAAGCAGGGAGCCATGGAATGTTTTGGAGCAGAAAAGTCATAGAGCTAGGCTCATGCCTGAAGAAGTTTGAGAAAGGTAGAACAAAGACTCCATTTCCCCCCATGATATAACAGTGAAGAGGATGGCTCCCATTACCAGTTGTGAGCTTTTATCGCCATTATCTTTTAACTGTCCCATCAATCATAACGTTTGTAATGAATTCCTTTAAATTATAACCGAGTAGATGAAGGGAGGGGTTGTCTGGCAATCCTGGTGTGGTCATTGAAATCCATTTCTGGAGTCAGTGTCTTTATTTAGAGGTGTGAAGCCTCAGCTGTCACATGATCCAATCATTCCTCCAGGAGGTCCCTGAGCCCCCATTACAGGTTCACATGTCAGCTGAGTAGACAGGTACACTTAGTCTCAGCTCTGAGCTAAGAGACAATCACTCTTCCCCAGGGTGCTGTTTGCAATGTCCAAGGTGGAGCCACCCACACTTTTCATTTTCTGTGGCCAAATCTTGTCAGGTGACTATGGCTCAAAAAAAATTCCACAACCATATTCAAGATGAACTCAGTACAGGGCCCAGTTTTAGCAGACGGGGTTTGAAAGATTAAAAAGAAAATACACAATCCCTGACATCAAAGAGCTTTCAGGCTAACAGTGTTGTGTGCTTGAATACAGAATGACTAGAATATTATCAGGCCAAAGTGGAGTCAGGGCAAATATCCTGATAAATCGGACAGGAGAGATCTCACTTATCCCTAGCAAGAGGCCAAATAAAAGGAAAGGAAGCCTTCCTGGTGAAAAAGCTGCCATCAGAGAATCACCAGCAGAGGAGATTGCCATTATGCTATTACCAGAAAAGTCTCATTTTTCCTTTGGTCCCACCCTTCAGGTATCTATCAATATGCTGCATATTTTGGTTTCAAATGCTGTAATGCATTGTCTTTCTTTAAAGATGCATTCAATTTACCTGAATATTTGGGTTGGAAAATACATTAGTCTTGGGGTCAGGTAGGTGGTACAGTAGATAGAGCACCAGCTCTGGAGTCAGGAGGACCTGAGTTCAAATGTGGCCTCAGACACATAGCATTTATTAGCTGTGTGACTCTGGGCAAGTCACTTAACCCCAATTGCCTTACCAAAAGAAAAATTCATTACTCTTAAAAACAAACAAAAAAATTCTGAGTTGTTGTTTATAGTCTACATCGTTAAATATAAATCAATCTATCAAATTATGGTACCTCTTTAAAGAATGCAGTCTTGGAGAGTTAAATAACAACAACATTGTTTCTGTCCCAAGCTCACCTGGAAATATCATAAAAGCCTATTTTTGTGATGAGTGATGGGAATAAATCAGCAGTTGACATCTATAAATCCTGTTGAAATTACTTTTTTTTTCCCTGGTTTGTGCATTTCCAAGTAGGCATGAGGAGACTGCTTGATTACAGACCAGTGACAACCTGACCATTACTTCCTGACAACATTCTAGGACCTGCACTGAACACCTCCTCCTACCCAAGCCTGGCATTCCTAAGTCCCACCATTTTAATACCTTCTAGCCACCAACTTCACATGAATATATACATTCTTGCACTCTTTGAACTAACAATCCAAATTTCCTCCCAAATAAATTCATTTTTCTTCCCAATAATTCCTATTCCTTCAGCACAGGACATCTGCTCCTCGCCACAGGTCATACTCTTGGCTTTATGCCATGATTACCTGGCTTGATGTAACTGTGTTTGAGTGTCACCTTGATATTGTCTATAAGTGCTCTTAAAGAAAGTCTACAAAGGAATGACCCAGATTCTATCATCATAAGGCCTCAGAGATCAGACACATACTCTGGTTCTCATCTTCAGCACTGGGAACATTGTAGACATGCAATGAATTGAGTTTCCTGAGTCCCCACTCAGAACAATAGTGATTACCATAACTGATCCTTATCTTGCAGTGCTTTGCATATACATACCTCATGTGATGATCACAAACCTCTGAGATAGTGGTTAAAAGACGTCATTTTACAAGTGAGAAACTGAAAAAGCTCACTGCAAAACAGAATGCTCCCAGTTACATGCTCATACATGCCTGAGTCAGGTGGTAGACCTTGCCCTTTCTCCACTGTGCTACACCATACCATGCACACTGCCTCTTTTCATACATTTCTTTTTCTCCCCAATGCTATTCTCATTATGGCAGAGGTGGTTTCCAAAGTGTCCTTGGTGTTCATTAGAACCCATCTTGTGTTGTCCATTCAAAATGGAGTAGTAAGTTTTATTAGCCAATAACCTCTAAGGTTGGTTGACCACTTGATGAATATAATGTAGAATGGATTCTCATCAAGGAATGGGTTGTACTAGTTGGTCCCTGGGGCCCCTTCCCCTTCTCAGATACTGGCATCCTATTGTTTTAAAAATGCTTCAATTTTCTAGCTTCTTAGCACATCCTATATGTTTATTATGTCATTTCTCTATTTTGTATCATGTCAATTTTATAGCTCTTTCAATTGTAAAGCACAATTACCTCATGTTAATGCATATTTTAAATAAATATCCCTGAAGTTCTAATGTCATAAATGTGGGCTTTTACTGTCCTCTGCCACAGTTCACAACTTTCCCCCTCCCCCTTGCCTACTTCATTCTTCCTTATCATGTGCTTGCCTCTTTCATGACTTTCTCCAATCTACTGCTTTCCTTCTGAATGCAAGGGCACTCAGACTCATGAATGCATCTCCTATTCTTGTCAATGCAGACATTTCCTCCACAGTGGTAGATAACAAGCCATCCATATCTGTCAGTCCTGACAAATTGCTTTCCATATCATCCCATGGCTTCAGTACAAGTAGGCCACCCAGAATTTTGTGGGCCTTTGTTGCTGCCTTTTCACATTATGAGGAATGGAAACCAGAGGCAGGCCACTCCTTGATTATCCTTCACTCTCTCACGTGACAGTCCTCTTTTTTGATCATTTAATCCTTGGATCACATTTTTAGTTTAATTCTTGTTCATAGGTCCTTACTTATTATGTATTGTAGCCAGCCCAAAACCATCATGTATCTAACCATTACAAAACTGAATGATACTTACTTTCAATTATTTACAAGCTAGCTGAAGCAGTCTGTGACTTGAAGCCACCCAACAGCACAGTCCAGGGGAACATAACCTCGAATTGGAGTCAGAGGATGTGGCACCAAATCCTGGCTTTATTGCATGCTAGGAGTGTCCACTTGACCAAATCATTCACTTGAGTCTCAGTTTTTCATTTGATTATTATTTTAATTGCTATTATCATCATTACCATTAGTTTGCAAAGGGTTTTACAAATGTGAACCCATTTTGATTATAAAATAAAGCATGGCACTCAGCGTCCTTTAAGGTCTCTTCCACCTCTAAACCCAGTACTATTATTCTAAAGTAGAATATTGTTTTAAAGAGATGGGCTCTAGTTTCTTTTTTAAAATATATTTTTATTTAAAAATATTTCCCAATTACATGTAAATTTTTTAAAATTACTTTTTTTTTTTTTAAATTTTGAGTTCCAAAACTTTTCCCTCCCTTCTGCCCCTCTACCCATTGTGAAGGCAAAGCAATACGGTATTGGTTTTACATATGAAGTCTTGCCAAACCTAATTCCATATTAACCATATTTCAAAAGAAAAAAAGTACACAAAAAGAGAAAGAAAGTAAAAATAAAAGTATGGTGCAATCTGCACTCAGAATTCATCAGTTCTCTCTGGAGGTAGATAGCATTTTTCATCATGGGTCTTTTGGAATTGTCTTGGATTGTTGTTGTATTGCTAAGAATAGTTGTCTTCCACAGTTGATCATTTTTACAATATTGCTGTCACTGTGTACAATGTTGTCCTAGTTCTGATCACCTCGCTTTGAATGAGTTCACACAGTTCTTGCCAGATTTGTCTGTTTGTTTGTTTTTCTGAAAGCATCTTGCTCATCATTTCTTATAGCACAATAGTATTCCAACATAAACATAATACCGTAACTTGTTCAGCTATCCTCCAATTGAATAGTCATCACCCACAGTCTCCAAATCTTTGTCACTATAAAAAGAGTTGCCATAAATATGTTTATACATAGAGTTCCTTTTCCCTTTTCTTTGAAAGCTTTGGGATAAAGACCAAGTAGTGGTAATGCTGGATCAAAAGGCATGCACAGTTTTATAGCTTTTTGGGCACAGTTACAAATTGCTCTCCAGAATAGTTAGACCAGTTCACAACTTCACCAAGAATGCACTGGTGTTTCAATTTTTTCACATCATCTCCAACATTTGTCATTTTCTTTTCAGACATATTAGCCTGTCTGGTAGGTATGAGGTGGCATCTTAGAGTTATTTCAATTTGCATTTCTCTAATCACTAATGATTTACAGTATTTTTCATGGGACAGTGGATAGCTTAATTTATATTTCTGAACACTGCCTGTTCACATATTTGATCATTTATCAATTAGGGAATTGCTCATATTTTTATAAATTGGGGTCAGTTCATCTTGTATTTAAGAAAGGAGAAATATATTAGAGAAAGTTGTTATAATTTTTCCCAGTTTCCTCTTTCCTTCTAATTTTGGATGCATTAGGTTGTTTTGATCAAAACCTATTTTATTTAAATTTCTTTTGAGCTAAATTAGTCATATTACTTCACATGATCCTGTCTCTCTTGCCTGTTCACAAACTCTTCCATTTTCCATAAATCTGATGGTACATTTTTTTTCATTTTCCTGTAATTTTCTCATTATATCACCATGCATGTCGAAATCAGGTACCCATTTTGATCTTTTCTTGGTATACCATTTGAAATATTGGTCTATGCTTAATTTCTTCTAAACTACTTTCCAGTTTTCCCGGCAATGTTCATTAAATGTTGAATTACTACATCAAAAGTTTGTATCTTAGTGTTTATCAAATGCTAGGCTACTATAGCCACTTACTGCTGTGTATTGTATACCTAATCTATTCCACTGATAAACCATTCTGTTTCTTAGACAGTACCAGATAGTTATTTTGAGGATTACCACTTTGTAATATATTTTGAAATCCAGTACTGCTATATTGGTTTCCTTCACAAATTATTTTTCATTGATTTACTTGAAATCCTTGGCCTTCTGTTCTCCCAAATAAATTTCACTATTTTTTTCTAGCTCTATAAAATACTTCTTTGGTAGTTTGATTGCTATGGCACTGAATAAATAAATTAACTTAGGTAGAATTTTCATTTTTATTATATTGGCTTGACCTATCCATCAGCAATTACTATTTCTCCAATGATTTAGATTTTTATTTGTGTGAAGTGTTTTATAATTGTGTTCATAAAGTTCTTGGGTTTCTCTTGGCAGGTAGACTCCTAAGTATTTTTCATTTTCTGCAATTATTTTAAATAGAATTTTTCCTTCTATCTCTTCCTGCTGAGTTTTTTTTTTTTTGTCATGTACAGAAATGCTAATGATTTATGTGGGCTTATTTCATATTGTGGTGAGTAAAATGCAATGAGGGTAAATTGAGGTAGTTTAAGCAAAATCAATTTACTAGCATTGACACACATGACTGTTGACATGGGAAGACAAAGACTCTCTTTAATGACATGGATGAAAGGAACAGGCCTAGGTAGGTGGGGAACATTATGATTGGCTACAGCTGGGGAAATTGGGTTCACATTCATATGTGGCTAATCACATTCCTCTTTGACAATTTGATGCCATTATTTTTTTCCCCAATAATCTTTAATTTTCATTTTTTTAATTTTTTTTTCATATGCTTTTGAGTTGAAAATTTTTTCTCCCTTTTTCTCCCCTCCACCCTCCCCAAGATGGCACACAATCTGACATAGGCTTTACATTTACATACCCATTAAACACATTTTCACATTAGTGAAGTTGTAAGTTAAAATTAAAACCAATAGGAGGAACCATCAAAAAGATGAAACAAAACTCAACAGAAGATACAAATAAGTGAGAGAGATTCGACTTCCACAGTTCTTTCTTTGGATGTGGACACCATTTTCCAACCCGAGGCCTCTGCAGAAGTCTTAGATCCTCGTAATGCTGAGAAGGGTTCAGTTTAACATTCTTAGTCATTGCATAACATGGCTGTTATTGTGTACAAAGTCCTCTTGGTTCTGCTCACTTCACTCAGCATTAGACTATATAAGTCTTCAAAGTTTTCCTGAAGTCAGCCTGTTCATCATTTCTTATAGCACAATAGTATTCCATTTCATTCATATACCACAACTTGCTCAGCCATTCCCCAATTGATGGGCATCCTCTCAATTTCCAATTCTTTGACGCCACAAAAAGAGCTGCTATGTATATTTTTGTACATGTGGGTCCTTTTCCCATTTGTTTGATCTCTTTGGGATATAGCCCTAGAAGGGCTATTGCTGTATCAAAGGGTATGCACATTTTTGTAGCCCTTTGGGCATAGTTCCAAATTGTTCTCCAAAATGTTTAGATCATTTCACAACTCCACCAACAATGTTCTAATTTTCCAACATCCTCTGCAACATTTATCATTTTCTGGTTTTGTCATGTTGGCCAATTTGATAGGTGTGATATGGTACCTCAGAGTTGTTTTGATTTGCATTTCTGTAATCAATAGTGATTTAGAGCATTTTTTCATATGACTATAGATGGCTTTAATTTCTTCATCTGAGAACTTTCTGTTCATATCCTTTGACCATTTATCAATTGGGAAATGGCTTGTGTTTTTATAAATTTGTCTTAATTCTCTATATATTTTAGAAATGAGGCCTGTATCAGAAAGACTGGTTGCAAAAATTCTTTCCCAATTTTCTACCTTCCTTCTAATCTTAGGTGCATTGGCTTTGTTTGTGCAAAACCTTTTCAATTTAATGTAATCAAAATTATCCATTTTGCTTTTCATAATTTTCTCTATCTCCTGTTGGTCATGAATTCTTCTGTTCTCCATAGATCTGGTAGGTAAACTATTCCTTGTTCTCCCAGTTTACTTATGGTATCAGCCTTTATACCTAAGTCTTGGACTCATTTTGACTTTATTTTGGTATATGGTGTGAGATTTGGGTCTATGCCTAATTTCTGACATACTATTTTCCAGTTTTCCCAGCAGTTTTTTTCAAAGACTGGGTTCTTATCCCAGAAGCTGGGGTCTTTGAGTTTATCAAATAATAGATTACTATAGTCATCGACTACTGTGTCTTCAATACTTAACCTTTTCCACTGATCCACCACTCTATTTCTTAGCCAGTAGCAAGCAGTTTTGATGACTGCTGCTTTATAATACAATTTGAGATCTGGAATTGCTAGGCCACCTTCCCCTGCATTTCTTTTCATTAGTTCCTTTGATATTCTGGACCTTTTGTTTTTCTAAATGAAGCTTCTTATTATTTTTTCTAACTCTATAAAATAATTTCTTGGTAGTTTGATTGGTATGGCACTGAATAAGTAAATTAGTTTAGGTAGGATTGTCATTTTTATTATATTAGCTTGGCCTATCTGATGCCATTATTTTTGTTGTTCAGTTATTTCCAAATCTTTGTGATGTCGTTTGGGGTTTTTTGGCAGAGATATTGGAGTGGTTTGCTATTTTTTTATACAGCTAATTTTATAGATAAGAAAACTGAGGCAAACAAGGTTAAGTGACTTGCCCAGAATCACATAGCTAGTAAGTGTCTCAGATCAGATTTGAAATCAGTTCTTTCTGACTCTATGTCCAGAGCTCTATTCCCTATAATACCTAGCTGCCTCTGGCAATTAAGGGATGTTAATTGTTTTATGGGACTTATCTGCATCTTGTAATCTTGACTGGAGTATCAGAACCAACCAAATCAGAATCACCTAGTTGGTTGTCTTCTTGAGGGAGATAAAACCACCTCTAATTACACAAGGACAAGCAAAGCCTTGTCTTTTGGGGGGATGAAACCAGGCTAAACTGGTTGATATTTACAGACAATAAACAGGTGTCCCAGGTTAAATTGATTGTGGCATGCAGGAAACAAGCATATATCCAAGGGAATAGCTGATAACCACATTCCCTTTTAACCAAGCCTTTAAGCCAATTAAGGCTAGGAGACACTACATTTTTTGAGTGAAGTGAGTTCAGGCAGATGTTAACAATGATAAAAATCAATATAGTACATAGCCCTACCAGATCCCAAATTATATTATAACATGGTAAACATTAAAATAATCTAGTACTGACTAAGAACTAGAGTGGTGGATCAGTGGACTAGATTAGCTACATTATACAAAGTTTTGAATTACCACAGTAACCCAGTGTTTGATAAACTCAAAGATCCAAGCTTTGGGGACAAAAACTCAGTTTTTGAAAAAAAAAACTTCTGGGAAAACTGGAAAATATTTTGGCAGAAATTAGTTATAGATCAACATCTCAAACTGTATACCAACATAGGATCAAAATAGGTACATGATTTACACTTAAAAGGTAATAACATAAGCAAGTTAGGAAAGCATGGAATAGTTTATCTGTTAGTTCTATGGAGAAGAGAAGAATTTAGGATCAAAGAAGAGATAGAGAACATCATAAGATGTGTAATGGATAATTTTGATTATATTAAATATTTTTAAAATTGCCAAAATAAAATCAATACAGACAAAATTGGAAGAAAGGGAGAAAGCTAGAAGGAAAATATAGCAAGTGTCTCTGATAAAGTCTTCATTTTTTTTTAATTTATAGAGAGCTGAGGCAAATTTATGAGAATACAAGCCATTCCCCACTTGATAAAGGGTCAAAAGCTATGAACAGGCACTTTTCAGATAAAGAAATCAAAGCTATCTCTAGTCATATGAAAAATGTTCTAAATCACTGTTAATTAGAAAAATACAAATTAAAACAACTCTGAGGTTCCACCTCACACCTATTAGATTGGCTAATATGACAGACAAGAAAAATGGGGGGAAAAAAAGTTGGAGGAGATGTGGAGAAATTGGGACACTAACACACTCTTGCTTTAGATGTGAACTGATCCAACCATTCTGGAAAGCAATTTTGAACTATGACCAAAGAAGTATAAAACCTTGTATACCTTTGACACAGCAATGCCATAGCTAGGTTTACTTCTAAAATGATATTTTTAAAAAGGAAAAGAATATATTTTACAAAAATATTTATAGCAGTTCTTTCTGTGGTGGCTAAGAATTGGAAATTTAGATGCCCATCAATTGGGGAATGTCTGAACAAGTTGTGATATATGATTGTGATGAAATACTATTGTGTTATAAGAAATAATTAACATAATGCTCTCAGAAAACCTAGAAAGACTTACATGAAAAATGAAAAGTGAAGTAAGCCAAACCAGAAGAACATTTTACACAGTAACAGCAATATTGTAAGATGATCAACTGTGAATGACTTAACTATTCTGTGTAATAAAATGATCCATGACAATCCCAACATACTCATAATGAAAAATGCTATCCACCTCCAGAGAAAGAACTAATGGAGTCTGATTATAGATCAAATCATACTTTTTTCACTTTTTCTCTTTTTTGGTGTTTTTGGTCTACCCCCCCCAATATGATTAGTGTGGAAATACGTTTCATGTGATTGCACATGTATAACCTATATTGAATTGCTTGCCTTGTCAAAGAGAAAAGAATGGAAGGAAATATATAATTTGGAAGTCATTTAAAAAAAAGAATGCAAAAAATTATTTTTCATGCAATTGGGAAAAGTAAAATATTGCTAAAGAGGAATTGAATATAGAATAAAATGAATCATTTTACAATCAATATAGTAAAAAATTCAGAGGTAATATTAATTTTTATCTTTCCATGATATCATGCAACTTTGCTGAAGTTGTAAATTTTTTCAACCTGTTTTTAAATTTTTTTTCTTCAGGTTCTCTAAGCATACCAACATACCATCTGCAAAGAGTGATAGTTTTGTTTCCTATTGCCTATTTGATTCTTCTAATTTTGTTTTCTTGTCTTATTCTAGAGCTAGCATTTCCAATAAAATACTGAATAACAGTGGTGATAATGGAAATCCTTCTTTCACTCTGATCTTACTGAGAGGGCTTCAAACTTATCCCCATTACAGATAACACTTGCTCTTGGTTTTAAATACATATTACTTAGCTTTCTTAAAGTCTCCATTTGGGGAGTGGAGCCAAGATGGTGGAGTGAAAGCAGTGACTTGCTTGAGCTCTCCCCCAAATCCCTCCGAATCCCTAAAAAAATGGCTGTAAACAAATTCTAAAGCAGCAGAACCCACAAAAAGATAGAGTGAACCAAATTTCCAGACCGAGACAATCTGGATGATTGATCATAAAGGTATATCGTGCAAGGCTGGTAGAAGAGTTCAGAGTGGACTGGTATGGTGGAGCTTGTAGTGATAGTGGGGAGGAAACCTTCCTCACAGTTCCAGGAGAGAAAGGAGTGCTTGTGGTCACTAATAGACTAAAGCACAGGCCAGGAAAGGAGTAAACACTTGCCCCTTATCATACCACCTTGGAAGACCTGAATATTTAAAGGTACCTAGAAGTATCTCTGAAAACAGCTGTACAAACCCCTGAAGCTTGGGACAGTACATTCTCCACATTGGAAACAGACTCTTACCTTAATAAAACATTTAAAACTCAAGTAATTGGCTGGGATCATGAGCAAGCAGCACAAAAAGAGTCAGACTATATTATCTCACTTTGGTGACAAAGAAGATCAAAACATACAACCAGAAGAAGATGACAATGTCAAAGCTCCTACATCCAAAGCCTCCAAGAAAAATATGAATCAGTCCCAGGCCTTAGAAGAGTTCAAAAAGGATTTTGAAAAGCGAGTAAGAGAAGTAGAGGAAAAACTGGGAAGAGCAATGAGAGTGATGCAAGAAAATCATGAAAAACAAGTCAACAGCTTGCTAAAGGAGACTCAGAAAAATACTGAAGAAAATAACAACTTTAAAATAGCCTAACCCAAATGGCAAAAGAGGTCCAAAAAGCCAATGAGGAGAAGAATGACCTAAAAAGAAAAATTGGCCAGATAGAAAAGGAAGTCCAAAAGGTTACTGAAGAAAATACCTCCTTAAAAATTAGAATAGAGCAATTGGAAGCTAGTGACTTTATGAGAAATCAAGACACTGTAAAACAAATCCAAAAGAATGAAAAAATAGAAGGCAATGTGAAATATCTCATTGGAAAAACAACTGACCTGGAAAATAGACCCAGGAGAGAGAATTTAAAAATTATTGGACTATCTGAAAGCCATGATCAAAAAAAGAGTCTAGATGTCATCTTTTAAGAAATTATCATGGAAAACTGACCTGATATTTTAGAACCAGAGGGCAAAATAGAAATGGAAAGAATCCACCGACCTCCTCCTGAAACAGATCCCCAAAGGAAAACTCCTAGGAATTTTGTTGCCAAATTCCAGGGTGCCCAGTTAAAGGAGAAAATATTAAAAGCTGCCAGAAGGAAACAATTCAAGTATTGTGGAAACACAATCAGAATAACACAAGATTTAGCAGCTTCTACATTGAAGGACTGCAGGTCATGGAATATAATATTCTGGAGGGCAAAGGAGATAGAATTACAACCAAGAATCACCTACCCAGCAAAACTGAGCATACTCCTTCAGCGGGAAAAATGGTCATTGAGTGAAATAGAGGACTTTCAAGCATTCTTGATGAAAAGGCCAGAGGTGAATAGAAAATTGGACTTCCAAATACAAGACTCAAGTGGAACATGAAGAGGTAAACAGGGAAGAGAAATCATAAGAGACTTATTAAGTTTGCACTGTTTAAATTTCTGCATGGAAAGATGATATTTATAACTCATGAGACCTTTGTCAGAATTAGGGTAGTTGAAGGGAAAAATTATATGTACATATAGATAGATAGATAGATAAGTAGATAGATAGATGGCACAGGGTGAGCTGAAGATGAAAGGGTCATATCTGCAGAATAAAATTAAGGAATGAGAGGGGATTATACTAGGAGCAGAAGAAAGGGAGAGGTAGAATGGGGTAAATTATCTTACAAAAAAACAGAAAAGAAAAGGCTCTTATAGTGGAAGGGAAATGGGGGAAGGTGAAAGGGAATGAGTGAATCTTATTCTCATAGGATTTGGCTTATGGAGGGAAAGACATACACATTCAATTGAGTATGTAAATCTGTCTTACCCTACGGGAAAATAGGGGGAGAAGGGGACAAGACAGCAGGGGGATGATAGAGAGGAGGGCAGATTGGCAAAGCAGGTAATCAGAAGCAAATACTACTGAGGATGGGACAGAATGAAAAGAAAGAACAAAATAAATAGGAGGGCAGGATAGGATTAAGGGAAATAGAGTTAGTGTTTCACAACATGTCTAGTATTTAAGTGTTGTGAATAACTGTGCATGTATAACCTATATTGAGTTGCTTGCCTTTTCAATGAGGTTGGGTGGGGAAGAAGGAAGGGAGGAAATTTGGAACCAAAAGTTTTAAAAACATATGTTTAAACAAATGTTTTCACATGCTACTGGGGAATAAGAAATACAGGAAATGGGGTACAGAAATCTATCCTGCCCTACTGGAAAATAGAAGGGGAAGGGGTTAAGAGAAGGAGGGAGAGATAGAAGAGAGGGCAGACTAGGTGAAGGGAAATTCAGAATGCATGCCATCTTGGGGTATGGGTAGGGGCGAAAAGGGGTGAAAATTTGGAACTCAAAATCTTGTGGAAGTAAATACTGAGAACTAAAAATAAATAAATTTATATTTAAAAAAAGAAAATAAAAGTCTCCATTTATGCCTATATTTTTAGTGTTTTTAGTAGGAATTGGTGTTGTATTTTTTAAAAAAAGCTTTTTATACATCTATTGATATAATCATGCCATTTTCATTATTGATATGGTCAATTACGTTTATAGTTTTCCAAATATTAAATGAACCCTCCTTTCCTGGTATAAATCCCAAGTGGTCATATAGAATGATCTTTGCAACATATTGCTGTAATCTCTCAGCTGGTATTTGATTTAAAATTTTTATATCAGTATTTATTAAAGAATGGGCTCGAGTTTCAAGGAGAATTTTGGAGTAATTAAAGGAATATTGTAGTTTCCTAAGAAAAGTCAGCTTACTCTTTTCCTCTTTTAAATTCTATTTTAGTTTCAGTGCACGAGAGGGATTGGGAAAAACTAAATACACATACGTACATGTGTATGTGCACACATATGAATGTATTTATTTTGTATATGTGCTATTATAATTATCTTATATTAATGATCTGAAGGTCATAGAACAAAGATATCACTGTTTTTCTGTATTTTTATATCTTTCTAATGATAAAGAAAAATACCTATGCATAAAAAATATATAACTCATTAGAAGAACATTTTTCACATAACACTCCATTGAACCAAATGATTTTGAATAGTCAACATAAGATAAATACTTGAATCTGTGCTCCATGTCAATTTGATAAAGACAGAGAAAAGGGAAGGAATAAACATTTATTAAGCACCTACTATGTGTTAAGTATTGTCCTAAGTGCTTTATAAATACCTCATTTGGTAAATTAATTAGACTACTATGGAATATTAATTGGGACTGTTGCTTATATGTGTGTGTGTGTGTATATATATATATATATATATATATATATATATAGATACACATATGCACATATTATACATATGTTCATATATGTGTTTGTATATATGTATACATAATACATACATTTTGTATATGTGCTCAGTTGAGCTATTGTTCCATTATCAGGCAATGCACACACATACAGAAACACACACACAAAAACACACAAGGAAATGAGTATACAAATTGAAAATTCTTGATGGACTCTCAGGCTCCTCTTTGTGGATGCTTTTAATAAGGTCTGATATGTTTTCCATGCCATCAGGTGTTATTCCCTTCTTCAGGTACTTCAACACTGCTCCTTCAACCCTTTCCACATTGTGGTACTCCTAACATGAGTCTCTTTCATCTACATGTGGACTCATACAGCTGCTTTTCCTCTGTTATCCTTAGCATTGGTTTCTGATCTCTGGTAGCACATCTGGGTCTACAAGGTGTATGCCTCAGTCTGGGAACCCTCATTCACTTGATGGCAAAGACTGGCTGCTCTCAACATTGCCTCTAAAACTTTGGGGGCTTCTTTCCATTTGTTATCTCGGGTCCAGTTTCTTGTTAAATCATTCTGGGGGGAAATTGCTCAATTAAATCTGTGAATATGTTGTTTTAAAACTGGATTTCTCTGTTCCTGTTTCTTGGCATTTCAAGCACTAATGGAGTTCATAATTTTCTACCATCTTTCTTTGCCAGATCATCCAGACCCTTTACCTTACAAACTTCTGCTGCCCATAGCACCAATGTCTCTTTCCTTGTAAAATAAGTCAGGTGGCTTATGACTAGAGAAGTATTGAAGTTGTTTTGGTCTTATGATGATTGAAATTGGGTTTATCTTGCTAAATTACACATGTAAGAAAAAATTGGAAGTCATGTCTGCCAGACACTACCTTTTCCTTACTGCAACCTAAGTTTATGTTGACTTTTTATCTTTGCATCTCTAAAACATCTAGAGAAGTACTTTGCACAGGGAGATGCCTTCTGAGTTACTAATGGAAGGTGATCACTCTTCCAGGTCCTAATGTTGCACACTGTGGAATGTCCAAGACCCCATTGGTGTGCTTCTCCATAACAGTCAGACAGTAGGAACAACGAATTATTAGCAAAGGGATTTATTAAGATGGAGTTCCAAGAATAGCAGCTTCACAACCTTTCACACTTGGAAAGTGGGAAATCTCTCATATATGCAAATAGAACTCTTGGAAAATTTGGGGGACAAAGAGGCAATGATAGTAATGAGGTATGACAAAGACATGGAGGGCAATCCTGATAGCTTTTGAATTGCAGGGTTCAGAACTTCTTTTCATCTTCATAAAGTTCTCCTGCAGTCACTTTGTGGTAATGCATCTACTGGTCATTCTACTCCACTCCCATTTGCATGGTCTGCTCTTCTCCACAGCTTGCTTTCCTTTACTAGGATATCTTGTCTTTTGAGTATATTGGTTCTATTTTCTGCTAACTTATCCTTCTTCCTTTGAGCTATTCTCTTTTCATATCCATGTCTGTCTGGAATGTGTATCTTTTGGTCCATCAATTGTGCCTTGAAATGTCTTGAACCAATGATCTCATGAATTTATAGTTGAGGAGGAGGAGGGTTCAGTCACCCTTTGGCTTTTTTTTTTCCTGCTAGATACTATATCCAATGAGAAATGGATTGTGAGAGAGATAAAGAGAAATCCTTTCCCCTCCTTGCAGGAATCTCCTCCACAAAGTGCACCTGAGCCTGCAATACTCCATACTCACAAACTGGATGCTTACCAATGTTTCCAGGAAGTAGTCATGGTGGAAAGATGGAGGGGTGTGAGTGGCCATCTTCCAGCAGTCAATGGGATTTCACCTTCTGATTCTCTTAGAGAAAGATGTTCATACCCCATCAAGGTATCATAGGACAGATGTATCATTATAGTTAATTTAACATCTTGATACATCAGAGGATTTAGAAAATATAAATAAAAGAAACTTAAATATTAACTGGCCCAACATCTTTACATTACAGATGAAGAAAGCTTAATGCCATTTATTCAGTGCTTTCAATGATTTTTACACATGTTTCTACTTTCTAAGGAAGCTGACTGCCTCTTTGAAGTGATAAAGGATTCTCCTCCCCACACAAAGGCTAGATCACACTTACAGCTCTTTAAGAAGGGAAGATATAGCAGGATAGAATCATGTAGGTGATATGCCAATCACTGATAGCTTTTAATCAGATGCACAGGGAGATAGATAGCTCTAGAGGCATTAGCACTTTCATGTTTCCTAAGCATACGAGGGTTCTTGGCAATCACCAGGACACACATCACACTTCAGCAATAGCCACTCTCCTCCTACCTCTTGAAATCTCCCAGCTTTCTGACTGATTTCTGGATGGAATCATTTCCACTACTTTATCCAGCCTCTGTGATTTTGGGGAAGTCAGCTAAACTGTCTAGACTCATTTTACTTATTTGGGAAATCAAGCAGTTGAACTAGCTGCTTTCTGAGGTGCTTTAGAGGTCTGGATCTAGGACTCAATGACCCCAAATTTAGGCAGACAATCTCAGGGTTCAGTATTGACACTTTCAAGTGGGGAAAGCACTCATGACTCTTACAATGCCATTTTTTACATATGGCATTAAATTCTAACATGAATGAAAATGTTAGTCATTCTGTTGCTGAGGTTTGCCTCACTTGAAAAGTAATAGGATTTTCTTTGAATGTCATAGGATCATGGGATCACATGTGTTTAAAAATGAAAAGAATAAAGGATATCTAGCTCACCCTCCTAATTTTAGAGATGAAATGGCTAATGTCCCAAAAGGTTAGATAATATGCTCAGTGGGGCATAGGAAGTCAGTGGTCCAGCAGGAATTTAAACCTAGGTCCTCTGATTCCAGATGTTTGGATGTAAAGTTATTTGCTTTTAAATAGAATCACAACATTTTATGGTCACAATTTAAACAGGACACCATGTTCCGTGGCCCAAACAAACATTCCTTGTACTGGGCATCACTTGCAGAATAAACTTGAAGAAGCTGATTCCTGCCTTGCCCTAAGCAGCACCAGCCGTGAAGGGTAAACAATCTTTACACAAAGTGTCATTGGGTTTCTGGGGCTTTCTTCATACTCTGATCATTTTGGTTTTCCTGGTGATTTACTGATGTGCTCTCACTCTGGGTATTTGCCTGGTTTACTTCCTGGGGCCTCCAGCACTCCTTTCATAAATTAGATCAAAGAAGCTTAGAGACTGATGAGATATGGGGCTGAGTTGCCTGGCCTTTTCCTGAAGGGGGGGACTAGTTTTTCCTAAAATCCAAGGCAGTAAATCAAGGCCCAATTTGTGATGTGTAGGAGTTCTAGCAAGCATCCCTTCCATGTTACTGTGCTTGTCACTGCTCACAAGTCCCATTTCTTTGAAGTTCCTGATTCATTTTAAGGCAAATTATCTTTGACCAGACCAGAATGCCTGGGCTCTTGTTCTCCCTTGGGGAGTTGCCAGGGCACTTGCTCACATGGCTGACTTTTCCGAGTACATTCACTTTATATCAGATACGAATTAAAAAACAACTCATTTGAAGGGGGGCCATAGAAGATTCCTATATGGGGCCTTTCAAGAGCAAGTTTCCACATTGATAATTTTGTTACTTCATTGTTGGGAGGATAGCTTCCATAGGTGCACATAGCAAGCTGTCTACGCCTCCCCACATGACCTGGGCAATTCTCATCCATGACTTTCCCTCAGACTTCCAGAAAGAATGTTCCTAACAGGCTGAAAGTAATTTTCTAAAACTTTTCAAATCATTGGAGCAGCAGCACAACATTTAGTTTGTGTAGACATTACCAGTTAATCAGTTCACAAACATTGGTCAAATACCTACTATGTGTTAGTTCCTGGGAAAACAAAGATAAAAAGCAAAAGTGATGATGACTCCAAGGATTTTACATCATACTGGGGAAGATACACATACATGCATATCTATATATGTCATGTATATACATATACACAAACATGTGTACATATATGCATTTGTGCACATATAAGATATGCACAAAATTAGCACAAGAAAATAGAGGAGGTGGCACTTACCTGCTAGAGAAATCAGGAAAGACTAATGGACTTTGTGACTTTCATCCTGTTCAAGTGTCTTTGATGGCTTTTCCACCATTTTCTCCATGCAATTCATCCCTACTAACATGGTACAGCCCCATATGTCATCTACCTTATCCTTGTCCTTTGGTTAAATTACTTTTCAGTTTCCTCCCCAAATTTGGACTTCTATGATTCACATTAGCCAGTGGAATTGAATGTTCCTGAGGGCAGGGACTCTCATTTTTCCTGCTTTCTGAATTTTTCCCTAGCTAAGTAATTACATTTGTTTAGATACCTGTCAACTCTTAGCATTTCTGCCAAGCTTTGTGGTGAAGTACTCTCTTCCCCCAAAAGATCTTCCCCATTCTTCCACTGACTTCAGCCAGGTGTTCAATCTGCCGCACAAAACATACTTTGTTTTTTTCATTAAGATGTTCCACATGACTAAACACACTGATTCAATACATTATGGTGTGCAGGTTAACAAGACACCAGATATTCATTTGCTGGTTTTCTTTCATTTATTTATTTGTTTTGCTGTTTACCTTGAAGCCTGACTCTAGTGCATGCATTGATGATGCCAGGAATCAAGCTGACAGATCCAATCTGGTAATGAAACTTGAGGGGTTTCATTGTATCAACACTATCTTCATCATTACTATAAACAGCTCATTGCTATAGCATTTGAAAATTTCAAATGGACTTTCCTCACAACAGCTCTGTAATTTAGGTAAAGCAAGTATTTTACAGGTAACAAAACTGAGAGTTCCAAATTGAGCCTCTCATCTTCACAAAAGTTCATGAATGTCAGAGGAAATAGTGGAGTATGGACCTCCTAATTGTCAAGCTAGTGTTTTAAACTGCCCCTCTTTAGTCCCCACTACTTCTACACTGACATCGAGCTCAACATTCCAATACCTTCTCCCTTAAAGTCAAAAGCTGAAAGCATCTTTTGTTTTTGTTTTCTCTTTGCAATATATGAGCTATGAGGCTCTCATCCACTTCTAATCTACTCTTACAAATGAAAACAAGGGCTGGGTTTAAGTCAATATAATTAATTTATTTTAATCAATAAAGCGCAAATAGAGAACAGGGAAATGTGCTGGCCCAGACTGCAAGTATTACAGGCTCTCTAGACAGAGATCATAAACTACAAGATGAGAGGAATTTTCCAAAGTTAGAAGGGCTGCCAATATTTCTGGGAGGGTGAGGCCAGTGTGGCTCTTGAACTTCTGGGGTATATTACTGGGTATAAGTTTTGAAAAATTTTAGAACTCTGTGAGAGGCCCTGAGTGTCATCCTTTTGAATGACAAGTACAGCTTTCTCACTGGTTGGCCTTCTAATGTCCATTCTCGTATCAGAATCTATCACACACTTACTACCACTAGAATCATATTTTTTTAATCCTTACATCTGATCATATTATACCTTGAATAGTGGTTCCCTATTGATTATTAAATATTTCTCATGAACCTTAGCCTGTGATTCAAGTCTTTCTACCAGTTAACAACATCTGACTTTCCAGCTTAATATAGCCTTATTGGATTATTTTGCATGGAATTCAGATTGGGTGCTTCCCATCACCTGAATTTGCCCAGAAGACTCCCATTCCCCTGACTTTTTTCTGTGTCCCAGTTTTTTAAATGTTCTACCCCTTTGTCTAGTTGTTTATGCCTTGATTAAAGGCCACCTTGTCCAAATTTGCTAAGTCACAGAAGGGCATTCCTGTTCACATGAGACTGCTCAGATCAATATTATAATCTAAATTATAATTATCAACACAAATTACATAAAGAATCTTACACAAACGGTGTATTCCCTGGCACTAAGAAGAAGTATATAGGTAAACCAATGGAAAGACTGCCCCACCTGGAGTCAGGAAGACCCAAGCAGAAATATAATCTCAGACCCTTACTAGCTGTGTGACTGTGGACAAATCACTTCACCTTGTTTGCCTCAAATTCTTCATATAAAATATATATATATATATATAATAATAGCCCTATTTCCCAGGTTGTGAAGATTAAATGAGATATTAACAAAGTACTTTATGCACCACAAAACCCTATATAAATGCCACATTATTGTTATCATTATTCTTACTTCTTTGTAAGCACACAATTAGTTCAAATCAAAGACATAAAATATCATAATGTAAAATGCATATATACATAATACATAAAAGAACATAGTAAGAAAAAATGAACTAGAATTTTCACTCCACGTAAGCTGGAGGCACTATGCCAAGCTTGGGCATCACTCTACCCTTGCAATGAGCAGGTATACAAAGGTGGAAGGGCACATAGTCAGGGAACACATGTGGCCAAGTACATATATGTGGAAGGAGATGCATTTCATGAACACAAGTGACCAAGATTCAGATACAAATGAGCAATTTGTACCTCTGATACAGCGGGTGCAGTGATATCTTTTGCTGATGTTTTGATGGTGATGATTTGCCTTTTCCCCCATGGTCCTGTTGCTCACTGCTACCGCATGGTGGGCAGTCTCCTCTTTTTGCACAGTCTCTGTAGGATAAAAGTTTCCTTTCCACCAGGTGAACCCTCCTCCCAAAGTCAAAATCTTTGAAAGAGAGAATAGCAGTCCATCTGTGCAGCCCCTACAGGCAGTGTCTATTCCTTGGCTTCTGCCTCATGGTCAACAGAGAAATTGCCTCACCCAGTGTCTTTTTCTGACTTAGGGTTAGAAAGTCACTGTAACTCCTGTTAAATGTCTGGCTGCCTATCTGCAACCATTCAGCATTTTAGGGGCTGCTCTTCCAAAAACAGAAGAAAAACAAAGAAACAACAACAACAAGAAGATGTGTAAGGGTCTGAGCCTTACCATTTTCTCAACTCCAAGGTTCTTTTTGCTCTCCCTTGCAAATGAACAGGAAAGGGAAAGAAAGAGGAAAAAATGCCTATAAATGTGGTTGTTTCAAGGCCATCATTCTACTTCAATTCTTTGTTTCAACTTCTTGTTCCTGTTCTATCGATGGGGTCATCCCAAGGCTCTCTTGGATTTTACTATGCTGGCTATACTGGAAGGGTGTTAGAGTTGGTGAGCACATCAAAAGAACAGTATTGGAAGCACATTTAGGGTGTCTTAAAATAGAACCAATACAGCATCATTTATTGATTTTTAAAAGCAGATTTGTTCTAGGAATGGCACTATGCCATATGTACTTTCAAGAGTTACTTGTATGATTCTTCTCATAGATAAATCCTTTCCTTGATTTGGAAATATCAGGGTATAACTATATTGATAGGTAATGAGGTCAGCCACAGTTGCAAAGCAATGTTTTTTTAGCTGCCATTGACTTTCACGCAGACTGTGATGGTAGGCACAGGTAGAAATACAGTGCTTAAATCAGCTTTTGTGCGTGGCCTACAGGATTGGACAGTATGTTACAAGGAAAGAATATGTCATGGGGAGATGGTACAGGCAACAATCCTTGACAAAGGCCCCACTTTGGGCATTTTCAAATGTCTGTGAGTCATTGCTAATGATAAAAAGAAACCTCACCTCTTGATTATCAAATAGCCAACCACATGTTTTTTATTACAATGAGGTTTTCTTGCTAAAAAGGGAGAAAAGTGACTCAGGAAAATAGTCCCCGGAGCTTCCAGATGATTTCTATTGTCCCTAGACTCTCATCTGAAGTCATTGCCAGCTTGAAAATGAGCTGCTCTGGAAGAAAAAAGCCATTGAGGAGAATCTTTAATGCTTCTTAATAATAACTCTGGGCTGGAGTGGAGAAACTGGCTCGAGAGGCTGAATGCCAGAGTTCAGACTTCCAAACATTTCCAACTCTTTCTACCAATGATACTGCAGGTAACAGTTATTAATCTCATGGAGCCTCAGTTTCCTAACATATAAGAAGGAGGTAATAATATGTCCAACACTTGCCTTACACCATCTTCTATGAGAGAAATATTCTATAAATCTTATAAGACTGTAGAAATAGCAGATATCATCATTGTTGTGTGTAGATGGGGGGTTTTGTATCCAAAGACAATATTTCCTTTGTGGGTGAGAAAAACACCTGATAAATGACTTCCTTGTCAATAAGAAAATGACAACTTTACCGAGCATTCAGACCTCCAACTTTCTCCTTCCTCATATAAAGAGACCTGGGTGGTATATACCCAGATTCTCCTGGATTCATTTTGTATTAGATATGTGTTTAGTAGGCAATTCAAAAATTAAGATTGGCCTGTATTTATTGTTATCACTTCGAGATTTGGGCACTTTCTGAACCACTGAATATTCTTTAAAAACCACAGTGTCCTAGAAAAGAGTAGTGATCAAAGCAGAGTCAAGGTGGGAGGCTATTGATTTTCCTTATGGGAGCCATGTTTCTTTGTCCTGGGAAAGCTACTCATATTAATACACCAACATCATCCTCTGACAAGCACCCCCAGTGCCAGGAAAAGCCTGATGCTAGAAAAGCCCCTTCGCTTTTCGCTCAAGCTCAGGGCTCGAAGTCCACCACTAGAGGTCCTTAGCAGCAGCAGAGTGCAGGGCAAAAAAAAGGGGTTGAGATTTCCTAGGAAAAAAAATTGGTAATTTTCCTTAAATGTATCCTGGGCAAAACTTCTTCCATTGGGAGACCTTTGCACTTGGAAAGAAAATATGACTACATGGATGAGGCTGCGTACATTCTGAAATAGGTACCTGAGTCCTATTCTGAGAGGATTTTACACACAGTAATCTGGGGAAGATCAGTAGGAATGGAAAGTGACATTGTGCAGTTAATGAAGAAATTCAGAAAGATCAGGCAACTTGACCAGGGTTATGTAGCTAGTGAGTGTCTAAGCCAGAATTGGAGCCCAGGACTTCTGATTCCAAGACTCCTGCTCTTCTCCTGTCACCATTTATTTATGATCGTGTCGTACCTTCTGCAGGCAGAAGAACGTGAAGCAAGAAAAAACATATGACCATATGCATTTCAGGGCCTTGAGAATGAAGATATGTATAGCTGGACCATAGTAGTGGTGGCAGGGATGAAGAGAGGGGAAATCAAATGAGACATATCAAGAGGTGAATACATAGGCTATAGGAGCTCATAGGAGGATAATCAAGCAGGAACCAAGGGCTGGTTAAGCATCTCTAAGATGCACACAGTGTGCTATGTGCTGGGAATAGAAGAGCAAAAGTGAAAATCACACGGCTCCAAGAGGGGAGACAACATGTATACGTAGATCTATACAAAATATTTACAAAATAAATTGAGGAAAGGCATGAGATATCAGGGAGGGAGGGAGAGAAGAAAATCAGGAGAGTTTGCATACAGAAGGCAGGGTTTGAGCTGTATATTAAAGAAATGAGAATTTCTAAGAGGTGGAAGACAGGAGGGAGGGCATTCCAGGTATGGAGGAATGCCAGAGTAAAGGCAAAAATATGGGAAATGGAATGACATGTATGAGAAACAGCAAGAAAGCTTTAGCTGCATTATAATGTGAACCAAGGGAAGTAATGATCAATAAGCTCAGAAAGGCAGCTTGGTACTAGTTTGTAAAAGGATTTAAAGCCAGATAGAAAAGCGTGTTTTTCATGCTAGAGGTAATAGGGATCCATTGAAGTTTATAGAGTGCAGGAATGACAAAGTCATATCTGTGATTTAGGAAAATCTCCTTGGCATTCATGTGGAAGGTGGGTTAGATTTAAAAAAAAAAAACAAACTGAGTTTGGGGAAACCAATTAAGAACCTACTGGAATCGTCAAGACATGTGGTGTACATGGAGAGAGAATGAAGAAGGGAAACTGAATAATGATTGAGATTTCAAGCCTAGGGGTTTGAGCTAATGGTGATGCCAGATGAACAGTGACAGATGGAGGAAGAATGATGAACAGTGACATGTTAAGTGAAGAAGCAAGTGAGCCAAGAGAGAGAAACCACGGCAAATGGTCTCAACTTCTTTCACAAAGAAGAATGTTTTTTTTTCTAGAAGAGACATGGGTATAAGAAAGTCCTAGTTTAGAGACAAAAGGGAAGATCTTAAATAATGTCATAGGGTGTGTGGTAGGGACACAATAAAGAACTGTAGAAATAAAGAGAGAGAGAGAGAGAGAGAGAGAGAGAGAGAGAGAGAGAGAGAGAGAGAGAGAGAGAGAATGGTCTTGATTTAACGTGGACAGCATAACTCTACACAGGGCTGGGTCTAACTCACTTCATGCTTTCCTCTACTCCACTATCCTGTGCTAAACACTGGGGACAAAAACTGAGGTCAAAGTCTTTCTCTGCCCTCATAGAAAATGCATTCCAATGGCATAGAGCAAGTCAATAACAAGAAACATACAAGACCTACAAAGACAGATGGAAGGCAATCTCAGAAAGAAGACACTAGGAGCTACAGGGACCAGGACATCCAACAGGAGGTAAAATTTGAGGGAAACCAAAGAAACTGAGAAGTAGAGGTAAGGGAACACAGCATTGTCTGCACCCCAGGAGCAGAAGCAGGTTGGACCGATGTGGGGATTGGAGAAGGACATGCCAGGGAACAGCAATGAATCAATTTACCAAATAATTATTGTATGCAGAGCACCATAATATATTTTGAGTGGATCCAAAGTTGAGGAAAAACAACCCTCTCCTTCTCATGAAGCTTGTAATGTTAGATCTAGTCACCTTCACTATGTGTGTATGTACTTAGAGCTGTTTTTCCACTTCCCACCCATTAGTTGGAATTGAAGTTAACCGAAATGCCGAATGGACATGGTTTTGTGGGGAGCCATGACACCCAGAGAGAGTTGTATTGATAATACAGTGCTCCCTGAGGGACTGGGATCACATGGTGTCTTCCATTCTGGTTTCAACACTTCAAAGAGGTATATAAAGAGCTTCCTTAGCCTCAAAGCCCTCTTCATCTCCTGTCATGGTTATTGGTAGTGCTTAAGGTACAGAAGGATTTCTATAGGAAAACAACCATACTTTCAGAGACCACCCATTATGACTGATCTGTACAGGAACTTTGTTTACAACACCTCTGACAACTGGTGAACCCACCTTCTCTGGAAGACATCAAGGAAGGGTGAGCCCACTCCCTGTCATCCAATACCCCATTCCACTGTTGGTGAGCTCTGACAATTCTGTCAAAGTTGTTAAATTATGGAGAGTCTCTTTTCTATTTGGGGGTCAGATAAATAGTCTAGAAGGTTCTCTGAGTGGAATGGACAAGGAGGAATGTATTCCAGTAACTGTGATTCAGAACTTTGAATGATTTTGCACTCCTTTGAATCATAATCATTGATGCCTACATATGTCCTTATAAAAATGAGAAGAATTGGACTAGATCAGGGGTTCTTCACTTTTTTTGTGCCCTGGAATTCTTTGGTAACTTGGAGAAACATATGGACTCCTTTGAATAAGGTTTTTAAATACATACAATAAAATACATAGGATTAAAAGGGATACTAACTATACTGAATAACAATTATCAAAATATTAAAAAAATATATTTACAGACCTCAGGACAAGAATACTTGGAATTGATGGCTCCTTAGAATCCTTGGTTTCCTTCAAGACTCATATCAAAGTCCATATTGTATAAGAGCCCTTCACCTCTATGATTCCCTTCCATCTACTCTGTATGTATATTATATATCTTACAAACATGTTGTCTCTCCTATTAGAATGTAAGTTCTTTGAGGACAGGCAGTAATCAATTCTTTCCTTCCTTCTTCCTTCTTTCTTTCCTTCCTTCTTTCCCTCCTTTATATCCAGAGAACTTAGCATATTGCCTGACAAAGTGATTGCTTAATAGATGATTGTCAGGTAATTAGACATTAAGATCCTCTCCATTTCTGACATTTATTAATCTCTATTTCTCCTTCTTCTGGAGTAGCACTGCCAGAAGTGCCCCTATACTTTCCACTGACACTTCACTGCTTACTTCTTCCTGAGAATATTTTTTTTTACATATAAATATTTTCCTTCTGCAGGAAAGTATAAAGAACATCATTTGGGAGGTATTTGAAGACAGACCTAGGCCAAAACCTCTCCAGACAGATTCATTTTCCTTTAAGAAAATGTTTCTCCAAGCACGGGAGTGTAGATTATCAAAAGAGCTATTCAATGTGTCCTGCAGGATCCAAGGAAATAATACAGGGGGAGAGGAAGATTGAGAGAGAACTGCTAGCAGTGAAGCCACTGATAATGATGAATAATTGAGTGGCTGCTGGCAGTGGCATTGCAGGGATGACCTGGAATCAAATCTATTCCTTATTTTAAATAGACAAATGGCTCTCTGAAAGCAAAAGAAAAATGGAAGAGAGGGAGTGAGGCATTAGTCCTTTACTCAAAAGTGCCCAAAGTGGACTATTTTCCTCCTCAGCCAGCTCACTGTCTGGGGAAAGTCTAGACTAGGAACACCACTTCTGGATGAGAAGACCTGAGTTTGGGTCCCACCTCCATCACTGCAACATTGAACAATTCATGTCTTAGGGAGAATTTTCCTCCTTTTTCAATTAAGTAATTGGACTACATCTGGGACCCCAAACTCAAATCATGTTTGTGTATTAAGTTGTTGGCACGAATGGCTTTGTGTAATGCCTCTTTACACATTGTTTTCTCTTCCCAAAGACATGGGATATATATTAATCTGCATTATGTTCCATTCAATTCAGTTCCATTCAATGAAAGAGACACTTATTAAGCAACTACCGCACTTAATAAAACAATCAGGAGTTGTACATGGAGATTCCAGTGTTTCCTCTCAGATTTATCAAGTGTGAGACCCTGGGCAAGTTTTCAAGTCATTTAACTCTTCAAGGTCCCTTCAAGGTCTGTATGTCTAGAATTGCCCCAGTAGGATTGACTGCTTTAGTAAAAATAACGCCCTCTTTAGGAGTTTCCAATGCCAATGAAATCAGAAGTCCAAACAATGGGAAGGGGAAGGAGAGACAAACAGATGAACAGAAAGAACCATATTTAAGAAAATGTGTCTCCAAGCATGGGAGTGTTGATTATAAAATAAGCAATTCAATGTGTCCTGGAGGATCCAAAGAAATAATATGGGGAGAAAAGAAGACTGAGAGAGAACTTCTTGCAGTCAAGCAACTGATAATGATGAATAAATGAGTGGCTGTGACAAAGAGACAAAGAGAGGGACAGAGATTTGTGAGGCACTAAATGTTTGAGGGGATAAAGATAAACCAATAACAGCAACAAAGTGCTTTCCTTAAGAAGCATCCAATCCAGTAGGAAACATTACCATATATAAAGAAGTACATAACAAGACAGAATCCAATGGGGGCTCAAGAGACATGTTGATGAAGTGCTCTAGGAAGATTTGATGAGGGCTCCTCTCCCTCTTACTGGAAGCAGTGCCACCGTAGGGACAGGACCTTTGAAATTGTGGGAATGGCACCTGTCAAGTGACAGAGGCATTAGACAATACAGCCTAAGCACTGGCTGGGCCAGAAGGGTCATAGGGACTTGCATTTCAGAAATGGAAGCAGAAGCAGGAGTGGGCAAGGCTAGATTGTGGAATCTCTGAGATTCTGGCTAAAATGCAGAATGCACAATGGGATATTGTAGGAGATGACACTGGAAAAAGGAAACTTAAGCAGGGCAACAGACAGCCTTAAATATCAGGGTAAGAAGGTGGCATATGACTTTAGAGGTTTCCAAAAACTTCAAGCTTGAGTTTGGGAATCTAGAATAGAATAGACAGCTTTTAAGTTCCCTCTCAGTTTTAGAATTCTTTGCTTCCATGTCCTGTTTTTCTCTAGATTATCTGAGCATTGCTTCTACAGCCAAGATGGTACAATCCCAAGGGCAAGATATCATCAATTTGTCTTGGATCTGTATTGGTTTTCAATGGTTTTCAGAGAGGAATCAATTTCAACTTTTCCCCTCTTCACCCACTCCCACTAACAAAGGAAAGAAAAAAAGAAAACATCAGCAGATGAGGTAAGCCAAGATCATGGCATCTTTTCTTTTAATAAATTTGGGTATTAGTCTCCTAGGAGTCTGGGTATCTACCAATGCATTTAACACTTAAGAGTTGTGTTAATGATACAGCAACTGTATCTCTCTATCATTTGCTCATAATTATAAGGAGGAGAATGAGATAGGAAGGAAAGAAGATTTTCTCTAAAATACACAGCTGGTCCTATATGAATTCTAGAACCTAGATCATATGTTTTTTGTTATCAGGCTTATGATATGCAGCATCAAGCATATACACAGAAGTGCACCCACCTTCATGAGGATGGAGGGAAGAGGGATGGAGCAGAACAGGAAAAGTAGGGAGAAATTGGATGGGTGTCATTGATGCATGAGCCAAGACTTCTTGGAGCAACCTAGAACATGTTGGCAATGTTGTTGTTGTTGTTCAATTACTTCAGTTGTGTCCAATTCTGTGACTCCATTTGAGTTTTTTGGCAAAGATACTGGAGTGGTTTGCTATTGCCTTGTCTAGCTCATTTTTCTAGAAAAGGGAACTGAGGCAAACAGGGGTAAGTGACTTGACCAAGGTCATTCATCTTTGTGTCTGAAACAGGATTTGAACTCATGTCTTCCTGACTCCAGACCTGATTCTCTATTCACTGTGCTGCCTAGCTGCTTTGTATTGGCATCAGTTTTTACAAATTTGAAATGCTCAAACACTTTTGAGGAGGGACAAGGTGAAAGGAGAGGATAGGATAAATTCAGTGGGATAGGATGGAGATAAATACATTAAGCAACAGTAACTGTGAAAAAAAATTGAAGTAAATTTCTCTGACAAAGGCCTCATTTCTCAAATATGTAGAGAACTGAATCAAATTTATAAAAATAAGAGCCATTCCCCAATTGGCAAATGATCAAAAGATATGAACAGCTTTCAAATGAAGTAATCAAACATATCTATAACCATATGAACAAAGTGCTCTAAATCACTATTGATTAGATAAATGTAAATTGAATTAATTCTGAGGTACTCTCATACCTATTAGATTACCCTTTTCATAGTCCCTGTTTCTTAAATAGTTTTGTTGTGAATCAAGTGAGAAAAAAGTATTCCTTTAGTATCCTTTCCATATATGTAGCAATTTCATGAGGGAAGAAAGGACAGAAAAGTGCTCCTTGCAATGGTAAAGTACTGTCTCCACTTGAATATATAAAAAAAAATACACATGGACATTATCATTTGCTTTTCCTTGTTTTATTATTGGGCAGGTCTATGGCCCCTGCACCTCACTCAATCATGTTGTTTTCTACCAATGCCTCTTAGGGACATAGCTATCAGCTATAGTCATCCTCTCCACCACCCGGTGGCCTTGTTCCCTTCCAAGCCTCTCCCCCAGCATACATCCTCCAGGGTGAATTCATCAAATACTAATTTTAGATTCCCTTCAGTCTTCTTCCCTCAAAATACGCTTCATTTTTTTTTATTGCGATCAAGCTGAACCCCAAGCTTTTTTTCCCTGTTGTTGACAAAAGTCAGGGACACATAGTACTTGCTTTTTCTTCACTCCATAGGCTAGGGCAAAGTCCTCCAGATGTAGTGAGCATTCAGCAAACATGAAGCAGGTGTTGTCTCACCAGAGGTGCAATCTGGATGTCCAGAATGGACCATGTACCAGGTAAACAGCCCTTCCCTTCAGCTCCCAAAGAGATTTCTGATGTGAGTCTGGGGTTGGGAAGTGCCTGCTACTTCAATTCAATCTTCACATTAGTTCGTGCATGTCCGGAAAGGTTCACACATCAGATATCTTCTGAAGAAGAGTTTCACAGAATGGAAAACCAGTAAGTTTAAGTATTTCACAAACAGGTATTGCATGACAGAACTTCTCGTTTGGGAGAATCCTTCTTTTCCCAGGGATATATTGCCATTTAATTCTTCCCAGGAAACAGAACTGAGACAGAAGATTAGATCAACTCTGTTTAAAGGAAGGAGATGTTAAAAATATCTGGCTCTTGCATGACTGTGCAAGAATATGCCTGATGATGATGGATGACCATAAGCACAGGAAAAACCCTAGCCATCATTTGTGATAGAGAAACTGACATGGCACCCATGATTATGATTAGAATCGTGTATCATGTTGTCTCATTGCAAATGAACAAAAGGGGCATTTTCCCCTCCTATCGTACATGCCTGTGTAGATTTGAACTGATCCTCCCACCTCCAGCTAGCAAGCCCCTATTTGTTTCACAAGGCCTGAAGAAGTTTTGGATACAAAACCCCTTATCCCATTATGAGAGATGAGGATCACCATGCCTTTTTGGGCTGTGAAGTTTCTTTTAACTTTGGTGGTGGTAGCATGTACTTACTCTCCATGCTGTTACCAGCAAAGCTTCTTATGGAACTAAGCCATCTTCCCAATTTTGTGGGACAAAGGATGCTTTTCTCAGCACACTTGTGGTCTTCATCCCACTGCAAGGGGGCCAAAAATCTTGCAGTTAAGGAGCGAGGTCAGGGCACTGGGTGAACATCAAAAGTAAAAGCTGCCTGAGAATGGGAGAATAATAAAAATAGAATGAAGCTGAGGACAATTGAAGAGATGGAAGCATTTGTACCAAAATCCACTTGTAAATAAAAAAAAAAAAAACAATGCTCTGTCAATCTTATGCCAGCAATCAAGAAGCAACAATACATACAAGGATCTCCTGGTGAATCCATTCCCACCTTCAGTATTTTACCCAAATCTCTGATTTCATCAGTGTATACAGATACTCTCCATTGGGATGAATCAACTACTACTCTGGATCCCATAGTCTTAGGAAACTTCCTTTGGCATTAAAAAAGTAAGTGACTTGCCTAGGGTCGCACAGCCAGTGTATGACGGATATAGGTCTTCCTGACTCCCAGGTCAGCCTTCCATACTTTCCATCATGCTGAATCTCCAATGATTTCGTATCATGTGGATTATTACTTCCCTCTAAATGACCAAAATGCAGGCCTTTTTCCTTAATTTGAAAAAAAGGAAACAGTCAGAAACCATCCTCTATAGGAAATATTCTAATTTTACTCCTCCCTGGGTAAGAAAAAGAGGCTATGCCCAAGACCGGATGTTAGCAGAGAAAGTTATGGAAAGATATGGAAATAGGTAACATGGCTGCAACCCTCAAAATCAAAGAAGCATCCAGCCAGGAAAACTCTCAATTGGGATTTTGCACCTACAAAAACACTTGAGTAGGGCTAAAAAATAGTGATGATTAGGCTAATTGCTAAGAGACACACCCATGAAATAATGACAGAATCTTCATGATGGAAGGGGCCCCAGAGGCCACCTCTTCCAGCTAATGCTAAAAATGAATCACCACTGATAATAATAGTCCTTTTTACTGCACTGGGAGGTTTCCAAAAATTTCATGTTAGCTGCTGGCTAAGTGTTCTCATTCTCTCCCTTTTGCAGATGAGGGAACTGAGGCAGATAGGCCTCAAATGATTTGCCAAGAGGCATACAGTCAGTAAGTTTCAGAGGCCAGATTTGGACTTGAAATTTCCTGACTTCAGAGTCCAGAGTGCCAACTACTTGACCACCTTGCTACCTCTTACTAGAGGACATTGGTCACATGCTTGGTCTGTCTTCATGAAGACATTCAGTGAGGCTGAATTTAGGGCGTGTTGAGCAGTGGGTAACAATTAGATTTTCAAAAAGCACAGCACACTTTTACATTTAATCTGCATTATTATCATTTTCTCCTTCACTTTCTTAAGCCTAGATAATCTCTAGGACAACAGATCAAGCCTGATTTGTTCAGTTTGAAAATTTCTAAGTTGTAAATGCTCCAAGAGCCCATCCACTGTAGCATGCCCTTAAGAGCGCATGGGGTACTCAGGTGCCCTCGCCGCTCTTTCACCTGACTCTTACCCTTGGTTCCAAGAAGCTGCAGCATCCCCAACAGCCACTCCTAGTAAATCCATCCCATCAGACAGGCTGAACCAGGCTGAGGGAAACTAACAGGCCTCAATCCTTTTAGAGGGATGTCCACTCCAAGTGTCAGAAGACTTCTCCCAGTGGAGTGGGTGGATGAAGACAACTTGTTCCAATGGCCAAAAAGGGGGTTGCAGCAAGTTCTGTGGAATCCCTGGACATTGAAGACACCAATATCATCTACTGCATTCTGGGCCATCACCAGTCATCTTGACTTTTGTCCTGCCACTGGACTTTGATGACTCTGGAAGAAAGAATGAGATGACAACTTTGTGTTACTCTGCCTCGTTTGAATAAGTAAGACAAGACATCAGCCAATGACATCATAGGTTCACTTCAGAAACAAAGGAACAGCAGCAGAAGCATCAGCCTCCCCAAAGCAGATCACACCAATCCTGAAGAGTGCTGACGCTTAGGAAATATTGGGTTTTATGTTGGCGTGGGTGGGGTTGTTATCAATGATGTCATTTCTTCCCGTTGACTTAAATGAGACTCTTTTGAATCTCCACATGTCAAAAACATCCTTATTCTTTCCTCTGGGGCCAAGCATCCCATTTCAAATGATAGCCCTTTGAACCCTTGATTACAGCTACCAGGGCCCCTCTGAGGCTTCTCCTGGCAAAGAGGCCCCAAACTCACAGCCCTTCACCATTCTTTTCAGTGTCCTTTCTAAGATGTGGTGTCCAGAACTGAAACCCCGTGCTGCTGTCTAACTAAAGCAGAGGACAGAAGGAAGGTGACACCAGTAATTCTAGACACCAGGCCTCTCCAAATGGAGTCTGAGACTGTGCTTCTTTATATCAATCTTTCATGACACTGTTGACTGATAGTGAGTTGGCCACCCACATCCTTGGGTGACAAACTGTTGACCAAACATGTCTCACATGTCTTAGGGAGACATATTTCTGCATTTAAGCACCTGACTTGGCATTTGTCCCTCTTAATTTCTGTCTCATTTGATTTAACCCTATGCTGTAGACTAGTGAGATCTCTGTTTATTTATTTCTCTAGCTATCTTTCTATTCACTTAGGGATAGGGCATCCTGAAGCTATTCTGTGACATGTTAGCTATTGCTCCTAGCTCCGACACCTGAAAAATGTACAAGGATGACATTGTTGTACTCATCAAAGTTACTCATAAAAATATTTAAAAACACAGAGACAAACCGTTTCCTCTAGGATAATACATTGGAAAAACACTTCAATAAATCAGACAACCAGTAGGTAATTATTGAGTACATATAATGGAACACTATACTAGGCTCAGAGAAAACAAAGTTTTTTAAAAAATGGTTTTGAACTAACTTTGAGGAGACAATACTAGGTAAATTATCAAAATAAGCTATATGTATTCTATACTTCCATACACATATAAAGCACATACCAAAAAAAATTAAAGTAATTGGGCATTGAACACTAGGAGTTAGTGGAAATCAGAAAGGGCCTCATTCACATGCTTAAACTGGGTTTTGAAGTTAAAGAAATAGATTCTCAGAAATGTAGTTGAAGAAGCAGAGAATTCTAGAGTATTCTTAGTAATACCTCAGGTAAGATCATGGAGATGGGGTTTCATGAGTGAGTAACAACAAAACACCAGGTTGGCTTGACCAAAAAGGGGAGAAAAAGGATGATGATGCATAGAAAGGCTGGAGGGACTTTAAAAGCCAAACAAAGGAATCTTTTTGATCACAGAGGTGATAAAAAGTTAATCATGTTTATGGAATGTGTGTATAGCAGGGGACAGGAAATATGTGATGTGGTCAAACGTTTGCTTTTGGAAAAGAACTCTAGTAATTTTCCTTGAAGTTGACATTGGAGGTTTAGGATCATAAACTGAGGGCTGGAAGAGACCTTTAATTCCATTTAATCCAAACCCCTTATTATACAGGTAAAACTGAGACTTGAAAATGTCAAGTGACTTGATGAAAGTCACATGACTAATCAGTATCAGTCTGGTTTCCATTTCTTGCTCTTTGACTCAAAATCCATGCCCTTTCTAATATTCCACTCCATCTTAGTGACTGACAAGTTTTTTGTTGGACCATTTGGTCCTTTGAAGTTACCCATTTGGGCCATTGTCTAGCCTAAATCTCTCCTTGGGGGATAAGAGCAACATGGAACACTGTGCTAAAGACTCTACTCCAATCTAGGTGCATAGAAGGGATCTACATTGACTTCAGATTAGCTGTCTGTGCCATTACAAAAGAAATCAGGTCATCCTGGCCTGATCTGCTCTGGCTGCAGCCATAGTGGCTGTTTGTGATCACCCAATATGTACTGCATGGCACACTTTAGAATTTCATCAGGAGTAAAGTTGATATTACTTTCCTAAAGCTGGAAAACTATTTATTTCCCTCTGTTGACAACTGGAACATTCTCTGACTTTCTCTGAGCCTTGGTAGCTTGCCTTTTCTCCATGACCTTTCTGATATTCCGATATCACTGACAGTGGCTTGACCATCATGTCTGCCAGGTTCAATAACTAAGGATGTAGCTTTCTGGGGCCAGACACTCACACTCAGGACAGCTAGGTGCTTCTTTACTTTCTCCTTACCTTACCTTAGTTATCAATTACATGTATTGGTGGTATTATCTCATTCTTACCTATGGCTTTTAGTATTACATATCCATGCACTATTATGGTATCAACTAATATTTATAGAGAGCTTGAAGTCTGCCAAAGTCCAGGCCATACATTACTCATTTCATTCTCTCAAGAACAATTTGTGTTAATTGCTAAACTTATCTCCATTTTGTAAATGAGTCAGCTTAAGTCAGAAAGTAAGGTTCCTTTCCAGAGTCAAGAATCTAGTGAGTGTCTGAGGCAGGGAATTAAACCCTGATCTTTCCTGATTCAGGGGCCAGTGTTTTCCATCTACTGCCTTAGGGAGGAAGTATCAAAGGTGTGCCTCCTCTGGACCAACAGGATGTCTAGACAGGAGGGAGTGCAGAGGATAGCATTAACGAGTCTATTTTTAAATTTTTAACTAGAAGATTTCATCTCAGAAACATAAGGCCCTTTTTTATCTTCTTCTATTTCCAATTCTCAATAAGTTTTTAATTTTGCTCACATGAAAACCTTGGCATAAGGACACAAAATATCTTCAAAACTCTATTTCTTGAGTTACCCTTAAGCTGCAGGGCCCCAGGATTGTCCAGCCTGCTTACAATCTTACATTCAGTGGTGATAATGACCATCCTGGGTACCAAAGTAGAATCTTTGAAGGGCCTACACTTCACAGAAAACTTCTTCTTGGTTGTGGGATGGCTTCATTCAGACCCATTATACTTAGCACCTTTTCAGGCTCTGCCACTCATATGATCAGATGCAATAAAAGTGATATCTGAAAGTCAGTCAGCTAATGCCTTTTTTATTCCATTGTGAGCTCCAAATATCGGTCTTTGCAAACCCATCAGGGAGACTCAAGCTGTGCCTAAGAGCCTGGTTTTTAAGAATGTTAATAAAAGAGGGATCTAAAGCCTGGCTAAGCACTGACCATATCCTTCTGACTTCATGCACAGCTTGTATCAAAAAGCCTCTTGGAACTTCTGATGGAATACACCTGGGACTGAGAACTGAAACTGTTCCCTTAATTTCAAATCCAGAAGAAAGTCACATCTGTTCTCAGGAATGGAGATTTCCTTGACGAATTTCAGTGTTAGTCAGGTCAGGAATACAGGCTCCTGGCTTCTTCAGCAACCCAGTTCTTTCTAGAACAAAGCCGTAAAGGGATGAACATGATAATCAAAGGCCCTGTCCACCACATAAAATTAAGATTTGTGGTACCATTCTTTGAACAGCATGGAGATAGCATGACAAGCTCTCATGACTTTGCTGTAATTGGGTTTTGATGATAGAAATTATAATAAAACATTTTTCTATGCAATTCCAAAGTATATCATATATTGTATTTATCTGGTGTAAGCTCCCATAATAAACATAAAACAAACCTATTTTGATTGTAAAATATGCACAGTATAATTTGATATGTTTTTCTGCACTCAAAAATTTTCCCAATCCTATAAAGCAATATTCGCTCTTAGCCTGCATGATTGTCTACAGTGAAAGACAAAAGGATATAAAAGTTGAATTTACACACTGGGTTAAAAAACTTGCCAAATTGTTGCCAATGTGGCTGGATATTCTTTATGGCAACCTTTGAAAATCACCACTAATTTTGCCAGAACAAGGTGGCACAAAGGATTTGGAATTTGAAAGAGAAATGAGTCTTACGGGAATATCCATGAACAAAACGTGGTAGTTGACTGCTCCCAAAGTTGACATTGTATTTCCCTCCTACAGTGTTGAATAATGAAAATGGTATCATCAACTATGAAACAGTCTCATCATCAGCAAGAAGGCAGAAGCAGCCTAACTCTGTGGATGAATGGCTAGTCTTCAAGGTAGGAAGAAATGGGTTCAAATCTGGCCTCTGTCTCTGCCACACGCAAGCTAGGTGATAGTGGACATGTGAAGTAACCTCTTAATCCCCCAGGAAACTCTCTAAGAGGGTAACTTGCAGTAAAATTATCCTGAATTGCGAAAAGAAAATTTCTCAGCTGAGAGGACCAATCTATAGCCCAGGACTTGCACAGCTGTTATCATTCACTAAGTTGATAAACAAAAATGTCTAACCTCTACAATTCCATTCACCTTTCCTTGTAACCATGATGCTATGGTGGTGGAGAGGGCTGAGAGTGCTCAGGGTCATACAGTAGGTAGACTGTATCATTCGAATACAACCAAAATTTGGTTGCTGTGTGCTCTCTTATCATCAATACAGATTGAAATAATGAGAATGGTGATGATGATGATGATGATGATGATGATGATGATGATGATGATGATGATGACAGCTAGCAAACTCTGTCATTCTGTGGCACTGGTCTTTCTGTGCTTTTGTTAATTCTCCAAAGGGGGAAGTACCCACTATCATGAGGGTTTTCTGACAGGTTTTGCTGATCCTGAAACATTACCAAAGTGATTCATCTAGTGTTTGATAGGTGAGCTCTACAGACTGTCCATCCAACCCCAGATCAGTTTGGGCCTTGGCAGTCTCCATCTACTTGTCTGCTTACTCTCCTCTAAGTAGAAGTGTTGGATATCAAGTGAAAGAAAAATGGCTGCTGCTCAGACAATGAACAATCCCCTGAGTTAGCATGTATATCTTGGGCAGGTATGGTGATTGGACATTGACTCTGGCCCAAAATGGAACAGGCAGAGACAGGGTTGAGAGCAGCTATGTGCTGCTTCAAATGATGTCAAGCTTCCCTCCCCTCCAATTATATTTTGAATTGAAAATGACCTTAGAGATTATCTTGTTCTAGCTGATATTTTACATGTAAAGAAACTGAGGCCCAGAGGTAAAAAGAATCTGCCTCAGTTAGTGACCCAGACAGGATGTGAGACTCAGAAATACAAAAACAAAGAGTCACCATGCCTGATTTCAAAATAATTTATCTTTTCCCTATCTACTTTGCAAAATTTATTTTCATTTTTATGTCATAGAAGTCTCTCTGGAATCTTTCTTTTCTCTTCCCTCCTTTGATATAGGAGAAGAGCAGTTGCTTGAGAGTAGAGACCTAGAATAAAGTGAATGACAAGCAAGGAGAGGTTGGTGATCAATGGAGATTAGAAAGAAGGGGAAATAAAGATGAGAAGGGACAGGAGAATTAGAGAGGATGCCTTTGCCTTGTTACTGGCAGATGATACAGAAAGGTGGAGGTCTTTTCCTTGAACTAATCTGAAGAGTTGCATTGGGAAGGACTGCCCTGCTATGTGGCATTGGGAAAAACCAGAAGAAAAGGAGAAGGCCAGAGAGAGGTACCAACCTCTGCACTTTATGGTCAGCTGAGACCCGTGGGTGCAACCTGGTCTCAAACAGAGGACAACTCCTATTTTGGATCATCATGTACTCTGGAAATTTCCACAGACCCATCAAAACTAAAAGATAAATGAGTCAATGGATTGAGTAATAAAAATAAAAGGCAAGGCCCTGGTGGATTGGAGTGGGAAAATGCCCCACTAAGGGAGAACAACTTTTACCTCCATACAGTGATTAGGACTGATGAGTCCCATGACACACAGAATAATAATAATAAAAAAAAACCTGAAGCTCTGGGAAATTAATAGACATCTTCAACTTTATAATGGTAGTAAAAGTCAGAGGTGGGATTTGTACTGAGGTCCCCTGTCCCTAGAGCCATGATGTTTTTCATTGCTCCATACAACCTCACTGAGCAGCTAAAAGAATCATTCCCTGAACAGAGTTCTCATCTCCCTGAGTCAATCCCCAACACACACACACACACACACACACACACACACACACACACATACACGCGCACCTATCAAATGTACACACATGCACATACATACATACACACACACACACACTCTTACATAGGTAACCACCTTGGAAGATTAAAGGAAAGAATCACTAATTATGACATCCAATGACATCCGGATATTTCTAACCATACTTAGTGGTGAAAGGCAAATTGTGTTTCTTATTTCTCTGAGGAAAGCCAGGGATACCTCAAGAAAACCAAAGAAGGAACCTAATTAAGTTCTCTGGCTGCTTGACTCTGCCCAAAGTTAGCCCTTCAGGAGAAGATCCTTACTGCCCTCCACTACTGACAATCTCAGGAGATGAGGGAGGAAATGGAATCTATTTTGCACAGGAAGAAGAGGTAGATGCAAGAGTCTTTGGAAAGCACTGAAACAAGGAAAACTTCCAGTTCTCTTTGAATGTGGTTCCTTGGGCAGGATGGCATTCCTCACCCCCTCAAATCTCAGAGAAATTTGACTTACATTACTATGAGCCCAGGGGTGGAAATGGCCTGGCTGAGGAGTCACAGCTCAGCCCCTCACATCATTGTTCAGTCATTTTTCAGGCCTGTATGACTCTGCATGACCCTATTTGTGGGTTTCTTGGAAAAGAGACTGAAATGGCTTATCTTCAGCTCATTTTATAAATGAGGAAACTGAGATAAAGGGTTTAAGTACCTTGCCCAGGGTCACACAGCTAGTAGTTGTCTGAAACCAGATTTAAACCTAAGAAGATTAGTCATCCTGACTCCAGGCCTGGCACTTTCTCCACTGTGCCACCAACCTACCCTGAGCCCCTCATACATATGCTATATAACTGAGGGGGTTCTAGGAGTCTCACATTCTCTTCCTTGAAAATCAGAGTTACAAGAAATAAAGGTGGCACTTATTCACAGATACATATGTGCCAGGCAAGAAAGGGAGATAGGGAGCTATTGTGGTGTCCCTAAGGAGAGAGAGAGAGAGAGAGAGAGAGAGAGAGAGAGAGAGAGAGAGATCAAATCAAATTATTACCTGAAGAAATTAATTCATACTATTCACTGGAAGGTCAAATACTGAAACTGAAGTTTAATACATTGGCCACATAAAGAAAAGACAAAATCCATTGGGAAAGACCCTGCTGTCGGGAAATATTGAAGGCAAAAGTTGGAGGGGGCAAGGATAACATGGATAGATAGTGTCATGGAAGCAGCAGACCTTAACTTGGACAGACTTTGAGAGATAGTGGAGGACAGAAGGCCTGATGTGCCATGGTCCATGGGATCATGAAGAGTCAGACATAAGTGAATGCCAAAAAACAACAATAACAATAAAAAATATATATATATATATATATATATATATATATACACACACACACACACACATACATACACACACATATATATACATATATATATTTCACCTATATAGATATACATACATATATATACATGAATATACACATATGCACATATATACATACATATACAAATATATATATATATACACACATATACAAATATACATATATTTGTGTGTGTGTGTGTGTATATATATATATATATATATATATATATATATATGTACATTGAGTTCTGGCTCAGCAGTCACTTAAAAAGCTCTTTATAACCATGTACAGAATTAACCTGTCAGAAAACAGAAGTTTCCAGGGTGAGCTCTGATGCAAGGGAAGAAAGATACCTTTTGTTACCTGTTTTAGGCAGCAGTTTCATCCATCTTCTCTGTGAACCTGTGGTAGACAGAGAATACCACAAATCTTCTAAGGGCTGTGCTCATATTGCCTGGTCTCCTTATTTCAGTAATACTGATTTGATATTCTTTCCCTGGGCAAAAGGTAGAACAGAGTGAGGGTGGGAGGGAAGATGGAAAGATGCCCAAGTTTGTCTCTTCTTAGCTTCTCTGTCTTCCTTCAAGACTTACCTGGATACCCCATCCTATTATACAACTTTTGTGATACTTTCAGGGGCCAGTGTCTTTCCCCTCTTAAATGACCTCCCATTAACTCTGTATACATCTTTTTATACAGAGTTATATGTAATCATGTTCATGCTGTCTCCTCCATTAGAATATAAATTCCTTGAGGTCAAGAGCTGTTTTTGCTTTTCTTTATATCACCAGTGCTGGTAGGTGCAGTCAACATGGTGAAGTAAAGGCAGGGACTCACCTGAGCTTTTCCCCAAACCCATCCAGACACCTTTAAATAATGACTGTAAACAAATTTTAGAGGGACAAAGCTCAAAAAGAGACAAAGCGTAACAAATTTCCAGCCCAAGACAACTTAGAAGGGAGGCAGGAAAGGTCTGTTGCACTAAGGTGAGAGAGGATGGTAGTCCAGTACAGGCCATACCGGCACAGACTGCGCCTCAGCAAACCAGGAGCAGGCCTCGGGGAAACTGAAGCAGTGGCAGTAGTGGTGATTTCCAGACTTTTCAGTGCACAGATGGTAAAGGGATCAATCAATGAGTCAGAAGATTTGCAGGGGTCCCTTTGCTGGCACCAGGGGCAGGACTCTGCTGCATTGCCTGTATTTGGATCTGGGTCACAGTCCTGGGCCTTAGTCCCAGTGTGAGAAAGAGCACTAGCACAGCAGAGCTTGTGTCCTCAGGGGAGCAGGGACCCCACTCACAATTCTATGATTGGAAATAATGCTTGTGATCAATCACAGTCCAGGAAACTAGTAACCACAACTCTCCCTAGCTTGAAAAAGCCAAAAACTTACAGGTCCCCAGAATTACCTCTGAAAACAGCTGCACAAACCAAACCAAACAAAACAAAAACTGCAGCTTGGGGCAGTGTCCCTTCCACCCTGGAAGCAGAGCCCCACTTCAGGATAGGGTTAAAGGTCAAAAAATAGCTGGAAAATGAGCAAACAATAGAAAAAAAATTCTTAACCTAGAAAGTTACTATGGTGACATATGCTTAGTAGAATACAACAAAGTCAAAACCCCTGTATTCAAAGCCTCAGAGAAAAAAATATGAATTGGCAACTGAAAGCTAATGACTGTGTGAGACATTAAGAATCAATCAATCAAAATTAAAATAACAAAAAAAAAGAATTAAATATGAAATACCTCATAGGAAAAAAATACTGACATGAAAAAATAGATCAGGGAGAGTGTAGAGGGCCGACTTTCGGGAATCGGAGGGCTTAGGCCAGCCTGGGTCTTACCTGTAGCTTGTACTAAGCCTGACAGCTGTGAAACTCAGGATGTTGGCTCACCACCCCCTTGTTCTGTCTCTTGAAAATGGGATGCAGGAAAGGACGTAAGAAAGAAAGTAACAGACAAGGAACAAGGAAGTAAGGAAATCACTTAATTAGGTTTGTGCTTTTCATGAATAACAATGCCACTATTGCTTGATCCAGTCCTATACAAGCCTGAGCCCTCAGATCAATAAACGGAGTTTGTTGTTCACATCTTCCACCTGGCCCGTGATTCTTTCTCTCTTCACACTCTGCCGGCATCAGACCACAGCCGCGGATGCAGGCAGTCATGGCAGGAGAGAGAATTTAAGAATTATTGGACTACATGAAAGTCATGATGAAACAAAGAGCCTAGACATCATCTTTCAGGGAAAACTGCCCTGATGTTCTAGAACCAGAGGGCAAATTAGAAGTTGAAAAAATTCACTGAGCACTTCCTAAAGGTGATCACAAAATGAAAATTCCCAGGAATATTATAACTAAATTCCAGACCTCCCAGATCAAGTTGAAAATATTGCCAGGAATCAAAAAGAAATAATTCAAATATAGTAGAGCCATAGCCAAGATGACATAAGATTTAGCAGCTTCTATACAAAATATCAGAGGGCTTGGAATATGATATTCTGGAAAGCAAAGGAGCTCAGATTATAACAAAGAATTACCTACCCAGAAAAACTGAGTATAAGCCTTCAAGGAGGGGAAATAGATATTCAATGAATGGAGGATTTTCAAGCATTCCCTTTTTTAGTGGTCATAATATTATTACTGTATATGTCAACATAACCCATCAGATTCATTTTAATAACTCATTTATTCTTTCTTCATAATGAGAGTGTTATTGCTGAAAAAAGGAAATAAATATTTTCATATTCTGTAAACCCTCAGAGGAACACAAAATTCCACATCCATCTCTGTTTCTCCCTTCTATGAATATCTCCAAACTGAGAACAGAGGTTACACAGAATAATAGTCCCTTAATATATGCTAAGTGTTCAACACATGCCCCTTACAATCTGGTTTCCTTCAGAATTCTACCTAAAATACAATGTTGTTTTTTTAAATAATTAATTTATCTGTTTTTAGTTTTCAACAATAACTTCCATAAGCTTTTGAGTTTTAAATTTTCTCTCCCTCTCTCCCCACTTTCTCCCGCAAGATGACATGCAATCTAACATAGACTTTACATACATATTCCTATTAAACAAATTTTCACATTAGTCATGTTGTAAAGAAGAATTAGAACCAATAGGAGGAAATACAAGAAAGAAGAAACAAAACAAAACAGGAGGGAAAAAAAGAGCAAATTGTATGCTTCAATCCTCATTAAAACTCCATAGTTCTTTCTTTACATGTGGATAGCATTTTCCACCATAAAATTTTTGGAGGTGTCTTAGATCCATGCATTCCTAAGAAGAACTAAGTCTATCAAAATAAGTCATCGAATAACATGGCTGTCACTGTGTACAATGTTCTCCTGGGTCTGCTTCCTTTACTCAGAATCAGTCCGTATAAATCTTTCCAGGTTTTTGTGAAGTCCACATACTCATAATTTCTTACAGCACAATAGTATTCCATTACATTCATATACTGCAACTTGTTCAGCCATTCTCCAGTTGATGGGCATCCCCTCAATTTCCAATTCTTTGCCACCACAGAAAGAGCTGCTATAAATACTTCTGTACATGTGGGTTCTTTTCCCATTTTTCTGATCTCTTTAGGATGCACCCCTAGAAGTGTTATTGCTGGTCAAAAGGTATGCATATTTCTATAGCCCTTTGGGTATAGGTCCAAATTGCTCTCCAAAATGTTTTGATCAGTTCACAACTCCACCAACAATGTATTAGTGTTCCAATTTCCCCCCATCTACTTCAACGTTTAGCATTTTCCTGTTTTGTCAGGTTAGTCAATCTGATAAGTGTGATGTTGTATCTCAGAGTTGTTTTAATTTGAATTTCTCTAATCAATAGTGATTTAGAACATTTTTTCATATGACTATAGATACTTTTAATTTCTTCATCTGAAAACTGCCTGTCCATATCATTTGGTCATTTATCAATTGGGGAATTCAAGCATTCCTGATGAAAAGACCAGAGCTCAATAGAAAATTTGACTTTCAAATACAAAATGCAAAAGAAGCATTAATAGGCAAACAGGAAAGAGAAATAATAAGGGATTTGATAAGGTTAAACCATTTATATTCCTATATGGGAAAATGATATTTATAACTCCTAAAAAGTTTCTCAGCATTAGGGCAGTTAAGAGGAGTAGATATAGACAGGAAGCAGAGGTGTAAGTTGAATACGGTGGCATCATTATCTAAAAAATAAAATTAAGGGTTGAGAAAGAAGAATGCATTGGGAGAAGGGGAAAGGGAGAAGTAGAATGAGATAAATTATCTGACATAAAAGAAGACTGAAAGAGATTTTGTGGTGGAGGAGAAAATGCAGGAAGCAGAGAAGGGAGCATATGAACCTTACTCTCATCAGAATTGGTTCAAAGAGGGAATAATATACATACTTGGATGTAGGAATCTATCTTACCATATAGGATGGAGGGAAATACATAGTTGGTAGTCATTACTGTGGAAAAAATACGGTGAATTTTTCTGACAAAGATTTCATTTCTCAAACATATAAAAAATGAAATCAAATTTATAGAAATAAAAGCAACTCCTAAATTGATAAATGTTCAAAGGATATGAACAGGAAGTTCTCAGACAAAGTATAAACATCTTTAGTCATATAAAAATGCTCTAAATCACTAGTGATCAGAGGAACGCAAATTAAAACAAGTCTGAGCTACCACCTCATAACTGTCAGATTGGTTAATACGATAGAAAAGGAAAATGATCAACGTTGGAGAGAATGTGGGAAAATTAAAACACTAATGTAATATTGGTGAAGTTGTATACTGATTCAACCATTCTGAAGAGCAATTTGTAACTATGCCCAAAGCAGTATACAATCATTCATACACTTTGACCAAGCAATACTACCACTAGGTCTCTATCCCAAAGAGATTTTTAAAAAGATGTATGTGTACAAAAATATTGAATTGAATTGAATTGAAATTCAAGGGGATGTCCATCAATTGGGAAATAACTGAACAAGTTGTTGTGTATGATTATGCTGGAATATTATTGTGCTTTTAAAAATGATGAGCAGGGGAAAGGATTCTGGGAACATGGAGGAATAGGTCAGAAAATTCCAAGCCCTCAAGATTTTCTTTCCCAAAAGAGAGAAAATAGCACTTTAGGGTGAACAAAGTGAAGTTAAAAATAAATAAGAATAGGGGCACAACAGGGGTCCTCCTGGGACAATCTGAGAAGATTAGAAGAAAAATCCCAGGTGGACAGTTTGGCCCCTGTGAAGAGTAAACACCTCCAGGCTACGGGCCTTGTTCACAACAAGCAGCAAACCCTGGGGTTAGCCGGTTTGGGAAGCTGCCTTTGCCCCAGCTAGAGGAACTTTTACCTCCAGGATGGTGAGGGGAGCTGGATGTCTGAGCCTGGGAAGATCAGAAGAATCTCTGCTGACAAGGAATGCCAGACCCAGCTCTGCTGGAGGAGGGGGGAGGGTGAGAAGTAACTAGCACATTCCAGGTGAGTGCAGAAGGAGCAGGGTAGAATGCCCCTGGCTGTGGGCACTTACAGGAGGCTAAAGGTTTGGCTTTGGTTCTAGGCTAGAGGGCAGAACTGAAGATCTAGAGCAAGAGGCATCATCCCCCATACCCCAGGGCTAGGAGTGTTTACAAAAGTTAAGATATTACTAAAAAAAATGTACAGGCAAAGGAGAAAGAATTCAACTATAGAAAACTATTATGGGGATAGAGAAAATTGGGGTTCATCTTCAGAGGAGGCTATTGAATCAAAGTATACCTTCCACCCCAAAAGAGTACCATCATCTGGTTACCTGCACAAAAAGAATTCATGTAAGAACTTAAAAAGGATTTTAAAAATCAAATTAGAGAGACTGAGGAAAAATGAAAAAAAATAGGAATAATCCAAGAAAAACACGAAGACTATGAAAAGAAAGCAACCCATTAGAAAAGGGGATCCATAATCTTAAGGAAGAAAATGACACCTTGAAAATTAGAATTGGGCAAGGTGAAACCAGTGAAATTATAAAAGATGAAGAAATAATTAAACCAAATATGAATAATGAAAACATGGAAGAGAAAGTGAAACAAGGAAGAAAAACAACAGATCTAGAGCATAGATCAAGAAGAGAAAACATAAAAATAATCAAATTAACTAAAAGCTATTGTGTAGGTTTACAGTTGGGAGGGCTGATTCAGGTGTGAAAGAATTCACTTAGACTTTTTCTGTAACAATTGGGAGCTTTATTGATGCAAAAGCAGTGGGCTAGCCCTGGAAGGAGGACTAGCAACTTAGAGAGGGCCAGGGGCCTGTTTTATCTGGCAAAATAAGGGGAGGTGTTGTCATGACACAGGATGAAGAAAATGGATGGGAGGATAGGGGACCCAGGATAAGGAAGATGGGAAATTTATGACTCAGGATGAGGGAGACAAGGCATTGTTATGGTCCAGGATAGAGGGGAAGTTTCATCGTATCTCAAGATAAGGGAAAGAGACTCTAGGATGCCCTCAAGCTCAGGAGGGGCCTCACAAGGTGCTGGAAGAACAATCCTTAATTAAAATTTATTTCTTTAAAAAGCTTTTAGCTTTTAGTGAACTGTTTGCTTTTACATCATGATAAAAAAAAAAGAATCTTGATATAACACAGGGAATAATTAAAGAAACTTGTCCTGAAGCATTAGAAGGGGGGGGGGAGTAGAAAGAAAAAAAAAATGTGTAAATCAGCACTTGAAAGAGATCCTATGAGAAAAAGTCATAAGAATATTATAGTCAAATTCTGGAACCTCCAGTTCAAGGATAAAATATTAAAAGTAACAAGAAAAAAATGATTTAAATATGATGGTGCCACAATTAGAATCACACGAGCCCTTGCAGCAGAAACATTAAAGAACCCCAGGCTGTCGAACCCTACATGTCAAAGAGTCAAAGAACCGGGATTCAGGCCAAAAACATACCTAGCAAACTTCAGCATAATCCTGAACAAAAGAAAAAATGGATACTTGATTGTCAGACTTTCAAAATTTTGTTAAAAAAAAAAAACAAACAACTTGACCCGAATAGAAGATTTGACATACAAGAGCCAAGAGAAACATAAGGTACATACCAAAGACTGATTATGAGGGATTCAACAAAGACAGAGCATTTACTTTTTACAGATGTAAAATGCAAAACATATGTCTAAGATTCTTAATAACTGGGTAGCTCATAAGAAAGATTGGGGCAGACCTGAGTATGATATGATTTTAAAAGTTAAAACCACTTAGGAACAGCTAAAAAGAGTAATTATTTTATACAAATGAGGTGCAAGAGGGAGAATCAATACTGGGGAACTAGATGGGGGAGGAGGGCTGGTAGTTCTGGTAACCTACTTTCATCAGGAATCGGTTTAAGAGGGAACAAAACATACACATTTAGAAGAGTATAAAAGTCTTCTAAATTTAGAAGAAAAAACAACAGTGAGGGGATAAGGAGGTGGGAAAAGACAATGGAGGGATCTCTAGAGGAGAGGGTGAGGGAATAGTTATAGGGGGCTGTTGTTTAGATTTATGGGAAAAGGAGTATAGTGGAAGGATCCTTGGAGGAGGGTAAGCTAAGTAATAGAAGGGAAAGGTAGTGAGTAGAAGTAAAGTAGAGAAGTCAGGAGGGATAGGAAACAAGAAATATGTACAAACATAAAAAAAAGATCAGAAGTAAAATTTGTTTGGGAAAGTATATGTCTATATATGTAAGTATATATGTGTATATATTTATATGTATATATCTATAGCTGTAGAGAAATGCATCTACATTCATTTGTAGCCTGGGGGAGGGAGGAAAGAACAAAGTTAAAAAAAAAAGGGTGCAAGAGAAAAAAACTTACAAGGAAGCAAAGAAAAGATGGACAGCTTTCGACACAATATGTAGTATTTATCATACAGCTTTTCTTAAATGAAAATTTATCATTACATATTTTGAATCCTCTCCTATGTTCTGTTAAGCACATGACATATTTTTTCCCTTTTCTTACTTTGTAATTAAGTTCCAATATTTAAGTTTATGATATGTTTATTTTTTTTCCTTTTTTTTCTCTATTCTGTGTTTGTGTTCTGGTGTTTCAGTCTAAAATAAAATTCAGTTTAAAGAAAATGATGAGCAAGATGCTCCAAAAAAACATGGCAAGACTTACATGAACTGATGCAAAGTGAAATGAGCTGAACCTGGAGAACATTGTATGTGGTAACAACACTACTGTGTGATAATCTACTGTGAATCAATTACCTATTCTCAGCAATACAAAGATCCAAGACAATTCTGTAGGACTTGAGATGATGGGTACAGTCTATCTCCAGAGAAAAAACTTGGAAAGCCTGAAGGCGGATCAAAGATACTTTTTCTTTATGTTATTTATTTTTCTTGGCTTTTTATGTATGCATTTTCTTTCACAGAATGACTTACATGGAAATGTCTTTTGCATAACTACATATATAATCCATGTCAAATTGCATGTCTTCTCAATAGCGGGGAGACAGGAGGAAGGAGGGGAGGGGAGAGAATTTGGAATTCAAAATTTGAAGAAAGAATGTTAAAATTATTTTGCATGTAATTGGGAAAATAAAATATTAAATAAGATATTTTTAAAAGAAAATTTCTCTTTAAATGAGAAAAAAAAAATAAATCTCCAGTGCTTCACACAGTGCCTGGCACATTGCAAACTCTTACGCAATCCTGCTTGACTGACTGGTAAATGGCTTAGGTGGGGTGGACTAAGGTTTTGGGCCAGCTTTATGTAGAGACAGACAGGTAAAGATTGACTTTCCTTTTCTGATCCAGATGATTTTTCCCAGGGTGAGTACTAAAGTTGAATGAATTCAAACACTGTCCAGGCATATGTGGGAATGTTTAAAAAGTGTATGGGTAGAAAGACAATATGCAAAGAACAAATTTGCTCTGCAGCTCCCTGGAAATAAGTTCCCTTTAGAGAAGGTTATCTAGCCTCAGACACTTACTAGCTCTGTGACCCTGGTAAAGTCACTTACTCTCTGACAGAAAATCTAATGAAATCTTAGGCTGAATTAATGAAAGTATAGTATCGAGAAAAATAATTTAATTAATCATGTTATAGCTCTGGAGGAGGCTAAAACAAGTGCATTACTAGGAAAGTACGGACATACAGATTCTTGTTACAGCTAGTGACTAAGATTTTGTCTGAAATAGAATTAGAATCATTGTCACTGCTGAGGCCCTGCTCTTATCCAAGAACATAAACTAGTAAGGCATTAACAAATAAACCCAACTGCTGGAATTGGCTAATTTTCTCTCTAACAAGCTGTGTGGCCAGTAATAAAGGAATGAGCTATACTGACTAGTGATAAATTGGACAGCTCCTCATTAGCATTGGGCCAGTTGAGATAAAGCCAAAGTAAGGATGATTCTTGCTGGAATAACTTGGTTAATAGCATAAAGATGACATTCAGGTTAGCCATTATTTCTTGGGAGAGGAATGTTGTGCAAGTAGGGATGAGTAAAGCCATGGGCTTTCCTTGGCAGTAAGCCCATTGCAGAGACACAATGCAGTAAAACTACAATTAACCAGAATGCCTGGAAACATGGGATGTGCTGCTCATTCTAGCATAACATTCACCTGCCAGCAAACTTCATGTCAAGATTGGCTTGTTGTTGGAAATCTTCTTTTTCTTCTTTTTTCAAAAAGTGTATTGATTTATTTTGTTTCAATACAGCAGATACTACCCAAGTAGCACCCAACCCTGACCAGATTTTCTGTCCCCAAGAAACAGTCCATTATTTGCTGAACAAAAGGAGAGAATGTGTCCTCTAATGCTGATGATGTTTTACTAGTATTAACTCTTGTAGTTAACTAGAATTGTGTTATCAATAATTATCTATAACAATAAGAAAAGCAACAGAAAGCATTTCTATGTAACAATTAAATATGTAAAGCATTTTATGCATGTTCTCTCGTTTTACCCATGAAAAAATTCTATAAAGGCAGATACTATTATTATTATCATTTTTACAAATGAGGAAACCGAGGCTGAGAGAGACTTGACCAGGTTTACACAGCAAGTCTGAGGTAGAATTTGAACTCAATTCTTTCTATGTTGAGTCTTTCATATTTTATGGTACGTATTTGCTATTATACTCATTAGCTATATTGTTTTCTTAACTCCATTTTCTTTACTTGGTGTCACTTCATTTTATCTCCTCATGTTTTTCACATTTTTTAAATTCATCATTCCTTATAATACAGAAATATCCAATTACATTCACAGTTAGTTCAGATATTTCACCATAAAAGAGCTTTTGTGTTAGTGAATAAACATGTTACCAGAGAATTAGGAACATTGGGACCAGTCCCTGTATTTCACGCGCACACACTGGCTAGGTGATCCTAGGGAGGTCACCTGGACTGGAAGTGGCCCCTGGGAAAGCTCCAAGATTGGAATCTGCAGAGGAGGCAGGAGTCTGCCTTGTGAGGATTTACATGAAAACACAAGTGCCATCACATATTTCCATTCTAACTTCTGTCATCATAAATAATATTACTATGAGCATTTAATATATGAACCTCTGTGTATGTGTGTGTGTGTGTGTGTGTGTGTGTGTGTGTGTGTGTGTGTGCGTGTGTGTAACAAGTTGGAATTTCTGCCAGATGAGACATCCTTTACTCAACCCTCATCAGGCTCAACTTTTTATCACATTTGACAGTGTTAAGCATACCAGCCTTCTGATCATTCCTTTCTCTCTTGTGTTTGTGAATCCACTCTCTCAGGTCTCCTTCTGCCTCTCTATTACTTCTTAGTCTTTAGCGATTTATTTTTCAGATCCTATCTCCAATGCTGAGTGTACCCCAAAGTTTTTTCTTTGGTTTCCTTATTTCTCTCTCTACACCCTGACAGTAATTTCAACTGTCCCATGGGTTAAATTATCATCTCTATGCAAAAGATTCACAGACCTAGTCTATTGTCTGGGCCCCAGTAATACACTTTCAATGCCTATCGATCATTTCACACATGTACAAAGCTTAACTTGTCATTCTTCTTCACTCTCCTCAAGCTCCTTTATTTTCAAACTTGGTGAGTTCTGTCAAGGGCACCTCTAGCTGAAGTTCACAACTCCAATATCCTTGACTTTTAACTCTCTCTTAGTACCACATACTTAGTTATTTGCCAGATCTGGTTGTCTCCTTCCCCACCCTATGTCTTGTTTCTGTCCCTTTCTTTCCACTCACAAGCCACTGCCCTAGTTCTGGCCCCCAATTGTTTTCTCTGCTTTAAGTTATTCACATCTTCAATCTATCATATTAGAAGATTTAAGGGATTTTCCTGTAGTGCTAGTACGACCACATCACTCCCTGATTCAATAAATTTCAATGTGTCTTTATTGCCTCTAGTTGAAAATGCAAGCTGTTCTATCAAGCTTTTAAAACCCTTATCAAACTGGCTCTTACCTCCCTTTATTCCTTTGTTATATATTCCTGCCCTGCTCATGGTCTACAGCCCAGCCAAAGAAGATTCATGTGCTCTAGATGGGACACTCCCTTACTCATGTCCATACCTTTACAATGGTTTTCCCCATGACTGGAATAAATTCCCATAGATTCCCTGATGTCAGACTCCTGTTTCCTTCAAAACTCTGCCCATGTGCCATATTTGAAATAGAGCTTCTCCTGATCCTTCCTTGTTACTAGTGGCCCCCCCCATGTTAATACTGTATTTATGGACATATCATATGCCCTTCAAATCCATGTAATATCCTTGTTGACAAGGACTTTCTCATTTCATCTTTCTTTGTAGCCACTTTAATAAACACAGTGCCTTACACAGATTCAGTGCCTAATAAATGATTCTTAACTGATTAATTCACTTCCAGAAGGAAACATAATAAATTAAATCCATGAGGTTTTTTTTTTCTGCTCAAAGGGTCTGAAGAGGATGGGCACGTTTATTGTCTACTTCCAAAGTTTTTCCCCTAACTATTGGACTAATCTCTAGCTCTACTAGTACCTAATTAACATATGCATATCCCTCCAGGTGTTCCAACAATGTCTTTATACTTTTGTTAGTTAGATGAGTACAAGGTGAAAATTTGGGGTTGTCTCATTTGACATTGCTCTGAATATGATTGTTTTCAAACTCAGGTTTATTTTTTTTTTCTTAATCTCTCTTCCTACTTTCAAAAACTGTTCACTGAAGTCATTTGTCCACTTGTTTATTGGGAAATACCTCCATGTGGGATGCCACTCAAATTAAAAAAACAAAACACAGAGGTATCCAAGGAGAAATGGAAAGTTAATTTATTATTATTATTTCAAATCTCGAGATTTGGGTGTCCCTTCACCAGTATGATCTGATGAGGGGAGACAGACACAGAAACAAAGAACCAGATTTAAATAGCCTTACCGGGTAAAGATCTCCCACCAGCTCTCTGTTACTGGATTATTTGGCTCACAATCTCAAAACACAAGATTCTACCATAAAACAAAGGAAATAGTATACATCTCTATATTTCTTAGTTTGAGATAATGTCAAAGAAGCAATTAAAAATGTGCAGTCAAGCTAGACTTATGCTGTGGAGCCAGGTCGCCATGACAGAAAGATACTTTACAAATGTATTGGGAGGTCTGAGAGATTGAACAGACAATGGAAATAGATAATGGAGGGAACTGGAAGGCATCTGAGTAAGGTCCTTTCAAAGGGAGATAAGGGGAGTAGATAAGGAATGTTTTAAGGGTTTTCTGGGGCCTGTAGACAAGCAGGAGCCAGATTCTTTTAGGGGAGGGGCAAAGGTGTGTTTGAATAAGATTAAAAGGTAGGCTAAGGCTTAACGTGACAGATTTTAACTTCTGATATATGGCACTAAAAAGGGAACTTACAGAAATCTATACTTAACCCTGTCCTACCTCCTGAACTGATTACCAGATTTAGGATAGTCTTATCCCAAACTTTAGTTACACTGAGAAGTCTTCACTGGGACATCCTATTCAGCTCCTAATATCATAACTGCCTAAGTCTCCTGTAGATTTTAAATGCTATAATTTTATCAGAAATATTTAGTGTGTCTGTTTCTGCTCTTCTCTTCAAGCTATATGCTCTTCTTTGAATTCAAATGAACACTGGTCTTCATAGAAATTGTAAAGTCTGCCAAGAGCTTCATAGATAGACATAATCTGTTTGTCTTTATAACAACTGTTTTTAGTAGGCATTCTAGATCTGGCTATCCCCACTTTATAGGTGAGTAAATTGTGACTTAACAAGTTTAAACAACACCTCCAATTGAGGAGAGCCAGATTAAAATACAATTGGGAAATACTTAACAAAATAAATAAAACTCCAGTAGAGCATAGATGATGTTAATATGTGATTGCCTAAGTCAATATACTGCCCACAGGGCTCCTCATGTACAGTTTATTGCCTCTTTTTCCTTTTGAGTTTGATACCAATGGTTTCAGTGATTTGACTTTGGCTGGTAAGTGTTAGAAACGGAATCTAAACCCGGATCTAAGTCCCACATCAATAAACTAGCTAATTAATCCAGCTAATTACAAAAGTATTTATTAATGCCGACAGTGTGCTAAGAAGTAGGAATCACAATACTCTTTACCCCCAAGAACCACATACACTAATGATAATAAGAGCATGCCCCTAATCAATTTTTGGATGATATATAGATTGTATGGATGGTTAAGATTCCTCCTGAAAGAAGAACTAGCAGCTGAGAAAAAAAAAAAAGTAAGACTTCCATTCTACCAAATGTGGAATTTGGATGGTGTCTTCAAGATGTCCTGCAAGTCCCAAAGAAAGAGGTGAGGGAGACCATTCTGCGAACTGACAGCCTGTATAAAGATTTGGAGATAGGAGACGGATCACTGGTAATGAACTGCAAGTAGACCAGTGTGCCCAGATTGTAGAGAGCATGGAAGTGAAATGTGTAAAAGAACTGCAAAGACACATAGTAAGAGACTAGAACTAGATCATAAAGGGCTTTATGGGCCATAAAGCGCACATTTGGATTTGTTCTTAGAGGTAATGGCAGCCAATATACATTATTGAGTGGACAGCAAGTTATGTGGTCAGACCTATGATTGAGAAGAATCACTGGGGCAGGTGTATGAAGGAAGGATTAGAGAAGGCAATAACCCAAGATAGAGAGATGACTTAGGAGAATTAATAGAATCCACATAAGAGGTGAGGAGGTATAGAACTGGAATTATATCTCAGAGTGCTTTGGGAGGAAAAAAGAATGAGAACTTTTGGGGATAAGTCTAGTCAACTCCCCTATTCCTTGCTGTTTCTCTAGTTTCATTGATTTTATTTGTGCAAAGTCATCTTAATTTTATTCAATGGACATCTTTCAAAATTGTTTTCACTGTCTTTTTTGACATGAAAAGTATATAATTAAGTGTAGTGGTCAAAATAGAGTATTTCCTTGTGTGTGGCTGGCTAAGTGCCATACATTACCTTCAAGTATTGCCTTGTGGCTGGATCTATGAAAGAGATTCATGCAGGGCTGAAGTAAGTTGGCCCTAAGCTCTTTGATGTCCTTTCCAGCTTCACAGCCTTCCTCATCTCAAACTCAATGGTTCTGTGATGTCTCAGGACACTGCAGTGCTGGGGTTGGTTGTTCTGAAGATCAGTTCTCAAAGAACTGCTGGTTTTGATGTGAACAGTGTAGGACACACTGGATCTATAGTGGGGCTAAGTTTCACTCACTGAGTTGCTTGGAGGTTGTTCTTATAAAATAAATCCCAATCACTGGCCCAAGGCGGCGTGTTCTTGCTGCCTCTGTGAATCTCGCCTGTTCTAAAAAAAAAACAGTGTGACACCATCTCTGTAAGAGCAACTGCTGAGTAAACAAATTCTGGCTAATCAGGAAATGTATAGAAACCTAGCCAGGAATGTTGTCCCTGATTCCAAATCTTCATGTAAATTCCTGTGTGGAGCGGGGGCAGGGAGTGCATCCTCTCTTTCCCAGTAGATGCTGTCTGGCTTTTGTCTCAGGCAACTATAATGGAGAAGGGAATGGGTTTCCATTTCTCATAAACATACTCAGCATGAATCTGGAAGAGACAATGGGTAGCACTTTGGAAAAAGAATCCTGATAGTAACATGGATGTGACGGATGCCATCAAAGGAAGTTCACACCCAGGCTGCCATGCTGAAGCCCCAGCACTGTCGGGGTTACACATGCTGATAACAGTTGACAATTCATGTTACCAGAGCTTGGCTTGATGCCCATGCTCAGAGGGCCCATAAAACATCTCTTAGCCACTGGCTGGCATGGGCACCAAATGGTGTCAGCCACCCATTCATTATACTCAACCGCTGTGTGGGATGCCACTTGCATGCCTGATAAATCTTGGTGACAATGAAGTGTCATGGGAATATTTATAAGTAAAGAAACTTCTTAAGCTTTGGGCTCCATTAACCTGGTTATGCAAAATACATGAGATATTGCTTACATGAAGGAGGATTCAGATGCTTTGTGCCTCTGTTCTATACAAATGTAGACTGAAAACCCACCAAAAGGTATCAGGCCCTGCACTGCTTGTCTTTTTAGAAACAATGGAGTTTTAAAGCTGTGGACTCCATAGGAATTATTAAATATAGGGTGGTTGCTTTCTTGTGTTCTCAGTAATGACATGAGGTAAATGAACATAAATTGCTATTCACATGGTCATGCAATCATGTATTCAAAAAACAAAATAATGCTTTATTGTTAGAAGTGAGCTGACATCAATGAGGAGGAAAATCGAGCTGAGCTGAGTGGAACATTAGAGTGAGAATGAGGTAACAAATGAGAAAGATGACAACCAGGCTCATCAGAGAGTAGACCAGAAGTTCTTCTTGGGGACCAGAGCTATGACCTGATCTTCTTGACCTTAATGGTGTTTTGGTGGTACAGGGATGAGGTCAAAGGCTCTGCAGTCACAGAACCTGCATACAAATCCCTCCTCTGACTCTCACTACCTGAGTAACCTTTGGCTAGACCCTGGGCCTGTTTCCTCATCTATAAAATGGAGTCGGGACAAATTTGGTGATCTCTGAGAGCTCTATGTCAAAGATCCTGGGATTGACAACCACTAAGGTACCTTGGGCTTTTGTTATACGTCCTGAGCAGTGGGCATGTGGGATATGCATCTTGGGCAGTCTAAGGATAATGGAATGAAAATGGATGGCGAATTGGGGCCATGTATGCATTGAGCCAGGCTCATTCAAAATAATGTTAAATTAAGGAAAGTGAATCCTCCTACTTGCCTAGCTCGCAGAAAGAAAACAGAAAGTTTTTCATTTTTGCTTGGGCGATGGTTACAAGCCGACAATTTGCACAATTGTAAATAGCCCAGGACATACAGTTTTAGATTCTGAAATGGGTTTGTTCTTGTTCTGTGGGCATGATATGAGACCAGCATACATTAAAGAATATTGCCTTGTCTTTTAACTTGGAGGCTGCACCAGAATAACACAGGTTTTGCCCTCAAGGGAAACAGTTCATATTTTTCACAGCACAACTGGGATTGGCTTCATTATAGACATGGATTTAGTGAATGATGGTTTTTGTTTTCCCAAAATGGGGCAAGGAGGTTTCATCTGTGCTGTGCTGCCTGACTAATCCCCACTACTTAGGTAAAGGCCGCTTCCTCCCATTCATTAGATGATGTTTGTCTTTTGTTTACTCAGTGTCTATTTACAAATTTCTTCCATTTCCTACATTACTCTTAGCAGCTCACTCCATGGGTAGTGAACACCCAAGTGGAGTCCAAATGGTCCAAAATTGTCAATGTGCCAAGTTAGGAATTTGGGTGGTCTCCAGTGTATTTTACCAGATTATCAATATCTTTAATAAGATGAAACAGATTATGAATGGGAATGTCCAAGTCAATAAAATCCTTTAACTGATCTAAGAATTTTTATTTGCACTTTTTCTATATTTACTGAGCTGTAAAAGACAAGTACTCCTGTGGCCACTATTAACAGCTGCATTTTATCTTGTGAGTGCCTAAGAAGCTGAGCTCTGGGGGTCCACCAGAATGGAGAGGAGATGCCTTTTTGTATGTGGTGTGTGTACATGTGATATACTTGAGATAAAGGGTGGGGATATAGAGGGTGGGTGTGTATGTGTGTATCCATTGTATATGTGTCTCATATACAGGTACATGTATGTATGTAGTATGTATGTCTATGTATGCTTCATATGCCTCCTGAGATGAGAATGGGGCAATAGAGAGTGTGTGTATGTGTATGTGTGTGTGAATGTTCATGGCATGTATGTATGTAGGTGTGTCGTGTGCATGTACACATATGTATGGTGGGCCTGAGATAAGGGGTAGGAGAAAAGAGAGTGCATGTACATGTCTATGTGTGTCTTATGTGCTAAAACACATGTATGCATATGGTATGTGTGTATGTGGTATACCTGAGATAAGGGGTAAGGGTATAGAGATATACATGTGAGTATATGGAATGCCAGCAATTAGGGGTGGGAGGTTGGAAGGTATGAGTGTGTGCATGTGTGTCTTGGGGACTCACACGTAGGTGTGTAATGTGTTATTTGTGGTATACTAGAGATAAAGGTTGGAAGATAGAGGGTGTGTGTGTGTGTGTGTGTGTGTGTATGATTAGGGGTGGAGGGTCATGAGTACGTGTGCAAGCCAGACTCTTTGGATGGGGCTGCCCTTCTGTTTTTCTCTGTTATTCATTTCTGCTATCCTAGCTGTTGTCTAGGATACAGAAAATATTGTAGCTGAGAAATTGTATTTCATATTTCAGACATATTCTCAACGCTGGTGGTGAGGACATTTTTATAATGTCTTTTTTTCCTTTTGCCCTGGGCAAATAATATCTGGGGTTTTCATTTTTGTTTTAAAATCTGCCCTGTCTGCCTAAGGTTTTGAAGTTTTCTTTTTTTTTTTTCTTGTAAAAATGGAAATCATGATCTGTCTGCATTTATATCCATTTGGATGTATAAGGTCCCAATTATTTGAGAACTTTGCATGCACAATTATAGCACCATCTTGAATCTTTGCTCTGTGGGCTTGACTTTCATCTCTCTAGCAGAAACAAAAAGAGACCCTCCTGCTGCTCTTAATTCCAGCCGGCCAGTTGGAAGCACAGAGTGGCGGCCATCAAACCCCCATAGGGTGATGAACTGTTGGCAAGAGTCTTCCATCCGATAGGCTGGAGCTGCCCTGAGACCAGCAGGCCATAAGTTGGAGGGACACCCCATGTTCGTTGATGCTTTTGATGAAACCAATGGTTCTTTAAAAAAATACTAAGCCCTTTTTTTGTCCATCTTGGTGTAACACTCTGTAGAGGATTTCTAGAAAGCTGGGACAAGAATCTCATGGGTAATAAGAATATACCTGTACGTGTACTGGGTACATGATCAATGAGGCAGCTGCTGCCCAGAGTGGGGAAGGGGCTTCCCCAAGGTCCCTCAAGTAATACCTTCCAGATCTAGGAGTGAAATCCAGGTGCCCTGACCCCAAATACAATATATTTCTTATTGTGCCACCTTGTGCCCCGAAATGAGATCAAAGATCCATTAAAGCTGTGTACTATCAGAGGATGTGTATCTGGTTTTGTTTTAATCAGACAAATAATATTACTGTGCAGGGGGCTCCAAGTGGGGCACTTTCTAGACTCTTTTCCAATGTAGAATCTTTAAGCGGTGCCTGGGTGGGATGAATGGTCAAAAGACTTAGCCAGGGTCTGAGCACAAGTATGTGCCAGAGCGAATATAGTGGGCGTGATTCTGGGGCTAGCCCAACCTCCACTCTGATCCCCTGTGTCTCTATCATCTGCTTTGACATCATCTCTACATTTTGAAATTCACCCAGATAGAGAGAGATGTGGAAAGGACTTTGGGCTCCACCATTTCCCCCATGCTGCTTCGGTATCCGCTGCCCCTGCTGGCCACCAGGCTGCCTTGCATCACCTATTCCACATGGCATTATGAAAAGGCACTGGGCCTTGGCCAGTAAGTTTATGCCGCCCATTAATCAGCCTGTTTCCATTTTGAGATCCATGGGCAGTTGCAGAACTTATAGTGGCCAGCTTTTCTGTGCAATCTCCTTGTTGCTGCTGGTAAAAGTGCCTTCTTATTCCCATCACTTCCAGTTTTAATTAGGGCCTTGGCCTCTCTCCCCCTCTTTCTGATCCCATCTTGGAATCACTACATTTCTAGTGTTGAAAGAGAACCTAAGGGACATTTTAACTTGCCCTGTAACCCCTAATTAATTCTTAAACCGTACATGACAATTCATCAGTTGGCTTTGCCTTCAAGATCCCCAGTGAGGGGGAGCCAACATCTCTGGACAGAGCCCATTTTGCTCAGGGACAGCTTGGGTTGTTTGGAAAGATTTGAGTTCCACTTTGTTTCCCCAAAATTACTTCCAAATTGGTCTCTTTGAAGCATTCAGCCTTTTTTCCCTGCTTCTTCCTTCAGGGGCTAGGCAGAACATGCCTGATTTCTCTTGAAGGTGCCATCAGCATATATGTCCTTCCTTCTAAGTGGACATTGCACTGAATGATGCTTTCTCTTAGCCATTTAGTCAAATTGGAAGACACAAAATTGTATTAGCATCTAGCCTCTGTGTGTGTGTGTGTGTGTGTGTGTGTTAATTTTTCCATGAGAATTGAGGGCGAGACTTTTAAATACTTTGATCAATCTAGGCAAATTACATTCACTCAGTCAATATACATTTATTAAGTGCCTACTATGTGCCAGACACAATACTCAGTGATAGGGATACAAATACAAAAAGAAAGTCAGCTCCTGCTCTTGAGGAGCTTACAGTCTAAGAGAGGAAGACACCTCACAGAAGGAAGTTGAGAAGGGACGCGGAGGGCAGTGGAGGGTTCCTGGCTCAGGAACACAGATAGGACTTCCAAAGGAGTAGACAGGTGGACAACGAAGATACAACTGGAGTGGGCCCTCTCCTGGGCTCTTCCCTCCACTCTCCTATCAAAAGAACTTTGCTGAGGTGTCAAACCCCTATTATATTGAATAGTCTTTGCAAACAGAAATTCTATTATGTTTCCCCTTTCTAATCCCAGGGCCAAGTGTAGAACTGTGCTGTATAGAAATTGCTTTAGTGGGCTGATTTGAATTTGTCAAATGGTTGAGAATTCTCACAGGAAAATGTGGGTAGCTGGGACCCCCAGGGCACTGAATTGGGGCTGAGGTTTACTCAGTCTTGGACCAGATCATTTCAGAGGACTGATGGTCTGTGATAGGATACAACTTCATGGATTTCTCCCCAGTGCCAAGAATTAGGAATGTAATTAAAAAAGCAATCACCAGACCCCAGAATTGTTCATTATGGAATGTTAAATGAATGGTCCTCTTTCCCATTTTTTCCTTTTATGCATATATAGCCAATATTGTGGTACCTCTAAGCTACAGGCATCAAACACACACCTCACCTTCTCCTGAACCAGATTAAAATGTAACAGAAAAATTTACCAGAATAAGTAAAATAAGTAAACATATAGTAGAACTTAGATAATGCTAATGTGTGGTTTTTTAAGCCAATATGGGCCCACAGGGATCCTTATTTATAATTCAGTGGCCCTGTTTCTACTTGAGTTTGACATCATTGATTGAAGCAATGACCGTTACGAAGCTGAAGTTAACAAGCATGTGAGGTACTAGACCAAATGCTTTACAAATATTAATTCATCTGATCCTCACAACAGCCCTGGGAGTAGGTACCCTTATTATCCTTGTTTTATAGTTGCAGAAGCTGAAGTAGACTGAAATAAAGTGACTTGCCCAGGGTCACACAGATAATAAGTGTCTGAGGTTGGATTTGAACTCAGATTTTCTTAACTCCAGGCCCATGGCTCTATCTACTACATGACCTAACTGGCTTATTTTTTAGAGGCTATAGAGCTTGAAAGGACTTTGAACATTACTAAGTTCATCCTTCCCTAGATGAGGCTGCTTAGAAAGCTTCTGGGCTACTTCAGTACTCACTCAAGGCTCTGAGGAGGTGGGAATCACCAATTCTAGTCTTTCCCATATGATGTAGGAGCCCTGGACCTTACCATGTGTCCTGCCTCTATGCTTTATAGATGCTGACACTTTTATCTGACTTAGCCCTGGAGCCAGAGGGCTTCCAGGACACCATTCTTCAGCTGAACTTTTGTTTTGTTTTGTTTTGTTCTGTTTGGTTTCTCCTAACCAGAGTGTGAGCCTTTGGAGAGTCAGGATGTTTGTAGATGAGGAAAAGCCAGACACAAGCACTTGTTGGGCACGTACTATGTGCCGAGCATGACACTAAGCACTCTACAATATTCTTTCATTTGAAGCTTACAACAACCCTGAGAGGCAGATGCCGTTTTTACTGCACCAAAGACATATACCTCTGGATTCAGAGGTCCCAGGGTCCAATCCCAGCTCTGCTACTTACAGGTTTGGGGGGGGTCTCAGGAAATCCCTCATTCCCCCTCAGTTTACTAATGTGTAGAACAACAATATTGACCTGCGTGACATTCCTTTCAGCTCCAAATCCAGTGATGTTCTGGGTCTGGGATTCCACGGTCTTCCATCATCCTTCGCATTTCTCAATGAGTCCTTAGTGCCTTTGATGGCATCTTCCTAAGTCTGGTCTCTGTGCCCTGGTTTCAATCTGCTTCCCTCCTCTTATTCTACCCTTGGTGAGGATGAGGAGACCTCCGGTGTCCTAAGTAGAATTCTCCTACTTTGAAGAACATTGGCTGAGCTCTACTTAATCCCTAGTGAGTGTCTTTTATTGCTGCAGATGAAGAGTCATTTTCTCTGCAAAGCTGTCCCTTGAGAAGGTTGCTGAGGCCTGGAAGCATCAATATAGTCTGGTAGAAAGGAGGTGGGATTTGGAGCCAAAGAACCTGAGTTCACATCCTTGCTGGGCTGTTAACCATGTGTGTGATCTTGGGGCAGTGATTGGATCTCTGTGCACCCCTGGCTCCCTTTCAATGAAATGAGGCAATTGGGCTAGATAACATGAAGGGCCCTTTAACTCCAGCTCTTTGAAGAGAGAAGTTTACTATATGGATTTGATTATATTGTGGATTTGATGAGGCCAGTCACTGACCTTGTCTGAGCCTCCATTTCCTCACCTGTAAAATGAGGGGCTTGAACTCACTGACCTCGAGTGTACCCTGGTGCTCTCAGTCCATGGGCCTGTGACCTTCCATCAGGTGCTGAGTCACTGCCTTTATGGATAACTGCCTTTGTTTATCTCTTCCCATTTAGCAAGAAGAGCCTCATTTCACTCTTCATTTCCAGGGGAAGGATGAAGAACAACAGAGAACATTAACTTCCCTCACCCACCCGCCTTGGGATCCTCCTTGCTCTCATTTTTTCTCCCTCTAATGTTTCTAGTCTGCTGTTTGCATTTCCCTAATCTTTGCCACAAATTACTAATAAATAGTAAGAGAGTCCATAACTGCAAATAGGTTACAAACCATGCATATTTGGGGATATTAAATTAAAATACTAGAAGAATTACTGAGCTACCAACTGAGTAAGCCATTAGCAGCGCAAATGGATGGCCTGGGTCAGGTAGACTCTCAAAGCACTTACGAATGGTATTATGGCTTCCTTCAAGGACCCCAGGAACTGCCGCTAATCAAGGACCCTCCAGTTTATAGTCTGCCACAGAGCACATAGTCTGGGGGCTCCTGTCCTGGGAGGAGATTTCCTTCCTTGTCAGAACAAAGCAATTACTCCTTTGTGATCTGCCTGGGCTGAACCCAGATTAGAGGGTGTGGCTGAGGTTAACCAGGCTCAAGCCCTGGGCCCCAGGAGGGAGGGCCAGCCCAATCTCCCTTAGGCAGACTTGGAGTCCTTCCCATTCTTCCTCTGCCTCCCTCCCTCTCCTTGGCCTCCGGGGTTTTACCCACTGCTGGCTTCACTCCCCAGGTAGGGAAAACCCTGGGAAGCAGCAGCTGCAGCAGCAGCACCAGCCAAGGCTTTAGTTGTCATGGCAACAGCAGGGCAGCTTTGGGGAGCCAAAGAATGGCAGAGCTGGGGAAGATCTGAGAAACATCGCAGCTTTCTCCATGTCCAGATGGAAAAGCTCAAGGATACAAAGAGTTAATGGCAGAACTCACACTGGAGCACAACCTTTCTGACGTCCAGTCCCTGGCTTTGGCCATGACGGACAGCAGAATGCACTCAAAAGAACCCTGGAAGTAAATGGAGACCTGGGTTTGAACACTGCCTTTGACCCACGGGAAGAGTGTGTGTGTGTGTGTGTGTGTGTGTGTGTGTGTGTGTGTGTGTGCATGTTTGTGGTTTGTGTATGGTATGTGTGTGTGTGAGAGTGTGTGATGTGTGTGAATGTGGTGTATGTACGTGTGTGAGAGTGTATGGTGTGTGTAAATGTGGTGTGTGTGTGTGTGTGTGTGTGTGTGGTGTGTGTGCAGATGTGTGGTATGTGTGTATGTATGTGCACATGTATCTGAGTTTATGACCCTGAGCCAGGGACCTTCAGCCTCCATTTCTTGACTGTGGTGGGAATGAGGCTCCTAACACTCCCTATCTCAGAGTTGTCGGGATGAAAGTGATTTATAAGCCTCAACTCTTTTTGGACCTGAGAGCTATCCCCATGCCCTGCTGGGCTGTCCTTTCTCCCCTGCTGAAACAGGGAATTCTCAGCCTGTACTATCAACAGTACATGGAGACAATGGCTTGCAAGATCAGAAGCCATATTGATCAGCCTTCACTTTCCCATTGGTAAACCATGAGGAAGGCCCAAGAGCTTGGTTTGCTCCAGAAGTAACATACAAGGTAAAGTCTCTTTGGTGGAACTGGCAGACTTCCAGAGTAAGGACAGATGGGCCTTGTTTCAGGCCTTTTTTTTTTTTTATGAGCCAAAGTATTTTCTATTTTGTCTTCTCCCCTTGGAGAATAGTATTCTTCTGTTTCCATTTCAGGGAGGAAGAGAGAGAGAGTTTTGAAAGAGAATCTGGTTGGGGAAATGAAGTGGGGAAAAAGATAAAAAAAGTGAAGACCCACAGATGGAGACAGACAGAGAGAGATGGAGACAGAGAGAGGCAGGGAGATAAGAGACATAGACAGAAACAGAAAAAGAAGGCATAGATAGACAAGAGACAGAGGGACAGAAAGAGACAATGATAGAAAGCAGACAGAGAGAGAGAGTAGCAGAAAGAGAGGAAAATAGAAAGAGTAGAGATAGAGATAGAAATAAAGATCAGACAGATACAAGCTTACTACAAAGAGAACCAGAGAGTCTCAAAGAGATCTTATTTCTGGGCTGCTAATCTCTCTTCCATTTTGCAGTAGTTCTACAGTTCGGAATCATTTCTCTCTTTCGCTCTTTTTACTCCTACTCAGAAGAGTGACATGCAGGTCAAATTCAGCCCCATGTGAACCCCAAATGATAGTAAATTCATTCCTGGTCCATTTCTGCATAGTACTGTCAAGGATTACATGCGTGTGCGTGCTTGTGTCGGGCTGGGTGGGTGGGGGGGAGTCTTATTTGTTTCTAACATGGTTCCTCTTCAGTGAGGGAAGGTCAGTCAAAATGGGTGCCAGCAATCTGTGGCTGAGCAGCTGGCAGGGGAGTGTCCTACCCTCTTCACACCCAGCTCCACACTCCCCTACCCTGATCCCAGGCAGGCAAAGAACAACTCAAGGACTCATAACAGCACAGTGGTGGTGGACTGGGCTCTTTAAGCGATATGATTGTGTGGGAATCACAGCCATGTCACTTGGTGCTAATTATTTTGAGGCATTTCTTCTCTTTTACTCCCTAAGTTAAATCATTTTAAAATAGATTCATGTACAGGAATTTTGTACCAATGGGATCAACAAATAGTTATCAGTGGCATAAAAATGTTATTTGTGGAACACAGAGGCAGGTGGGGGAGCAAGGGGAATGAACACTGGGCCAGCCTGGCCAGTTCTCCCTAGACCTTCCTAGTCTTGCTCCCAGGTGATTTTCACCCTACCAGATTAGAACAGGGGCATGCATGGAGATGCAAAGGGGTCTCTCCACACTAGCTCCATCATGTTTGCTAAATCAGATTCCAGAGATTATGCGCAGTAACTCAGGTAAGCAATGACCATATGATGGGATTCTAAAGGAATCAGCCAATCATCATGAACTGAAAACAAAAACAAAGCCAAAAAGGAGTTTGGAACTTTCAGAGGAGTTCAGTGAAAACAAACAATCCCACCTAAAGAGACTTGGATGCTGAAAGGGTTCTCCAGCGAGTTCTTGGATGTAGCTGCCTGGGTGGGCAATCACCAAAGAGGTTAGAATGAAAACAAGGTGCCGTCACTGCAATTCAGTGTAGATACCAGCAGAGGGAGCAGGGAAGAAAGCGATAGAGTACCTAGTCCAATGGAGCAGTGAGCTCATAGTCCCTAATATCTCCAAAGGACATCAACAGCTTGGTGGCGGGAGCAAACAGCAGCATGGAAAGGTAAGAAAGTTTCAAACAGGAACACTGAGTAGCGATCAGAAGATGCCCTGATTTGCTTGTCTGTTTGTGGTTTTGCAGCCATATCCATCCTCTAGGCACAGATAGATGTTCTCTGTGTTTCACCTCTTCCATTACTGGCATGATATCCTGTGGGAAAGTTTTCTGTTGAGTGTGTGCATGAGAGTTGCAATGAATCTTTCTTGTCACTTACTTTTGCGTTGAATTTTGTTCTCTGGTCATTGAATAAAAGACCTACATCTGTGGTGGCTCACTGTTAAATGCATCCTCATCCATGGAGTACTTCTATCTTCAGAAGGTAGGCACTCCCCACTGCACAGTATTTGCCACATGTATATCTTGCTTGATCTTCAGCCTCCCCTGGGAAAAGGAGAGGCGAGGACTGCAGAGGAACAAGGAGGGAAGGAGGGAGAGGAGAGGGGATTGCATTCCATCTTTTTAAAGAGTCTCCTGTTTGATCTCCCATGGGAGTAGGAAGTGAAACCTTATCATTGTCCCAACCATATGCCTCCTGCCTTGTCTCCAGCCTTCTAGAGGAAGATGAGAAGCATGGTGCTATTGCACAAGTCTCCTGTTGCTAAGACATGGGAAGAAGGCACCATGCATCAGATTTCCAGTTTGGTCTCCTGCCTTGGGGAAGGAGTGTCACTGCACCTTTTGTTCTGTGTTCTCGCCCCCTTACCAGAACGACCCAAGGCTCTGAAAGACTCCATGTTTAGGTCATGATACTATTCACTTAGAAAATCTCTCTAAATTTTTCAATTAATTATTCAGACACCAACCTTGTCATGCCCTCCACATCTCAGTGATTCTGAACCTGTGCAGGTCATCATCTAAGCCCCATTTCCTATCACCCTCCCAATTTCTTATTCCCATCCCACCTCACACTACATACCCTGGAAGCCCCAACAAATGGTAACCACTCCTTCTGCTGTGCCTCCTGAATGCCTGGATCCATAGGCAGCAAACTTGCTTTCATCTTAATTTTGTTTTCCTTTCCTGCATGTATAGCCTATATCAGATTGCTTACCATCTTTGGAAGGGGGGAAGGAAGGGAGAGAGGAAGAAAAAAAAATTTGGAACTCAAAATCTTATAAAAGTGAATTTTGAAAACTAAAAATAAGTTCCTTTCCCATTCCTTCCATCTTCTGATAACCCCTCCCCCCCCCCCCACCTGAGATCTGGTTTTCTCATGACGACATGGGCTTCCAGAACTGCAGTTTTACTCATTCCACTTAACTTACTGGCTGATGGGAGAGAGCTGGAATACTCCTTGTTTCCCATTGCCAATTTCAGGTTCTCCTCCTTCCTCCATTTACCTCAGCTTAAAAAGATAGAGGGATCTTTATAAGGGATAAATAGTTTGGAAAAGTCATTTTAATGAGTGGGATAGTGAACCCATGAGGAAAGTGTAAAAGTACTGCCTTTACAATAGTGCGGGCCCAGTTGATATGACATAACATAAACTTGAGTCCAAATCCAGCCTCAGACATTTGACACTTACTGTTTGTGTGACCCTGGGCAAGTCACTTAAACTCAATTGCCTCAAAAAAAAATGATGTTTAGGCTCTTTTTTTGATCATGGCTTTTAGGTAGTCCTGGAATTTTTAAATTATCTCTCCTGGTTCTATTTTCCAGGTTGGTTGTTTTTCCAATGAGATATTTCATATTGTCTTCTATTTTTTTTCATTCTTTTGGTTTTGTTTTACAATTTCTTAATTTCTCATAAAGTCATTAGTTTCCATTTGCTCCATTCTAATTTTTAAGGAAGTATTTTCTTCAGTGAGCTTTTGGACTTCCTTTTCCATTTGGCTAATTCTGCTTTTTAATGCATTCTTTCCTCATTGGCTTTTTGGACTTCTTTTGCCATTTGAGTTAGTCTACTTTTTAAGGTGTTATTTTCTTCAGTATTTTTTTGGGTCTCCTTTAGCAAGACTTGTTTTTCATGATTTTCTTGTATCAATCTCATTTCTCTTCCCAGATTTTCCTCTACTTCTCTTATTTGCTTCTCAAAATCCTTTTTGAGCTCTTCCATGGCCTGAGAATGATTCATATTATTCTTGGAGGCTTTGGATGTAGCAGCTTTGACTTTGTTGTCTTTTTCTGGTTGTATGTTTTGATCTTCTTTGTCACAAAAAAAAAAAAGATTCTATGGCTGGCTTTTTTGTCACTGTTTGTTCATGTTCCCAGCCAATTACTTGAGTTATAAACTCTTTGTTAAGGTAGGGGGCTGCTTCCAGTGTGGAGAATGTACTGTCCCAAGCTTTGGGGGTGTTGTGCAGCTGTTTTCAGAGATACTTCTAGGGATCTGTAAATTTTCATTCTTCCAAGGTGGCATTATCAAGGGTGAGGTGTTTACTCCTTTCCTGGCCTTTGCTCTGGCCTATGAGTGACCATAAACACTCTTTTCTGCCTTGGAATTGTGAGGAGGATTCCTTCTTCACTGCCACAACAAACTCCACCACGTCAGTGTTCTTCCTTGCCCAGGACCACAACCCACAACTGTGACCCAGATCCAAGCACAGGCAAAGCAAGAGAATCAGTGCCTGGAAAGAGATCTCTACAATCTGCCTCTGATCAGTCCCACAATTCCCCCTGCATATGTGGGCTGGAAGCTCTGGAGGCAGCCGATGCCCCTGGGCTGCACCAGGAATAGGGATGAGACTGGGCTCCTCTCTCTCTATTGGACAGACCTTTCCTACTGACCTTGTAAGTTGTCTTGACATTTATGGGTTGAGAAGTCTGGAAACTGCCACAGCTGCCCATTATTCAGTCCTTGAGGTCTGCTCCAGGTTCACTGAGACTTGGTCTTTACCTGCGTGCCCATGCTGAACTGTACTTTTCTCCCAGCCTGATACAATATACCTTTCCAATTAACCATCCAGAATGCCTTGGGCTGGAAATTTGTTTCACTGTTTTTTGTGGGTTCTGCTGCTCTAGATTTTGTTTAGAGACATTTTTATAGGTATTTGGTGGGGTTTGGGGAGAGATCAAGCAGGTCACTACTTTTACTCTACCATCTTGGCTCCACCCATCCTCTTCAATTCTTCTTTCCATAAAACCATAAGGTTTCCATCTTTGCATAAAACTTTCATAAAGAATACAACCTAATACAACTAGAGATCTTCTTCTGGCTGCTTAAATAACCCATGAATATCAGTGCAATATTATCTACCTATGGGGATCTCAAAGTTGGAAAGGGCCCCAACGGTGCCATCTTGTCTAACCCACACCTAAAAAAGAAACCTCTCTCCAACATAAGCAACAATTTGTCATTTAGCCTTCCCTGGAACAGCTCTAACATAGTGTCTAGGTACTTAATAAATCCTTGTTTGAATGTTTGAATGGGTGTGTTCTTGTACCCACTGTGCTTATATCCAAAGCAGCTCATTTAACTCCCTAGATAGCTCCAATACTCAGGAAGGCCTTTGTTCCATCCAGTCTAAATGGCCCTCTCTGCAGTATTTAACCATGGTTCCCAGTTTGGCCCTCAAAGGCCAAGAAAACAACCTCATCACTCTTTTGCACCACTGACCCAATGCTGCTCCTCCCTCAGTTTCCTCATCTGTTTGAAGGAACTGGACTCAATGTATTCTAAAGTCCTTGTCATTCTAAAGAGGCCCTGAGAGAGGAAAAGGCTTGCTTGAAGTCACCAAGCTAAACTTTCAAGGTGACAATTTTGAAGGGAACAGTGCTATTAAGTTGTGGTCTGTTTGTTTAAAGATTCATGCCTTATAAATTTGCCTACATTCAGTTTTGTAGACCTACCTATAGTCAGAGGTTGGGCTGGCTGCTCTAACTCAATATGTAGGACTGTGTGTTCAGTAATCCCATTAATGAAAAGTTTCTCAACTTGGAGTCACAAAAGCAGGGAGTTCAAAACCTTTTTCTGTTAGGTATTACCTATATGACCTCAGATGAGTAATTTCTACTTTCTGAGCCTATTTCCTCATCTGAAAAATGGAGCAATAATATTTGCCTATGGCCGTAGGATTCAGAGTTAGAATCACAACTTCCTCATGGGAGTGGCTTGCCTCAGGTAAGACAAGTAGGAGAGACAGAAAAGATATTTGAACTAATATCCTTTTTCCAGTGTTATGCACTAGGGAATACGTACACAAAGAATGAAAATATCCTGACTCAACTGGAGCTTACATTCTAATGAGAGAGACAAGTACATTTAAAATAGATACAGCATAAATATAAAGGACTGACAGTAGACTTACCCAAAGTGGTTGACTATAAAGTAGTTTGGGGAGTTCACCAGCAATTGGGGAAATCAGAAAAGGTTTGATGCACAATGTTGTGCAGAGGTGCATCTTCAACACAAGAGGGACCTTGTCCTGTGAGGCAAAGGTAAGAAGGGAGAGCACTGCAGGCATGAAACCTGGCCTATGCAAAGACAGGGAGATGGGAGATGGAGTTCTGCGAAGGGAGGACAGAAAGAAGACAAGTTTGACTGCATCACTGAATGTAAGCCGGGGAGTAATGTCCAATGAGGTCTGAAAGGTGAGCTCTGTAGGAAATATGTTACCAAAGACTTTGATCAGATCGAGGAAAACCATATCATGACCATTTCCTTGACCTACTAGTTTAGTAATTCTGTCAAAGGAGAAAGTACGGTTACTCAGGAATGAATTGTTGTTAATCAAGCCCTGCTGTTCTTGTTAATCACCACTTCCCTTTCTAATTACTCACTGACCAATTCCTTGTGAGCTGTTTTAAAATTGCCCCAGGAATCAAAGTCAAGCTCACTGGCCTATCATACTCAAATATCCAAGTCCCAGATTATTTTGCCTCAGGGGAAGCTCAGTATAGTGGTCAAAACTCTGAACATAGAATTAGCAAAAAAAAAAAATGGGTTCAACTAGACACTTAGTAGGTTTGTGCCCTTGGTGAAATCATTAACCTTTTTCAGCTTGTATTAACTACCATGATAGGATTGTTCTCAAGTTCAAGTAAGATAATGGATGAAAAGCACTTTGCCAACCTCCCAGGGTCATAGGAAAACTCAGACCCTGATTACTAGAAGAGTAAGGCCAAGGCCACCTGGAGAAAGATTCAGGAACTTTTTTTTTCTTTCCATTTGTCAGTACCAGATGCTACCGATGAAGTGGTTAGGCTAAGAATCTCTTCCTTTCCTGCAGTCTTCACTTTAGCATCACTTAAAGGTTTGGATTCCAATCCTGACAGTTCTACTTAGTAGTTTTGGTACCTTACATAATTGACTTAACTTTTGATAGGTCTCAGTTTTTTCATCTGTAAAAGAGGAGAATTGGGCCAAATGGTTTTTGAGTTCCCTTTTGGTTCTAGATCCTAGGTACTTCTTCCTTTCATAGGGCCACTGGTGCTATTTTGTCCATCTTTCTCTTAACAGTTCAGCTGTGTTCCCAACTGAACTGAAAACAAAATCAGCCAGGCTTCATATCAGTAGGAAGTGAATGAAGCTCTAAATCTACCATGTCAAAATCTCACCACAATGGGAGAAATGACAATCTCACTAAATACTGATTTCATCAGGAGAGAGTTTTTTCGAGGTTGACAGGAGAGAGTTTTATGTCAAAACAGCTTCTGATACACAAATGGCCCTAAGTAAAGTCACAGGCGTTGGAAATCTAGGGCTTTAAACATGTAATCCTCTCAGATCTCAACACCCCCTCATCAATCACCAAGAAGGAGCAGACTAATCATCTCCAGCCTCACAGAGATAGCTCCCCTTTCTGGGCATCCGGAAGAGACTGGATTCAGCTCAGCCTCATCCATTAATTAGAAAATGGTGCTAGTCATAGTCAAACATCATCTTTGGGTGTTGTAGCTACTGTTGTTTTGAAAGTGAATGAATGGATGGATAGATGGATTGGGTGGGTGGATGGATAGATGGATGGATCATTGCCCTGTATACAGCAGGAGATGTGTTCTCTTCTATTCACACATCCACTCATTTGCATGTTGTTGTTGTTCAGTCATTCAAACATTCTCGACTCTCTGATGGAATGAACCATAGGATGCCAGGCCCTTCTATCCTCCATTATCTCTTGAAGTCTGTCCAGTTCTTTGATTCCATGACACTGTCTATCCATCTCTTCCTCTTCCATCACCTTTTCCTCTTGCCTTCAATCTTTCCCAACACCACAGTCTTTTCCAATGATTCCCGTCTTCTCATTATGTGTCATTTTCATAATAGGTATTAAATCAATGATTGGTGAATACTGACTGAATCAATAATGAATGAACACAATCATCTAGTTACAGGCCTGAAATGGACCAGAGACATTATTCAGTAAAACTGACAATTTTTGGTTGGGAAAATGGATTCCTAAGGGGGCTAAATAACTTCATAGGGTGGCGTATGGAAGCTTGGAGGATCCTTATTCCAACTCCACTTTCCCAGGTAAGTCCTCCATCCCTCCTGGAGCTAGGCTGTACCTTGCTCTTGGAGTACTAGGGAGAGCTCTGAGAATCATAAATTCATGCCATCAGTTCAAGCCCTCAAATACTTGCTTCCCCCAAATATCATCCATTGAGAATCATTTAGTCAGCCAGCCTTACATAACTTTTACAGGATATTTATTAAGGTGGAAGAGTAAAGAACCTTACCTCAAAATCTGTGATGTACTCACCCCTAAGTACACATTGTGCCCATGGGAAAGTGAGTTCGAGATGAAAGGTTAAGTCATATCACCTGGTGACTGAATGTTCTAGTTGACCATATGTCTGGTGCTCAAACAGATCTCCTTAAATGTGGTGAATCTGTATATTGTCTGTCCTTGGCTTGCACCATAGATACTTCTGCTAGCCAGTGTTGTCTGGGGAGTCAGGGGCTGGGAAGAGAAATGAAGAGAGGACAAAGTTGGGAAGATTGAAATTCCAGTAGCTTCCAGACCCTTTGAAGCATGGTAAATCCTTAATCCAAGTCATTGATAAAAAGCATTAAATACTGCAAGACCAAGTCAGCACAAGCCTTTTTCTAGAGACTAATGATGAACTATTAACAATCATTCCTTGACTTTGGCCATCCACACAATTTCTTTTTTTTTTTCTATTTTAATATTTTATTTTACCCAATTACATGTAAATACAATTTAACTTTATTTTTTTTTAATTTTGAGTCCCAAATTCTTTCTCGCCCTCCCTTCCCTCACCCATAATTGAGAAACAAGCAATTTGATAAAGGTTATACATCTGTAGTCATGTTGTAAAAAAAAAAAAAGACAAAAAAAAGAAAGTAAAGAAAGTTTAAAAAAATGTTTGGATATGCATTCAGATTCCATCAGTTCTTTCAGTGGAGATGCATAGCATTTTTCAATATAAGTCCTTAAGCTTGTCTTGGATCTTCTTATTGCTGGAAACAGCTAAGTCATTAACATGATCATCTTTACACTATTTTTGTCACTGTGAACAATGTTCTCCAGGTTCTGCTCATTTCACTTTGCATCAGATCATGTAAGTCTTTCCAGGTTTTTCTGAAAGCATCTTACTGATCATTTCTTATAGCACAATAATATTCCATCACAATCATATGCCATGACTTATTCATCCATTTCCCAGTTGATAAACATCCCTTCAATTTCCAGTCCTTTGCCACCACAAAAAAAAGAGGTTTCTACGAATATTTTTGTATTTTTAAGTCTTTTTGCTTTTTTAAATCGCTTTATGATATAGATCTAGAGGTGGTATCCCTAGATCAAAGGGTATGTACAGTACTTTGGGCATAGTTCCAAATTGTTCTTCAAAATAGTTGTATCAGTTCACAATTCTACCAACAGTTTATTAGTATTCCAGTTTTCCCATGTCCCTTCCAACATTTCTCATCCATCCAAGTAATTTCAAAATTATCTAAATCTACTCCTCTCTAGTTCATGACTCCTCATCTCCTGCAAAGTATAATGAGATATTCTATCAAAAGCTTTGATAAAATTGAAGTAAATTATATCCATAATGTTAAGTGTTCTCCTTATCAGTTATGTACTAATCCTTTAAAAGCAGGGAGTGAAGGATCTTAGATTAGATGACCATGATCTGATCTTCTATTCTTGATGAATCTAGGTTGGCTCTTGGAAAACAATGCTTCCCTTTCTACATGCTTAACAATAGTCTTCATAATGATCTATCCAGTAATTTTCTAGAAGGGAAGTCAAGCTTATCAATCTAGAGTTTTCAGGCTCTACTCTCTTCCTTTTTTTTTTTTAAATCTGGACTTTCCCATTCTGGTGATAACCTCTCCCAAATTCCATGCTCTTTGCAACGGCAGTGATAATTCTTTCAGTGTAAGTGCTTGTGGGGGTAGAGAAGCCTCCTTCTTCCATTCCAATCCCAAATTTTGGATTATCTCTAATGTGCCATCCATATAAAATCACAAAATGTGTCAGGTGTCATCTGTACCCCCTCATCTATGCAAGATATATTCAACAGAACAAAGTCCTATGGGATTGCTTGACATTTGCAGGTAAATCCCTCCATGAAGATATGGTGGGTCCAGAGGACCTGGCTGGGGGGATCTCAACCAGCGTTTTTGTTCTGTAGCACAGTCTGAGTGCTCAAGTCTGGGTCCAAATGCTTTACCCCATCCAATGTCACAGCATGGCATGGATATTAACCAGTCTCAAAGACAGAGAGGGGAAGCCTGCTTTGGAGACGTCATCTCCCCAAGGTCAGAGCTCCATTTGTTTGTTCTTCTTCCACTAGCTGGCACTTGGGGATCAGGAAGGATGAAGAAGGGAAGGGGGAGAGAGGGAAGGGAGTGGGAATCAGCTTAAATGAAGCATGATGTAAACAAAACCTCAAGCCAGGGTTCAAATGTTGCTTACATGAAACAATCAGAAAACAAATCAACCTTTGACTCAGAGAAAACATGAAGACATTTGTTTAAATAATGTAGGAAAACAGGCACTAAGTGAAATTGAGCTAAATCATCATTCAGACATTTTCCCCAATGCAATGAGATGGTACAATTGATTAATGTAGAAGTAAAGCAATCACCCATGGCCACCATGACTGTAACAGCTTTCACTCATCCACTTGGTACTTGTGTCCTTGAATTGTAACCTGTCTCCTGGAAGACCGTGCCCCAAGCCTGCCACCTGGAACTCCTGGAAGACTCCTTTTCCAACCCTCCATCTTGAATTTGGTCCCCTAAATAGTGAGTATAAAGCCCTGCTTCTTTTCAGGTGAATTCAGAGCCTTGGCAGCTTCATAGCATTATTATTGATTGGCATAATCTCTATTGTCTCCTTATGGGCTCTGCAAATATAATAAACAAGAATGGTAAAGGATCCTACTGGGTATAGTAATTTTCTTTGTGTCCCAGCATCTTAGGGAATATATAAAGTAAAATTAGATAACTACACTTTAAACATCCAGGTAAAGTTGATTTCCATTTTTCACACAAGCTCTGTTGCTGGAAAGTTTCCTGGAAAACACTGAGAAAGTACATGGGTGCTTGTTTCAGATTTGATCTAAGCAGATTCAGTAAGTAGACTCAGTACATTCATAAATTGGAACCTTTGTAGCAAAACTAATTTCACTCATTGTATTGAAGCAGTGTTTATCGGAGCAATTTATCTCCCCACTGACTTTGGCCAGAGTCACCGAATACTGAAGGAGGTCACATCTCAATCTACTCTGAATGTCCTTCAATTAAACTTGATTTTGTTTTCAAAAAAGGAAAAACAAAACCACAAATGAATGCTAAATTTCTCAAGTCAGTGCGCTCATTCATTGCTGGTGGAATTGAACACAATGTTTAAGAGAAGCAATCGGGCATCAAGCAGCAAATGTCTCCTAACAAGCATGGCCTTTGACCCAGTAATTCCATTCAATCAGTTAATCAAGGAGCATGTGTTAATTGGTTCACCTGTGTCAGGGGCTGCTCGGAGTGCTAGGGAGAAAAGACATAAACCAAATACCTCTGCCCTCTACAATCTGTTGTTATATCCAGGCAAACAACATGTACGTAGAACAGTAAATACAAACAGTATACAAAGCAAATGCCCAGTGTTCAGAGAGAAAACAAATGATCACCTGAGGGACCAATTGAAGCTTCCATGGAGGAAGAGGGAGGAGTCAGGCTGAGCTAAAGTCAATCTATGCTACCTTAAGCTTAATCCTGCCTTCCTTGTGGCTGATCTTCCCATGTAGCTCTTCTTTTGGGGTGATTTCCTGTCCACAATCACTGTTTCCATTTACTCTCCCTTTCCTCTAAACCCTGTAGTCTGGCTTCCAATCAACTATTCAAACAAAGCTAGTTTAAAGTGACAAGGGTCTCTTTTGGACCAAGTCTAATGCTATTTTCTCCAATCCTCCTCATTCTTGAACTTTAACATGATCACCCTCTTCTCTTGCTGAAAAGCTCAGCACAGAACCTGGCACACAGCAAGTTTTTAGTAAATGCTTTTTGGATTGAAAACTTGAATGGTGACAGAAGCTTGGGTTTTATGAAGTGTAGGTGAAAAGAGTCCACTCCAGGTGTGGAGTACAGGCTGTGATATGCAGGAAAATGGGGGCTGGGATGCTCTATACAAGGAGCAGTCTGTAGGCCACCATATTTAGAAGCAAGGGCAGCAATATGGAATTAGCCTGGAAAGGTAGGCCACTGTCCTGTGTGGAAGGTTTTAAATGGCACAAAAGAGGAGGGGTATTCTAGCATAGAAGGCCAAGGGAGCTTTGGAGCCATGGAAGGGGGGATGGCATGGTTAAACTGAGACTTTTGTAGTGTCACTTTGGCAAATGAGTAGAGGATGAAATGGATGGGGACTATACACCCTCCAAGGGTTCCCAGAGGTTACAAAGACCTATGTTCCAAGATTTTCATAGCAGATTTACATGTAATCTAAAAACAAATCATTAACAGCAACAAGACAGTAACAAAACACAACTAGAAGCAACATAGGCATCCTACAGCCAGGAAAGCAAAATCTGAGAGCCCTGTCTGCTGGGAACCTGGGGAAGACATTCCCTTGGCCCGGGGTGGGCACTCATTGCTGTCAAGAGGTGCTCTAGATGAACCTGGCCCTGATCTCGAAGAATCTTCATAACTTTTGCACCAAACGAAGCAGCACAAATTACAAGGCAGAGGAGAGGGTGCTGCAGCGGGGCAGTGCCTGCTGCCGAGCATTTCCGCCCTGGCAGGTTACTTCTCACGTCTGCAACTGATTAAATTAAGCACTTTCAGCATTTCAGGGCTTTTCCTTGAAACCAATCTCTACCTAAAGAATGGCTTTGTTTACATACAGTGACATTTTACAGCTCAGTTCTTAAACTGGACTGATGCCTCATAGTTTTAGAAGCAAAATAAATGTTTTTCTCTACTGGCTTCTGGAGAAAGATCACTGCATGACTCCCCCTTCCCCCCAAAATATCCAGCAAGCCTAGCATACCCAACCCCATGAAGTGGAGACAGAAATCAAATCAATAAAATCCTCAGCCACAGGCTTATCAATCCATTTCTCTGCCCTTGGTGAATTCTTGCTCTCTGAGAAGAAGGCGGGGCTCACTGGCAGGCATATTTTTCACTGCCAAAAGTCTTCGGAGTTTCCTCCTTTTCCCTTCTCCCAGAATGCTGAGTGTCAGACTTTCAGATGGTTGTTGCAGAATTTATCAGTGATGCAGAAAAGGAATATTTTCCCATTAAATGGGGGCTGTCCACATGTAGGTGAGCCAGCCACCTCAAGGCTGGTCCACTGTCCTCACTGGAAAGCAAGCACATTCATTACCCTTTGTCTCACCCAGCAAAGGCTTTGTAATAGCCCTCTTCATATCTGTGGCCAACTAGAGAAACAAGGCCGTTGGTAACAGAGAAGGCATTTAGGTGTAAAGAGAGAGAGAGAGAGAGAGAGAGAGAGAGAGAGAGAGAGAGAGAGAGAGAGAGAGAGAGAGAGAGTATGTGTGTGTACGTGCACATGTGCACACATTACCCATGGAGGTTATCTGTGTCTACATGGGTCTGATTAGAGGTATGAAGGTAGATATCTCTAGATTCTCCTCAGCCAAACCTTGTTCAACAGAGACTTCCTGCAAGGAGGGAACCAGGGGATTTAGGACCATGAAACTATAAAGTCTTTTGCTTTTCAGTCCTTTCAGGCACGTGTGACTCTTTGTGACCCTATTTGGGACTTTTGTAGCAAAGACACTGGTTTACTGGTTTGCCATTTCCTTCTCCAGCTCATTTTACAGATGAGGAAGTGAGGCAAACAGGGTTAAGTGACTTGCTCAGGGTCACACAACTGATAACTCTCTGACACCAGATTTGAACTCATGAATATGTCTTCTTGGCTCTAGGCCCAGCACTTTATCCACTATATCCCCTAGCTGCCCTTAGCCAATTTACTCTCCTCTGAAAAAAGGATGCTGGGCTAGATTTATGTCTATCTGCCTTCCTAAAAGGTTTAGTCTAGGGGAAATAATATTTATGTTTAAGCTGAGCTCCTGATTACTACCCTCTAACAGGCAATGAGTATGAGCTTTTTAACCAAGGCTTGACTTGTTTCCCAACAAATGCTAGTTACACAAAGACCACACACTGTCAACAGCAAACAATCCTATTTCTTCAAATTAAGAGTAAGCAGAAATAAAGAAGTCACAAAGCTAAGAATATTCTAGACAATGCACAAGTGAATGAGGTCTGCAGACAGAATCCTGGATTTCAGCCCAGGGACAGTTCCCCCTGTCCTCCAGGTGTTAAGTGAGCCAGGATTGGAACTTGGTCAAGATGTCAGTTCCTCCATGTATTGGTTGTCCCAGAGTATTCCTATCTCTTCAAGAATCTCTTCCTGAAGAGAACCAGGAGCTATGTGTCTTCTGTCTTGAAGCTGGATGCCAGATGACTAGATTCTCTCCTTCCAAGTCCTTGCTTACTTGTTACCCCACACAAGCACGAAAACTTGCTTTCAAACCCTCACAAAAGGAAAAGATTCATGTAAATGGGATCAACCCCCTGTTTACATAAAAAATTAAGAAAATTCTGGAAAGTAAACATTGAGGACTGTCCCATCCAGGCCTCGGAGCTGTTTTGGGGATGTGAAATAGGGCCACAGTGGATCTGGAGAATGATCAGAGGCGAGAAAACTAATCATTTAGAGAATGAAGGCAGTCCACAAACATTATTCCAAGACTAAGAGTTCCCCCTTTGAAGCCCTGGAAAGACCCAGATACAAATTGTCTTAAGAATGTGCTATTCTCCACTTCACACCTATAAGATTGGCTAATATGACATAAAAAGAAAATGGTAAATGTTGGAGAAGATGTGTGGAAATTGGAACACTAATGTGTTGTTGATGGAGTTGTGAGCTGATCCAACCATTCTGGAGAGCAATTTGGAACTATGCACAAAGGTCTATAAAATTGTGCGTATCCTTTGATTCAGCAATACCACTTCTAGGGCTGTATGCCAAAGAGATCATAAAAAAGGGAAAAGCACTCACAAGTACAAAAATATTTATAGCAGCTCTTTTTGTGGTGGCAAAGAACTGGAAATTGAGGGGAGGCCCATCATTTGGGGGATGGTATATGAATGTAATGGAATACTATTGTGATATAAGAAATGATGAGCAGGTGGACTTTGGAAAAACCTGGACAGATTTACATGAACTGATGCTGAGTGAAGTGAGCAGAACCAGGAGAACATTGTACACAGTAACAGCAACATTGTGAAATGATTAACTATGATAGACTTAGCTCTTCCCAGCAATGCAGGGATCTAAGACAACTCCAAAAGACTCATGTTGGAAATGCTACCCACATCCAGAGAAAGAACTTGGAGTCTGAAGGCAGATAGAAGCAGACTGTTTGCTCTTTATTTTTCTTTCTCATGGTTTTCCCCTTTTGTTCTGATTGTTCTTTCACAATATACCTAATGTGGAAATGTGTTTAATGTTATTGTACACGTATAGCCTATATCAGATTGCATCTTGCCTTGGGAAGGGGACAGGGAAAGTAGGTGAAAAATTTAGAACTCAAAATCTTTAAAATTGAATGTTAAAAAACTATCCTTACATGTAATTGGGAAAAAAATAAAATACAGTGAAGTGAAAAAAAGAATGTGCTGTTCTTTATGAAGTCTGCCTCCCAAAGGCGTCACTAATACTCTGTGTTCATTGGGTGTCTGAGTCTCAGGTGGATTACAGTTTCATTCCTCCCCCCAGGTTCTCCAGCAACCTAAGGGGATTGAGGAATGCTGGTCTATGCCACTGTTGAGATTCCTCTACTCATTTCCTTCATTTTATGGGTCACTAGCACCCTAGTTCTATTTAAACACATAGTCAGATTAACTTTTATGGAAAAAAAAAACTTACTTTAAAGATATAGCAACAACAAATGTATAAAAAACATCTTCTTCCCTCCTCCCCAAACATCTAGGGAAATAATCCTCCCTATATCACCCAGTCACTGGGGAAAGTTTAACTCAGTCCCTACATTATATTAGTCCTATCATGCTCAAATTTGAAGCCCCCCCCCCACACCCAGATTGGGTCCCAAGACCCTGGCTTCTCAGGGCTCCCCTTCTGGCTTAGCTACAACATCTGGGCTAAAATTATGGACTCCAATTCCCCATGGGTCAAGTTTCCAGATCAAGGACAATTCTCCTCATGCCTAGAGGTGAAAGGGATAGATGTAAGATACCAAAGCTCGAAACGCTACAGAGGACTCTCCATTAAGAGACCCTCCATAAGGGAAGCATTTTTCCACTTGAATTCTGCTTTGGACCTTCTGCATCATGGTGGCAACTTGTCAAGTTTGTGCCTCCTTGTATTTTGTCCAACTTGCCAAAAATAATCAGAGTGACAAGACAAAGTGATCTCGGTTAGGACATCATTTATGAATCCTGTGTGATTGTGGCATGTGCTGGAGGGAAGTCGAAAGCAGAGTTTGGCTGAACCAAATCAATTCTCATCAACAGCCAACAAAATAATCAGCACAATTGTCTTCTTCACACATTCAGGCATTATGACTGAAAATATGTGGGTGAGAATTCTTGTGAAGACCCACCTTCCCTCCAGAGCCTTGATAAAGGACACTTGCAATCCAAGTCTAGATTATTCTCATAAAATCATTCAGAGATGGAAAAATGGTCCAGTGTCAGCAGCCATCAACGTGAATGGCCGACAGTGACAGAATATTTGTTTTCTGTGCTCAGAAAATGGGGAAATACTCGAGGATCCCATTCTTCTGATTTCAGATATATCTTCAGCTTTTCTCCTTCAGCCAATGTTTTCATAGAATCATAGTGGTATATTTTTAAATGATTTGCACTAAGCAAAATCAGATTTGTTTAATTCATCTAACATATAGCTACTGATGATTTCTTGTCATTTGTTCCATGATACATTGCTGTTCAGCATCAAACATCAATCAGTCAGTCAATGAGCATTTCCCTGAGTGTCTAAAATGTATCAAGCACTGTGTGAGGTACTAAGGTATAAATATGAGTGAAATGGTCTGTCCCTTGAAAGAGGTTTCATTGTACTGGGAACATATAATATTTTCAAAGATAATAGAGGATAGAGATGGATGACTGGTATTGATATGATATAGATATAGTTTTCTATCTTTCTGGTTTCGTGTGTCCATATGTTTTAAAGTATACATGCATGTATAATTCTATGTTATTGGTAGACAGCTAGCTGGTATGGTATAGTACACAGATCACTGGGCCTGAAGTCAGGAAGACATGAGATCAAATCCAGCCACAGATATCTACTGGCTGTATGACCCTGAGAAAGTCAGTTAACCTCTGTTTGGCTCAATTTCCTTATTTGTAAAATGGGATGATAGTAGCACCTAACTCTCAGGGTTGCTTTGAAGATCAAAATGAGATAATCATTGTAAAGCATTTACCACAATGCCTGGGATGTAGTTAAGTATTATATAAATATTTATTATTATTATTATTATTATATTTGTAAAGTACACCTACTATGCACAGTGCCTTATGCATAGTAGGTACTATATAAATGCTAGCGTTTATTATTATTAATTGTTAATAATATGACATATATATTGCATACATATATACACATTTAAAATGCAAGCATGAATGAATGGATGAATGAATGAATGGATGGATGGATGGATGGATGGATGAAGGAAGTGTGTATTAAGTGCTTACTGTATGCCAAACCTCACCCTAGTCTTTGTCCTAAAGCTGCACATAGAAAGCTGGGACAGTGTCTGTTCTCAAGGATTTCACACTCCAATGGAAGGAACATTCCATAAGGATGGTTTTAGCTGCAAGTCAGATAGGAAGGTCTCATGGTCCTTGGGGTGTATCCTCAAAGCAGGTGGTCAGACCTTTTCTTTAATGTCATTTCCACTAATAAAATCCAATCATTTCCTGATGCTGAATCATCTGATGGGGTTTCGGTGACAAGGACTTTCTTTTCTGGATCTCCAGAAGCTAGAGCCAGCACCTTTGTCCGGCTGCATTACCAAGGATGTGGCTTCCTCATAACAGGTGTGGGCACTGGCCTGGAAACAGTGCTGCTCTTCCCTAGCTATTGGGGACAGGCTTCTGGGCCATGTCCATCAGAGTGGGAGAGGAGATGGTAGCCGAGGTGGTGAGGGCCTTACTTCCTGGGAAAATTCTTGTTGCTTGAAATGCATGCCCCACACCACACACATGCACACACATGCACACGCACACATCAGGAAGACACTAACAACTGGGGGGATGGGAAAAGCTTGTTAAATCAAACCCTTTTTAGTATTCCATGGCATTTGAAAGGATGTGTTGTTTCCCAGGCATGGTGGCAAGGACGGAGTGAAGTCTGGCTATACAGCATAGGAGATGGAATGTGGGAACAGCATTTGGTCACATTGGACTTGATGCGCAGAAGGTGAAAACCTGAGTGCTCCTTGTGGAAAGGTGTGCTATAGAACATCGAAGGCTTTACAAAGGTCCAACAGAGGAGTCTGCTTTTGATCCAGAGGGGGCAAGAGGGGGCCAGTACAGTGCCCTGAGCTGCTAAGGGACATGATCAGGTCTGAACTGGCAGCTGTGTGAGGAGGGATTACCAGGGAGAACCAGAAACACTGCTTTTCCCAGACAACTTCCTTCCTTCCCCAAACCTATTCATTTTAGGAGCTAAGTCTTCATCCCCACCCCACTTCCTCCTTTCCTTGCCACTCACTCCTTCTGTGCTATCTGAGAAGCCAAATATTCCAGCCACATAGACAGGACTTTGAAAAAAAGGAATTTATTTTATTTCAACAATAAAAATCTATTTTCATTGATGAAAATTCAGTAGCCTTGGGGAAGCACGGCTGGTGACTCAATGTGCTGATACCCCCCACCCACTTTGGTCATGTTTCCCTGGCAGACTCAACCCAATGTGTTCATGTAATTCCCCCCCATGCATAATTTTGTTTCAACTTATAATTTTTTTCATAAAATATCCCATCACCTACTTATTAATGAAAAAAAACCTGCATCCACCCAAGGCTCATCAGAGGCAAAGCCACAAGAGACCTAATTATCTTGTTGTAGCAAAGGATGTCCTGTGGTGGGGTATTGTGAGGCTGCAGCCAGGCTATCTGAATGGAAATGTTTCATGATGAAGTTCATGCGCTGAGACGCAGGGAATATGTATTTTTCATGAGAGCTGGCTCCAATTTTTGGGAGATTCGATACCCAGCAAGACACTTCACATAGTAGGTTCTCAGACACTATTGGCATGATTTGGATTTACATGCCTCACTCTCACAGCTGTATGAAATGCAAAGATTTTGAGGGAGATAATTGGGACCTGCTCATGGCTCATCCTCTATTTGTCTCTTTCTAGGCTCTTTTCCTGTTGCGCCAACCCTTATGATATGAATGTGACTTCACCCCAAGTGGCCAGCACATGGATTGGCCAATGCCTTGAATGTGGCAGTGTCTTTTAAAAACACTCTGGATTATAGTTACCCAGCTAGGATGGAATGCAAAAGCATCTGGAATGATTCATTCCTTTTGTAGAGGAGCCAATGGAATCCTAGGGAAGAGTACTAGCTTCCAATGCCCTAAATTTCATTATTTCATTGGTGTGGCTATTTGACCAATACGAACTGCAGTCTCTTTGTACCACAGCCAAAGGTGTGTGATGAGCTGTGAACAATAACTACCTTGAGTCTCTCCAAACTCAACCAGGCTGGCCATTGGCCTATCTGTGGGCCTTCTCTCAAACTTGGGACAGTATGGGCCCAATTGTGCAGTGTTCCCAATCCCAGAATCCTTCATATACCCTGAAGAAAATTCAGAGAAGATCTGAGTGGTGAAAAAGACTTTACAAAAAGGATTAGGGCAACCACAAATATGCTGGCCATACCCATTGGGACTGTCCTTATTCAAAACTCCAGGATGCTTGGCATGACCTTCAGCCTCTTAAACCATCTCTTCAGCTATCCTTCCGGTAGCTAATGTTTCCTCAGAGGGATGAGCAAAGCATCCTATGCACTTGGCCTTCAAAGAGGCCCCTTAGACCCTGACTGGGATGTGCTTACTCTGCACGTGACGGCTTTGCTCAGTTGGTCAGGCTCCGGGCTTGCCCAGGCTCCCCGTCCCCACATCTTTTGTTGTCCTTCCTGCAGCCTCCTGAACGCAGAGGGCACCCAGAAAATCCATGTAGAGTCAGTGGATCAATGAAATCCTAGTTCTCTCTTCATACATTTTTTTTCCTTGTTTCCCTTGAGATGCTTCAGTCGTTTCAGTCATGCCCAACTCTTTGTGACCCTATCTGGGGTTTTCTTCGCAATGATACTAGAATAATTTGCCATTTCCTTCTCCAGCTCATTGACAGATGATGGAAGCGAGGCAAACAGGGTTAAATGACTTGCCCAGGGTCACACAACAATTAAGGGTCTGACTCAGGCCAGATTTAACTCAGGAAGATGAGTCTTCCTGAATTCAGGTCAGGCATTGTCCACTGCACCAGCTAGCTGCCCCCTAAGCACTGGGGATACAAAGAAAGAAAAAAAAAGATAAAACAAAAGGCTGATCTCAAGAAGCTCTTGTTTTAGCTGTGGAAAGAGCCTGCATATAAAGAGGTATAAAGAGGAAGAGAGGGGAGGGCAAGGGAGGGAAGGAAAAGGAAGAGGAAGGGAGGGGAGAGGAGAGAAGGGGAGGGGAGAGGAGATGAAGAGATAGGAAGGGAGTGGAGGGAAGGAGAGTAGAGAGGAGAGGGGAGTTGAGGAAATGGGAGGGGAGGGTAAGGTGGGAAAGGGAGGGGAGGAGAGGAGAGGAGAGAGGATAGGGGAGGGGAGAGATGGGAGGAGGGGAGGAGAGGGGAGAGGAGGCAGAGCTTCAGCTGTAGATTTTATTGGCAATCTCTCCCTAGTGGAGGTGGACGGGGAAGTCTCTGCAGTAGGCTACCTCTATGCTACTCTCAGCCGAACATTTCCTGGATTCCAGAGGTTTCTGGCCCACTGGCACCAAAGCACAATGAAGACGCCTGGCTCTCCAGGATGTTGGCTGTGGACGGAATGCTGGCCTGCCTGACACAACCTTTCAGCTCCTCTCCTGTGGAAGCAACGACTCCCGCCCAATTTTTCCAGCCCTGGCCTTTCGCCAACTGGTTCCTGAAGCGATTGAAGGCAGTGCATCCTCCTGACATGGCTCTTTCCATACCAGAGTCCTGTAAAGTGGGGAGTATCCTCATCCCCATTTTACAGATAAGCAGATTGTGGCCTCTAGTGATGAAGGGACTTTGTCAGGGCTAAAGAGCTAGCAATTATAAAAAGCAAGACTTACCCTCAATTCTTCTGACTTCACATCCCACACATTTTTCATGATACCACAAGGCCTCCCCAAAGACTGCGGGATCTTTATCCTTACTAAAGGCCTTTCTCCCTCTAACTCCCCAAATCCCTTCTTCCTTAGGTAGAGTTCAGCCTGCCAAAGCCGCTCACTGAAAAGGCCCAGAGGGCTACTGCTGACCATGGGCCCAGAAGCTTTGCCTGGGAGAGCCAAGGCAGAGATCTTTCTTCTTTGTTCCAGCTCCCTGGAAGCACATCAGGACCCTTTCTTTCGTCTTACTTTTTATATTTATTTATTGCTTTTTAAGATTTCCATACTTTAGGGGCAGCTAGGTGGCACAGTGCATACAGCACTGGCCCTGAAGTCAGGAGGACCTGAGTTCAAATCTGACCTCAGAGAAAACACTTGACACTTACTAGCTGTGTGACCCTTGGCAAGTCACTTAACCCCAATTGCCTGAAAATTTAAAAAAAAATCAATACTTTAGTTCACCAGGGAAACCTTCAGCTGAATAAAAATAGAACATCTCCAGGAAGTTTTCAAGCCTGTTGAAGTCTGAGCCACTGTTATAGGAAGCCTTTCTTGGCTTTCCACACTTGTCCAACTCTGGATGCTTCCCCTTGAAACACTGTGATGAATCTGGGTGGCTCAGTGGCTACAGCATGGCCATGGAGCCCGCAAAAAGCCTCACCTCAAATATTTCTAGCAATGCCATCTTTTGCTGATCCTCAGTTTCTTTACTTTTAAAATGGGGATGTCATAGAACCTTCCTACAAGGGTGGTTGTCAGAATTAAATGAGATAAAACATGTGAGGTGTTTGGTAAAACCTAAGGTGCTTCGAAGCATTAACCTGGGACATTATCACCAGTCAATATGGGCCTGCCTGCAGCTACACAGGAAACTGGCCCTTAGGCTTTCTAAATCCTGCTTCTCTTGGGGTGAGCCCAGGAGGTGGTGTCTACAAGGATCTGAGATGCCACTCATCACTCTGCTTTGATGAGGCTGGAACTCTGGCTAACACTTTTGGAATTTCTGTACATGGGGTAAGTTGGAATGGGGACAGAAAAGCATGCAGAAAGATAGCCTCCACTAAGGGCAGGACACTGGGAAAGGAGGGGGAAATACACACCTGGAAGGTTTCTGAGCCGCTAAGGTGGAAAACAACATCCTTAGGGGGACAACAGGGCCATTGCACCATGGAAATGGAGAGCAAGAAGGGAAGCACTCCTGTGACAAGGCTGCGGCCACTGCTGCTGGGGGCCTCAGAGTGGTGGGGGGGAGGACGAAGCATCCCAAGAAGGTGTGGTCAGTTTTATTTAAATAATCCACCTTGGTGCAAAGCCCCACTTACTCCACCCTAGTTCTGATTTGGAGTAAGACATACCATCTCAGCCTGTGTAGATTCCAAACCTTCAGTTTCTGTTTAAGAGCAGCAGGCTTGCCAAAGGGATTTCTTGCCTTTCTCCATGAGGCCTCCCTTGGATAGCAAGCCTACAAGAAACTCTTGTCTCATTGACTTTAGTCATATTGCACAGGGGACTTAACCTTGTTTACATCTGGGACATCATGCAGAGATTTGAATTGTCACAACTCTAAGATTTTCTCAATGATGCTGCTTGGTTGTGAACTGAGAGCACATGGAAATCCAAAACTCTGGAATCCATACAAACCTCAGAGGTTACTGAACCCAACTTATTCTGGCCAAAACAAAACAAAACAAAACAAAATCTATAACAAACTGGGCAAATTGCATCCAGCTTTGACTTGATGGTCTTCCAGTGTAGGAGAGACAGCCCCTGACACCTTTCAATGACACTTGTTTCTCTTCTTCAGGTTTCTTTTCAGTATTAGATTCTTCCCTTCTTTCCTTCCTTCCTTCCTTCCTTCCTTCCTTCCTTCCTTCCTTCCTTCCTTCCTTCCTTCCTTCTCTCCTTCCTTCCTTTTTTCCTTCTTTCCTTCTTCCTTCCTTTCTTCCCCATATCTTTGTGTGCCCATCTCTCTTTTTACATAAATGTGACATTTTAGCCACTATATTCATAATTAATCATCTGCATGAACAAACCAAATCTCTACCCTGTTCTGTAGCCATAGGGGTTATGTCTCTGGACACTTTGTACATTACATGGTCCCAGAAGAACTGTAATAACAAATAACCCAAAGGTTAATGACATATTATTGCATAAGAAAGGAAATAGCTTGTTAAAGTTTGTTTGGGAGATTCTCTATAGAGAATTTAAATAAAACATAGGTAATTCTAATCAAGATTAAGTGTGGAGGGGATGCAGTCTAAAAGGTAGAGGAATTTTTTTTCTCTTGATTCTCACAACAACCTTGGGAGGTAGGTGCTATTAATAACTCTATTTTATGGATAAATAAACTTGACACAGGCAGAGGTTCCAATTACTTGCTTAGAGTCACACAGCTAATAAATGTTTGAGAACATTTTTACTCAGATCCCTTTAGTGACAGACCCAGAGCTCTATCCACTGCACCATCTTGCTGCAAGATCACCTTAAACTCTTATAAATACTAGTTTACTTCAAAGCTCTGCTTTCCTGATCCCACCCCCTCCTCTACCAGCTGTCGCTGCCCTCTCCCAGATTGCCTTGTATTTATTCTGTTTACATTTACTATAAACATTAAAGTGTAACTTTTTGTTGTCTCCAATACAATGTAATCTTGAGAGGAAGCATCCTGTTACTTTCCTCTACATGTCTCGGCCTGGCACACACATGGCAACCTGGCATAGATGTACTTTACTGGCTGAAGGTGACTCAGGGAGTAGTGTGTCACGCCTGGAGTCAGGAAGACTCATCTTCTCTTTTCAAAGTTTAATAGTATTTTATTTTCCCCCCAATTTCGTATCAATAAAATTTTTAGCATTCATTTTTAAAAGCTTTTGAGTTCCAAATTTTTTTGCTCATTCCCTCTCCTCCCCTCTTCTGAAAATGGTGGGCAGTTTGATATAGTTTATACAGTACTAGCATGTAAAACATATTTCCATATTCATCACAGTTGTGAAAGAACAAACATGAAAAGTCCATCAGTTCTTTTTCTGGATGTGGAGAGCATTTTCCTTTGTGAGTCCTTTGTACTTGTATTGACTGATCATTGTATTGCTAAGAAGAGCTGAATGATTCCTAGTTGATCATACCACAATGGCTGTTACTGTTTACAATGTTTTCCTGGTTCCGCTCATTTCACTTTGCATCAGTTCATACTACGGCTGGAATCCCAGGGTTTTCTGAAATCTGCCTGTTCACCATGTCTTATGGCACAATAGTGCTCTATTACATTCATATATCACAACTTGTTCAGCCACTCCCCAACTGATGGGCATCTCCTCAATTTCCAATATTTTGCCACCATGAAAATGGCTGCTATAAATCTTTTTTGCACATGTGGGTCCTTTTCCCCTTTTTATGATCTCTTTGGGATACAAACCTAGTAGCAGTATTGCTGGCTTAAAGGTATGTACAATTTGGTTGCCCTTTGAGCATAGATCTAAATTGCTCTCTAGAGTGGTTGGATCAGTTCACAACTCCTCCAATAGTGCATCAGTGTCCCAATTTCCTTAAATTCTCTCCAATATTTATCATTTGCTTTTTTTGTCATATTAGCCAACCTGAAAGATATGAGGTGGTATCTGAAAATTGTTTTAATTTACATTTCTCTAATCAAAAGGGATTTAAAGGGCAGAGCCAAGATGGTAGAGTAAAAGCAGTGACCTGCTTGAACTCTCCCCCAAATCCCACCAAATACCTGTAAAAAATGGCTGTAAAAAAATTCTAAAGCAGCAGAACTCACAAATAGATGGAATGAAATAAATTTCCAGCCCAAGACAACCTTGATGGTTGATTAGAAGGGTATATAGCACCAGGCTGGTAAAGGGGTGCAGTTCTGCATGGGTGCACAGGTCTTAGCAAACCTAGAGCAAGCCTCAGAGGACTGAATCATGGGAAGCTGTGGCAGTTTCCAGACCTCTCAAATCATGAACACCAAAGCCAACTTAGAAGGTCAGTAGGAAAAGTCTGTGTCTGCTGTGAGAGAGAAGCACAGGGTCCCAGCCCCAGTCCCTGAGTTTAGCCCTGGGTCAACAGCTGCCTCCAGAGCTTCCAGCCCAGAGACTGAGGGATAATTGAGTGTCTGATCAGAGGGATATTGCAGGGATATCTTTGCTGGTGCAGGATTCTCTTGCTTTGTCCATTCTTGCATCTGGGTCACAGTTCAAGGTGGTGGTCCTGGGGCAAGGAGGAGTGCTGGAGGGGTGAGGTTGTAGTGGCTGTGGAGAGAGAATCCTCCTCACAGTTCCAAGCAGAAAAGAATGCTTGTGGTCACTCATAGACCACAGCACAGGCCAGGAAAGGAGTAAACATCTTGCCCTTGATCATACAACCTTGGAAGAACTGAACATTTATGGGTACCTAGAAGTATCTCTGAAAACAGCTGCACAGAACCCTAAAGCTTTGGAGAAGTACATTCTCCACACTGGAAGTAGACGCATACCTTAACAAAGAGTTTATAACTCAAGTAATTGGCTGGGATCACGAGCAAGCAGCACAAACAGAGTCAGACTTTAGAATCTTACTTTGGTGACAAAGAAGATAAAAACATACAACCAGAAGAAGATAACGAAGTCAAAGGTTCTACATCCAAAACCTCCAAGAAAAATATGAATCTGTCCCATGCCATGGAAAAGCTCAAAAGGGATTTTGAGAAGCAAGTAAGAGAAGTAGGGGAAAAACTGGGAAGAGAAATGAAGTTGCAAGAAAATCATGAAAAACAAGTCAACAGCTTGCTAAAGGAGACCCAAAAAAATACTGAAGAAAATAACACCTTAAAAAATAGCCTAACCCAAATGGCAAAAGAGGTCCAAAAAGCCAATGAGGAGAAGAATGACCTAAAAAGAAAAATTGGCCAGATAGAAAAGGAAGTCCAAAAGGTTACTGAAGAAAATACTTCCTTTAAAATTAGAATGGAGCAATTGGAAGATAGTGACTTTATGAGAAATCAAGATACTGTAAAACAAATCCAAAAGAATGAAAAATTAGAAAACAATGTGAAATATCTCATTGGAAAAAAACTGACCTGGAAAATAGATCCAGGAGAGAGAATTTAAAAATTATTGGACTATCTGAAAGCCATGATCAAAAAAAGAGCCTAGATCATCTTTCAAGAAATTATCAAGGAAAACTGCCCTGATATATTAGAACCAGAGGGCAAAATAGAAATTGAAAGAATCCACAATCTCCTCCTGAAAGAGATCCCCAAAGGAAAACTCCTAGGAATATTGTAGCCAAATTCCAGAGTTCCCAGGTCAAGGAGAAAATATTACAAGCTGCCAGAAGGAAACATTCAAGTACTGTGGAAACACAATCAGGATAACACAAGATTTAGCAGCTTCTACATTAAAGGACCACAGGCATGGAATATAATATTCCAGAGGGCAAAGGAGATAGATTACAACCAAGAATCACCTACCCAGCAAAACTGAGTATAATCCTTCAGGGGAAAAAATGGTCATTCAGTGAAATAGAGGACTTTCAAGCATTCCTGATGAAAAGACCAGAGCTGAATAGAAAATTTGACTTTCAAATACAGGACTCCAGTGGAACATGAAGAGGTAAACAGGAAAGAGAAATCATAAGAGACTTATTAAGATTGAACTGTTTACATTCCTGCATGGAAAGATGATATTTGTAACTCATGAGAACTTTGTCAGTATTAGGGTAGTTGAAGGAAAAAATTATATGTATGTATATATAGATAGATAGATAGAGGGCACAGGGTGAGTTGAAGATTAAGGGGTAATATCTGGAGAATAAAGTTAAGGAATGAGAGAGGATAATACTCGGAGAAGAAAGGGAAAGGTAGAATGGGGTAAATTATCTCACAAAAAAAAAACAGAAAAGAAAAGTCTCTCACAGTGAAGGGGAAACAGGGGAAGGTGAGAGGGAATGAGGGAATCTTATTCTCATAGGATTTGGCTTAAGGAGAGAATAACATACACATTCAATTGGGTATGGAAATCTGTCTTATCATACAGGAGAGGAGAAGGGGACAAGAGAGCAGGGGGATGATAGAAAGGAGGGCAGATTGGGAAAGAGTGTAATTGGAAGCAAATACTTCTGAGGAGGGACAGGGTTAAAAGAAAGAATAGAATAAATGGGAGAGCAGGATAGGATTAAGTGAAACAGAGTTAGTTTGTCACAACATGTCTACTATGGAAGTGTGTTGCATAACTGCACATGTACAATCTATATTGAGTTGCTTGTTTTTTCAATGAGGGTGGGTGGGGAGGGAGGAAGGGAGAAAATTTGGAACTCAAAGTCTTAAAAACACATGTTTTAAAAAATGTTTTCACATGCAGCTGGGAAATAAGAAATACAGGAAATGGGGTACATAAGTCTATCCTGCTCTACAGGAAAATAGAAGGGGAAGGGGATAAGAGAAGGGAGAGGGGAGAGATAGAAGAGAAGACTAAGGGAAGGGGTATTCAGAATGCATGCCATCTTGGGGTGGAGGGAGGGGTGAGAAATTTGGAACTGAAAAACTTGTGGAAGTGAATGTTGAAAACTAAAACTAAATAAATTTGTATTTAAAAAAAAAGTTGATTATATCACTGAACTAGTGTCCACATGCTACTATAGTGTGATGTTCCCACTTCTCTCATAAGAAGCCAAAGAAAAGCTTTCCTTCACTCAAAAAAAAGTAATTTAGACCATTATTCATATGCCTATAGAGAGCTTTGATTTCTTCATCTGAAAACTATCTGTTCACATCCTTTGACCATTTATCAATAGGGGAATGGCTTGCATTCTTATACAAAACTCAGTTCTCTATACATTTCAGAAATGAAGCCTTTATCAGAGATACTTGCTGTAAAGATTGATTCTCAGCTTTCTGCTTTCCTTCTAATCTTCGTTGCATTGGTTATGTTTGTACAAAGGCTTTTTAATTTAATATAATCAAGATTATCTATTTTACATTTTGTAACGTTCTCTCTTGTTTGGTCGTGATTTTTTCCCCTACTCATAGATCTCACAGGCAGACTATTCCTTGCTCTTCTAATTTGGTTATGGTGTCACCCTTTATGTCAAATCATGCATCCATTTTGAGTTTATTTTGATATATGGTGTGAGATGCTGGTTGATACCTAGTTTCTGCCCTACTCTTTTCCAGTTTTCCCAGCACTTTTTGTTAAATATGAGTTCTTATCCCACAGCCTGGACTTTTTGAGTTTATCAAACACTAGGTTACTGTGGTTATTGGCTGCTGTGTCTTGTGTAATTTATTCCACTGATCCACCACTCTGTTAGTGATCCAGTACCAGATATTTTTAATGATCATTCATTTATAATATAGTTTGAGATCTGGCATTGTTAGGCCACTGTCCATATTTTTTTTCATTAATTCTCTTTATATTCTTGACCTTTTATTCTTCCAAATGAATTTTATTATTTTTTCTAGCTCTTTTATTGTTTCCTTTGGTATTTTGATTGGTATGACACCAAATAAGTAAATTAGCTTAGGTAGAATTGTCAGTTTTATCATAGTGGCTCAGCCTACCCATGAACAACTGATATTTTTTCCAATTGTTTAGATCTACCTCTACTTGTGTGAAAGGTGTTTTGTAATTGTGTTCATATAGTTTTGGGGTTTGTCTCGGCAGATAGACTCCTAAGTATTTTATTTTGTTTACAGTTATTGTAAATAGATTTTCTCTTTTTATCTCTTGCTGTTGGGCTTTATTGGTTATATAAAGAAATACTGATGATTTATGTGGATTCATCTTATATTTTAAAATTTTGCTAAGATTGTTAATAATTTCAAGGAATTTTTTTAAATTGATACTCTAGGATTCTCTCACCATACCATTATATCTTCTGCAAAGAGTGATAGGTTTTTTTTCTCATTAACTGTTCTAATTCCTCTGATTTATTCTTATTCTCTTATTGTTATATCTAACATTTTTAGAACTATATTGAATAATAGTGGTAATAATGGGTATCCTTGCTTCACCCCTGATCTTATTGGGAAACTTCTAACTTATCTCCATTACAGATAGTGCTTGCTGATGGTTTTAGACAAATACTACTTATTATTTTAAGGAACACTCTCTTTATCTCTATGCTCTCCAGTGTTTTTTTTTTTTTAATAATAATGGCTGTTGTATTTTGTCAAAAGCTTTTTCAACATCTATTGAGATAATCAGTTGATTTCTGTTGGTTTTGTTATGCATATGGTCAATTATGTTGATAGTTTCCCTAATATTGAACTAACTATGCAATCCTAGTGTACATCCCACCCAGTCAAAGTGCATAATCTTTATGATATGCTGTTGTATTTATCTTGCTATTATTTTGTTCAAAATTTTTGCATTGGTATTTATTAAGGAAATTGCTTTATGATTTTCTTTCTTTGCTTTATATCATCCTGTTTTAGTTATCAGCACCATATTTGTATCATAAAAGGACTTTGGCAGGACTCCTTCTTCACATATTTTTCCAAATACTGTATATAGTACTGGAATTAATTGTTCTTTAAATGTTTGGTAGAATTCACTCAGAAACCCATTTGGTCCTGGTGATTTTTCCCTAGGGATTCATTAATAGCTTGCTCAATTTCTTTTTCTAAGATGGGTTTATTTAGGCATTCTATTTCCTGATCTGCATAAGTAATTTATGTTTTCTTAAATACTCATCATTTTCAGGTTTGTTGCATATAATTACTGATCAAAATATTTATTAATGATTGCTTTAATTTCTTCATTGGTAGTGACTTCACCCTTTTCATTTTTGATATTAGATATTTGGTTTTCTTCTTTCTTTTTTTAAATTAAATTAACCAATGGCTTTGCTATCTTATTTTTTTTTTTATAAAACCACGTCTTAGATTTATTAACCAAATAGGTGTATGTGCGTGTGTGTGTGTGTGTGTGTGTGTGTGTGTGTGTGTGTGTGTGTGTGTGTTTTACTTTCAATCTTATCAATCTCACCTTAGATTTTCAAGATTTCCAATTTGGAGCTCAATTGGGAATTTTTAATTTGTTCTTTCTCTAGTTTTTATTTTATTTTTTTAGTTGCATGCTTAGCTCATTAATCTGTTATTTTTTTGTTGATATAAGAATTTAGACCAATACATTTATCCTAAGTACTGCTTTGGCTGTATCCCATAAATTTTTATATGTTGTCTCATTGTTATTATTCTCCTTAATGAAATTATTGATTGTTTCTATGATTTGTTCCTTGACCCACTTGTTATTTAGGATTATTTAGTTACTGATTAATTTTAATCTGTATTTCTACTACTTTTTCTTGAAGGTAATTTTATTGCATTATGATCTGAAAATAATATATTTCATATTTCTGCCTCTTTATTTTGAAGTTTTTATGCCCTATTATGTGGTCAATTTTTGTGTAGGTGCCATGTGCTGCCGATAAAAATGCATATTCCTTTCTCTTCCCATTCAATTTTCTCTAAAGGTCTGTCATATCTAACTTTTCTAATATTCTATTTATTTCCTTTTTTTTCTTTCTTGTTTATTTTTTGGTTGGATTTATTGAGTTTTGAAAAGGAACAGTTGAAGTTCCCCACTTGCATATTTTTGCTCTCTGTTCCTTCCTATAACTCAATTATCTTCTCCTTTAAGAATTTGGATGCTATTCCACTTGGTGACTATATGTTTAGTATTGATATTGCTTTTCTTTTGTCTATGGTACCTTTTAGTAATTTTAAGTTTCCTTCCCTATTTCTTTTAATTAGGTCTATTTTTGCTTGCTACCATTGCTTTCTTTACTTCAGCTGAAACATAACTGATTCTGCTCCAGTCCCTTATCTTTATTCTGTGTGTCTCTCTTCTTCAAGTGTGTTTCTTATAAACAACATATTGTAAGATTCTGGTTTTTGATCCACTCTGCTAACCACTTCTGTTTTATGGGAGAGTTAATCCTATTCACATTCACAATTATGATTAAGGTGTATTTCCCTCCATTCTATTGTTCCTCTTATTTTTCCTCTCTCTTTCACTGTTTCCCTCCTTGACAGTGTTTTGCTTCTAACACCTCCCCTGATCTTCCCTCCCTTCTGTCAGTCTCCACCCCTTACTTGATCTCCTTCCCTTCCTCTCAGGCAACAAAGATTTCTGTAGTGAGCTGTTTGTGTATATTATTCCTTCTTTGAGCCAATACTGATGAGAGTAAGGTTCAAGAGATGCCTATCACTCACCCTCAATCTTCCCCTCAACTATAATAGGTATTTGGCATCTCTTCATGTGAAGTAATTTATCCCCATTCCATCTCTCTATTTCTTCTTTGCCCATTGTACTTCTCTTTCTCAGCCCTTAATTATTTTTTGTAATTCCCTCAAATTTACATACTCTCTCTGTGTATTCTTTCTATCTAAACTATTAGTGACACTACATTTTAAGAATTACAGGTATCATCTTTCCACATAAGGATGTAAATAGTTTAGCTTTATTGCATCCCTTATAGTTTTTTTTTTCATTCTTTTGCTTGTTTATGTTTCTCTCAGGTCTTGATATTGGAGGTAAAATTTTTGATTTAGTTCTGGTCTTCTCCTTATTAAAGCTTGAAATCCTTCTATTTCATCAAATGCCATATTTCCCTTGATGTATTATGCCTAATTTTGCTAGCTAAGTTATTCTTGGTTGTAGTTCTAGCTCCTTTCTTCTACAATATCATGTTTCATGACCGTTAGTCCTTGAACATTGCAGCTGCCAAGTCCTGTGTAATCCTGATTGTGACTCCCCAATATTTGAATTGCTTCTTTCTGGCCACTTGTAGTATTTTCCCCTTGACCTTAAAGTTCTGAAATTTGGCTGTACTTTTCTTTAGGGTTTTTATCCTGGAATTTCTCTCCCAAGGTAATGAGTGAATTCTTTCAATGCATATTTGCCTTCTGGTTCCATGATATCAGGGCAGTTTTCCTTGATAATTTCTTGAAAAATGTTGTCCAGATTGTCCTTTTCATTTTGTTTTCAGGCAGTCTAATGACTCTGATTTTGTCTCTCCCAGATTCATTTTCTAAGTCAATTGTTTTTCCCATGAGGTATTTTACATTTTCTTTGAATTTTTTTTCATTTTTTAAAATTGATTTGATTGATTCATGATGTCTATAGAGTCATTATTTTCCACTTGCCCAATTCTAACTTTTAAGGTGTTGTTTTCCTCAATTAGCTTTTGTACCCTGCCCCCACCCCTAGTCTGGTCAATTTTACTCTTTATGGAGTTTTCTTCAGTGGATTTTTGCATCTCCTTTTTCATTTGGCCAATCTAATTTTTAAACAGTTTTCCATTTCATAATTCTCTAATTTTTTTTCTCAATTTTTCTTCTACCTTTCTTATATAATTTTTAAGCTTGATTTTGAGCTATTTTATCATTCCTTCTGTGCTTGAGACCACTTCCCATTTTCCTTTGGGGTTATGTCCATTGATGTTTTGACACTGTTGTCCTTTTTTGAGTTGTGTCTTGGTCTTCACTGTCACCATAATAACTTTATGTGCTCAGAATTTTTTTGTTTGTTTGTTTTTTTAGTCATCTTTTTCTTTTTTTTTTTTTCTGGCCTTTTTCCTTTCTTTTACATTTGGTCTCTGCTTCCAGGGTGGAAAGGGCTCTACCTCAGGCTTCTTGCAACAGGGCCTGTGGACAGTAGCTATTTACATGGTGTTGCACTGATGTTGTTCTGAGGCCTACTAGTGGACACTCCTGTCTGGTACTGTGTTAAGGGAGTGTAGTAGGGATTGGTTGGCACTGCTAGAGGCCATTGGGGTCTGGCAGCTTACCTGGTGCTGAGCATAGGTCCTAGTGGTGTCTGGTATGTGCTGAAGCCCAGTGGTATTGTGTGTGTGTGTGTGTGTGTGTGTGTGTGTGTGTGTGTGTGTGTGTGTGTGTGTGTGTTTCCCTGAGGCTACACTGAAGTACGTGGAGTTCTGGCTCCTGGAAGATGCCAATTTGCCTGGAGCTACACTGAAGCCCATCTTGGAGCTCGAGTCTGCCCATTATCCTGGCTATACTAAGGCATGTGTGGGGTCCTGGTATTGGCATTTGCCTGCTCCACCACACTGTGGCTCAGGATCTCCCACTGGTTTACTGAGGTGAGACTTGCTGCTGGCTTGCTGGGATGCTTCTTGTCCTGGAATGCATTCCCCTTTTACCTGAGTGAGTTGGATGTTTCTTGCCAACCCTTCAAGTCTCCTGGACTAAAAGACCACTCTATCCTGTCTTTCCACTGGTTCTGCTATTCCACTATTTGTTCTGGGTGGCTATTTTATGGTTGTTTGGAGGGGAATATGGGAACACTACAGTGATTTACTGCTTACTACACCATCTTTGCTCCCGGAAGTCGACTCATCTTCTTGAATTCAAATCTGATCTCAGACACTTACTGTGTGACTCTAGGAGAGTCACATAACCCTTTTTGACTTAGTTTCCTCATCTGTAAAATGAGCTGGAGAAGGAAATGTCAAACCACTCCAGTATCTTTGTTAAGAAAATCCCAAATGGGTCATGAACACTCTGCCGTGATTGAAAATGACTAAACATAAAGAAACTTGTAGTAGGAGAAATGTTCTAACATCCATCAATCTCCTTTTCTACTCTATGAGGCTGTTACAGCACTGAGACAGGACCTGCAAATCTTCAATATGAAAATGACTAACCCAGTCCTAGTGACCCAAAGTGCCCCTGTAGACATCTCTTGAATGTCCTTTTCTCCAAATTAATTTGAAACCAAGTCAATAACACCTACCCCTCCCCCAAACTAATCTCCTTCTGACTTCATTCTGGGCAGTCCTTCAATCATGAGTTTGACTCTGACTCTGTTTTGTAGAACCTTAGAATGAATTCCCATTCTTTTAACCTCAGCTATTAAGTCTGCCCTTCAGCACTGGCAGGCAGCAGCATAATTACATACTGATCACTGGATTCATTACATTTTCATGACTTATAAATTTGAACAATGCTATATTATTAAATACAATAATCTCAGGATATTTCTTAATATCTGAAAAGCACCAGCTGTGTATATCAGTTATTTTAAGACATTTAAACTGCTGGGGGGTACTTAACATGAACATAACCCTTTTGAAAAATGGACAACATGTCCACGCAGACCTAGTCATTTGGTCATCCCAAATACAATGGGTCAAAGGTTAAGAGCAATGCTTTCTATCTCCCTCTTCTTTCCCCTAAGTCTTTGCATGCAGCACAGTCTTAAATGTCTTACAACAGCTGCGATGCCCTCATCTTTCTCCCTTTAATTTGTGATGACAGTTGCCTAAGGGATTGTCTGAGTGAGTTGCCTGTTAGAAATGGAGATGTAGGCAATGGATTATGGGCGCACATCTTAGTGTGTATAACTGCTCTAGATTGCAATGCTAATGTTTATGGGAAGAAGTTGGGCTTTGAATTAAGATGTAAAATTGAACATTGAATTGTTTCTTTTCAGCTGCAAAGGGCAACAGAGATCCTCCAGTTGGAGTCCCTCATGTGGAAGATGATCAAAGTGAGTTCAAGGAAGGAAAAGGGCTTGACCAAGTCTGAACAGACATTAAATGGAAAAACTGGGATTTGAACCCAGATCCTCTGACTTCAAATCCAATGTTGTCCACACTGTCCTATGATGTGTCCAGGAAGAAAATCAGTGAAGGAAAAGTCAATGAGGAGATGGGGGTTTTCTGTCCTTTAACATCTGTTCAGTTGTGGTGAGCAGTTAAATTGGAATTGAGCCTAGAATATGTTACAAAGCTTCATTCCAAGCTACAAAGGTAACTGACAGTCAAGCTGAAGAGATTGGCTGCTTGGGCTGTCTCATCAATAGGTGATGGGGAGCCAGTGCAACCTTTTAAACAGTGGAGAAATAGGATCTTGTGTGTCAGAGAAAGAGACTCGCAGTCTTGTGCACAAGGTACAGAAAGGAAGAAAGAAGGAATTGGAGATATGGTAATAGTGCAGGGACAAGTAAGTGAAGGTGGGCTGGGACTAGGAGAGGAGCTCTACTCATTTAAGTTTTAATGAGCATTCATCAAGGGTCTGTGCTTGAATGAATGAGTGGGGAGGGAAGCATTAATTACATATTTATATCTCAACTCTAGGCCACTTTCCCTCCCCATGCTCACTTGCAGGCTTAGGTTCCAGAGGGTCAATATTTCTGCCCTCAGGGTTCTAGGGGTATCCCTGAGACATTGGGCTGTGGAATTCTGTTACTCATACTCTCTAGTAGTGTTCTCTTCCTAGTTATTTATCACTTCATAGCTACTATACATTCAAAATAGGTTAATTTTTAGAAATGTGTATTTGTAGCTGCTACAAAACATTCTCCCTTCCAAGAAAAAAAAACATGTAACACTTTCCCACAAATATATAGAAAACCCAGAGGGAAGGAGTGACCGAGTGCTGGTTAAGTGAAGTCCTCTACTCTCCTTTGGGGGGTACCCATCAAGTTTGTCTTATGTAGGGTGTGTCTTTGTCAGGCTTCTGGTAGATTCCCAATGCTTTCTTCCCTCAGTATGTCTATTTTGTCCTCAATTCCCAAAGGACCCACAGCTGCTGTAGAGGTACAGTTAAGATGCCAATTGGAAGTCAAAATCTTCCAGCCTTTGGAGCTTCAGAAAGTTGCCATGAGAGGAGGATGAGGGACAGATGAGACAGAGGCTATCCACCTCTCTGACTTCCAAAAGGCCCAGTTATATAGCACTTTGTACTGAGCCATCACAGGGCATAAATAAACCTGATCTTGACAAAATTCCTGTGGACATCAACTCATTTCACACAATGCCTTTCACACCTTCCAAATAGGTTGAATAAATGTTCACATCTTCCTTAATGTCTTTGTTTCAGGAAGGTTTTAGCACCTGGTAAAGATATCAGGATATTGAAAATCTGACATTTGTTCATTGTGATTGAGAGATTGATTGGCTCAACTCCTATCCTTGCACACATTCTCCTTCAAGAAGTATTCTAAGCATGGGGGACACATTCCCTACACTCAAGGAATTTGTCTTCCAATAATGGGACACAACACATGTAAGGAAGTTCCAGAGGTGATGAGTGGGACAATAGAATTAGTTTTTATGGTCTTTTTAATGTTGATATTGTTTTAATTAGAACTTCCAGATAGAAAGGTAAAATGGATAAGAGAGGATGGAAAGGAAAACTTGACTCATAGGAGAAGCCTTGTCTGAGGAAAAATGTTTACTCAGCAGATGTTCAGAACTGAAATACTGAGTTCTTTCTAGGCATGGTCTCTGGAGGTCCTGCTTAAAGTCAATGTGTCAGGCTGGGGTGAAGAAGCAACCAAGAGAGGAGAGAATGTCCAGGAGAAGAGGGATCAACAGAGTCCAGGGCCATCATTCAGCTTCTGCAATCCCATGTTCTCTTGCATTGCCTTGCCCATGAGGGATGTTGACATGGAAGGTAGGTGGATGCAGCAGGGTGCAGTGACATAGGGACTCAGGAGAAGATAAAGAAGAATAATACCTCTGGATACATGCAGAAATGCTCTATATTTGGTAAGGGTAACATAAAGAAATGAGATGATTTTGCCCTCCAGGTATATTGGCAAATTTCCTTTGTAATTTTTTCCCTACTCTGTGCACTGGAGATGTGAAGGGGAAGTCATTTTACTTCAAGCCATCTGCTATTATGACCATCAATTTTGTGTGTAGACCATGTGACCAACCAGGCTCTAATGTAACATTCATCCATACAGCATTCATGGCAGGACATGTTGCTGAAAGCCAGGCCAGGAATATAGAGTGTCATTGACACTGGGTGGGTGGTAGAACTGCAGTCATAGCCAGGACCTGCCATTTATCTCAGAGCATCATAGAGCAGCATTTCTGTAGCCCCAGGGTCCCCTGGTAACAGAAAGCATGCTCAGTGGCTTCCCTTCCCAGGCAGATCACTCTGAAAAAAATGTCTCCAGGCCAATAAGAGGCATTGTGTAAGGAACAGCCTGTGGCTTTCCAAGCTTTTCACCCTCAAGCCAGAAAACAGTGAGTTCTAGTCCAGGTTTAGCCATGAAAGGTCTGTGACCTTCAAGCTAGTGGTTTAACCTCCCAATCTCCATGCCCACCTCCATAAAAATGGGGCTACTGACATGACTTGCACAGGGTTGAAATCATAAAAGAGGAGCAAATTACCATCTGAAGAGGCATTTGGGTTCTTTGGTTTGATTTTTGCATGCAGGCAAGAAGCTGAGCAATGCTCTGTGCTAATGGCCACGAGAAGGTGGCTGGGTTATCATCTGCTCTGCACTGGGGAACAAGTCAAGGACCACCAAGACCACGGACTTTGGAAAGGCTGAAGATGACGTGCTCTCCTCTTCTTAAAAGAAAAAAACAAACAAGTGATTTTGTGCTCAAAGAAGACTGGTTCCTAGAAACCTCTGCTAGTGTCTACCCATTTATTCATCAAATGAGAGCATACATTGTTGTTTGTTTCTTCTGTAAATCCAAGGGAAAATGCCCGTCTCCAAGAAGCCCATTAATCAACATCAATGTAAATAACAAGGCATGGTATCTGCTACTGTTTTATAATTTATGGATCATATGAGATATTTATAAACTGTTTACCATAGTAACTGGCACACAGTAGGTGCTTAATGTTTATTACATTCCATTCCTTCCACAGATCTCATCCAGTGGATCTAAGGAAGTCAGGTTGTCAGGGTCATAATATTGAAGTGGATATAGTCAAATCAGATGGAATGAAGGAAGAATGATACTAACCTTTGGCTTTTGTGACTTCCAGTGAGGTGGGTAATTGAGCAGAAGAGAACCCTCCCACCTGTGTTTTGAGATACTTCTTCACTTCTTGATTTTTTTTTCCATTTAGGACATATCTAGAAGTCATTGTATTGTCATAGATGGATAGATAGATAGATAGATAGATAGATAGATAGATAGATAGATAGATAGATGATAGATAGATTGATTGATAGATTGACAGACAGACATAGAGGGGAAAGAGAGAGAGAGACAGACAGACAGAGAGAGAGAAAGACAGAGACAGAGAGATTTTAATACTGTGCATTAGAATATTAGACACATGATATGATGTTAAAGGTTAAGAATATAAATATAAGAAAGCAACATAATCCCTTGCCCTCAAAGAACTTACAGTCTAAGGGGGAAAGATAGTAGTACTACATAAAGAGAAGCCAGAAAGCCCAGGGAGATGGGAGGGTGCAGAATGCATACTGCATATATTGGAGGGGGCTGGGAGGTGAGGCAGCAGCCTGGATCTGGGCAAGCTAAGGGGAGAGAAATCTTGCTAGTCAGAGGTCAACAGGTATTCCAGGACAGAGTCAGGGCTTTGGGGAGGAATTAGAGATGATGGACTGAGTGGAGGAGTTAAGGATGTGGAGATGTTCAGGATGGAAGAAATGTCATAGTTTCCTTACCTGAAAATGGGCACAATAATAATTGCATTCACTACCTGCCAGGATGAGTGTGACACAAAGTGCTGTGTAAGCCTTCAAGTGCTATGGAAATACCAATTTCCTGCCTGAGATCTGTATCTAAACCTTAGAACTGTGAGTGCTGCTGAGAGAGTAAATGCCTGGAAGTTTTTTGTTCCACTTTAGCACAATGCAGCGTATAAAGCAGCTGCTCCAGAATTATCGAGGAGAAGCATGTATTAAAGGCTTCTTTACTGAAAGAAACAAGTCTCCTGATGAATGAGGACTATTTATTTTCTTTTTGATTTAATAGCATGAATATTTAAGAACAACACAATACACCAAAACCTAGCATATTGATTGATGGTCATTTATATATAATAAATGCTTCTTGCATCGAATCATATTGGATTGAATGAAAGATTATGTCCAACAGTAAAACTTACCTAATAAGTACAAATTATACATGACATTTCATTGTTCAGTCATTTCAGTCATGTCCAACTCTTCCTGACCCCATTTGAGATTTTATTGGCAGAGATACTGAAGTGATTTGCCATTTCTTTCTCCGGATCATTTTCCAGATGAGGAAAGTAAGCAAACAGGGTTAAGTAACTAGCCCAACATCACACAGCCAGTGTATGTTCAGAGGCCACATTTGAACTCAGGTCTTTCTGATTCCAGGCCCAGGGCTATATCTACTGTGCCTCCTAACTGCCTATATATGAAATAGACTAGACTAGTATATGAGTTTTATCTAGTCTTCTAGGATGGAAAGGAACATTAGGAATCATGGAAATTTCCAAGATGTTTCTTCTGTTACTTCTTCCTGTATTACTACTCTCCATTAGAGGCCCTATGAAAGTGGGCACTAATTATAAAATCCCATCTCTTAGCCAAAAAAGAGGATGCTATTTCTTCTCTTCCAGAAACAGCCTTCACCATGATGTCAATCTAAAAGGTCTTCTTTGATGCTCAATAGAATTAATTTACTCAAAGTTCTTGTATGAATTCCTGGTAGTCACAAGTAAAAATCCATTACCCAGACAGTTGCACTATATGGAGCGGTGTTGAGATGCTTCCACATTTTTCATAAGCTGGAATCATTTTCCTCCTCAATTTGCTGTACTTAAGTGCCTCCACACAGATTTATCTGCCCATGGCTAGCTCTCCATCTTATCTGTTACTGATCTCTGAGGGATAGCTGAAAGGTTCTCTATGGAATGTATATAGCTAAATACAGTTTGCCAGATGGTCTTGACATCTATTTTATATCCAACATATGAGTGTCTTGAAGGATGAAATGAAGCTTCCTGTCCTTAGAAGGCATAAAACAAGTGTCATCCCCCAGTTGTGCTCTGAGTTACTGATATACTTCTGTTCACAATAAGAGCCAAACCTCCTTTTTAAAAAGTACAGGTTATAGCAAGCTAGCAGAAGGGATAGGAGTTAAGGAGGAACTGGGCGCCTGACAAAGGCCATCTAACTACTGCATTGATCAAATTTGTTCTTAATTCAGCTATAATATGCATCTGGACCATATGTATATGCCAGCAACAGCCCAGGCAAACCTCAGTGATGTCAAGTTAGAGGTCCAATAATTCCCTGATGCTTGGATTGTCCCCCAGTGTGGGAGAAGTGCCCTCTGTCATCTCTACTGACATTATGCTACAGATATAGAGCATCCTGGTATTACGGCCAGAATGACAGAGTGGGAGACAAAGAACTGGGTTTATCCCTTAGCTCTGCCTCTCTAGCTGTGTAGTGATGAAAAAGTCCTTTCTCCACTCGGAGTGTCAGGGTTCTCACTTGTAAAATGACTTAGACTGAGTCATTTAAGGTCAGATCTACAAAGTCATCTAGTACCACCCCTTCATTTAAGAGGTGAAGAAACAGAGGCCCTGAGAGTTGTTCAAGGTCACATAGTTAGTCAGAGATAAAGTCAGATTTGAACCCTAGTCCATTGATACCAAATCCTCTATTTTTAAGGAGGGCTTGTATTATCAAGGCTTTCTGGGAATTGAAGGAGAATGAGGAAATTCTCATTTGACCTTGTGACTGATTATGCCAACCTGGGAGGCGTGTGTACTACTGTGTCAACTTCTAAGTCTTAGGATGTAGTGCCAGAGATGAACAGTGCCACAGGTCTTCTATGTGAGAAGCAGAAGCATTGGCTGGTGTTAGTGGTGGGGTTTTCTGCCTAGAAGGGTTTGAGGAACACCACTGGTGCTTCCCAGTGCTTCCATACAACTTTCTGAGCAAAGAAGTGTCTGGTCAGAAAGGTCAAGAGGGTCATCCTGGGAGAAGAAGCTTAGAGAAACTCAGAAGCAGTGAGAGCTTTTCTGTGTCTGCTCTAAATTCCCTAGCATGTTCTCAAAGCCTTGCTTAAAGATTGGTGACATAAATGATGCTGCTGGAGGTCAGCTTTTATTTTTATTCTTTTCTTTTTGGGGGATTGGCCACAATCATGAAAATTTAGCATAAAATAATGAACAGATAAAGTTTCAGCAATAGGGAGTTGGGCTCAGTAAGTATGACTGAGGCCAAACAGTTAAGTGTGTGCCAGAGAGGGCATGTGAATCCCTGCAATCTCACTGTCAATACCATCATTTCTCTATCATAACCTCCTGCCTTGCCAAGAAAGACCTTACTCAAAATCATGCACCCCAAAGGGAAATCAACGATCTCTAACTTTGGCATCCAGCCCAATTACCTCCACTTAAAAACCCATGATAATAATTAGAAACCATTTCTTTGCTGAATGAATTTCTGGCACTTTTGATGGTTCTTGTGGGATCTGACATAGAAAGAAAATTTCATTCTTGACCTTTTATGTAATGTTTTATTGATACATCCTCTATCAAAGACCATATTCATTTCTTGTACATTTCCCATTTAAAAAAAATCAATTACTTATATAAAGAATTCAAGGTAAAGTTATTTAAATTTTACACTTTATCTCTGCCCCCTCCTCTAAATTCTTAACTTTGAGGCAGCTAATGGACAGTGCACTGTTCTTGGACTCAGGAAAACTTGAATTTGAATTCTACCCCGGAGACCTACTGGCTATGTGACCCTGGGCAAGCCATTTACCCTCTGCCTCAGTTTCTTCAACTGTAAAATGGGGATCATAACAACACCTACCTCACTGGGTGGTTTTGAGCATCAAATGAGGTAATATTTGTAAAGTGCTAAGCACAGTGCTTGACACATTGAAGACACTGTATAAATGCTCGTTCTCTTCTCTCCCTCCACTTCCTTCTTAGTGGTAAATTGACTGTGAACAGTAGAAGTCAGGATAACTCCCCAAATCAATAGCTAGTCTTATTCTTTGTGTTAAAATATAAGCTGTTCTGCTTATTATGCTGTTATTTGGTTTTTGCCTTTTCAAGCACCTACTAATGATTTTTCTGGAGAAAGCAATATGGAGGGATGAGGACTCAGGAAAATCTCCAAGTCTTTACCCTCATTTTTTTTCTGAATCAAGCTTTTCCACATGGTTTTAAGATAGGTGGTACAATGGTTAGAGCACTGGAATTGATATCAGGGAGACCTAAGTTCAGATCCATCCTTAAATATTTACTAGCTGTGTGACCCTGGGTAAATCACTTAACATCTGTCTGCCTCTGTTTCCTCATCTGTAAAATAGGGGCAATGATAATATCTCCCTCCCAAATGCAATAGTATTTTGAAAACCTGAAAGTGCTATATGTCAGCTACCATCTGCCTGTGCATCTAGGTAGCTTTGTAACAGCTGAGCACTCCATTATCCTGGATTCTTCTGTGTTTCTGCTTTCCTGGTTCTCTTCCTGACAAATGATTCCTTTCCATGTTCCTTTGCTGGATTTTCCTCCATGCCATTTGTACCAACTGGGGTGACCAACAAAGTTCGGCTTGGCCCTTTTGCTATTACCTTCTCTATTATCTCACTTAGTGATCTGATCCTATTGATTCAATGATCTCTGTGCACATGATTTTCAGATTTACATTCATAGACCATAATTTATTTAGCCACTCCTCAGTTAATGGGCATCTACTTTGTTTTCCATTCCTTTGCTATCACAAAAAGTATTGTTAAATTTTGATGTATATGAAGACATTCTTCTTATTTATGGTTTCCTTTGGGTATAAGACGAGTAAAGGAGCGTCTGATCCAAAAGGTATGGATGTTTTAGTCACTTTTTTGCCTTATTCCAAATTACTTTCCAAAATTGTTCTACCATTTCACAGCTCCACCAACAATGTATTAGTTTGCCTATCATCCCACAATTCCTTCAGCATTGACTATTGGCATTTTTTAGCATCTTGGCCAATTTGGAGGGTGTGAGCTCAAACCTCAGGGTTGTTTTGATTTCCATTTCTATTTTTAGTAATTTGGAACAAATTTTGCATGGTTTTGAACAATTTGCAATTCTTCGAGAATTGTTTGTTCATATGCTTTGGCCACATATCTCTTTGAGAATGGCTAACACATAAGCATGGACAAAAATATGTCTTAGATATCATATATTGCAAGCATGTATGTATGTGCATGTACATATATATGTATGTAAGCATGTATGTGTTTGCATGTATATGTCTTAGATATTAAGCCCTTATCAGAGGAATTTGATACAAAGATTTCCCTCCCCACCATTTAACCACTTCCCTTCTTATGCTAAATGGATTAATTTTGTCTGTGCAGAACTTTTCATTTTGGAACACTACCTTGTAAAAAAGAGTAATTAGCCCAGTTAGCCCAATGAGGGTGTCTGACAGTGTATACAATATCCAATATTCCTTTATCTACCTGCAGTTCTCTACTAAGAGGAGGGGGAAAAAAGTTTTATTTCATTATCTGGAACCAAGACTCTTCATTACATTTAATCTGAATTTTGATGTGTCTAGGGTTTATTTATTTATGTATTTATTTATTTATTTATTTGCTATACATTATTATAGTCATTATGTAATTCATTTTCTTGGTTCTTCTTTCTTCACTCTGCATTGGTATATTGTTTTGCCATACTATCTGAATTAGTCTTCTTTAGCCTTTCATACAAAACAGATTATTTTCGTCATTGCCTTTGTGATCCCAGCACCAAGCTCAGAGTCTAGTTGCTCAATGAGTTCGGAGTGATGATAATCTAATACATTCAAATACTACAACTCATTAATCCATTTCCCCAATGATGAGCACTAAGCTTGTTCATGGGTTTGTTGTTCTTATTGTCATAGCTGTTGTACTAATACTGCTAAGACTGTGTTATATATAGTACCTCTATTTATCTCATTAAATTCATTAGGATCTCAGAAATGTGAAATTCTAGAAATCTAGAAATGTGAGTTCTGGTTCAATGGGTATGTATAAATAGCCTAGCAATCATTCTCACTTTACTCCAAATTGTTCTTAAGAATGGCTGAACCAGTTTCCTGATCCACCAACAGTTCATGGGAATATCTGTTGTCCAGTAACCCCTTGAAGAAACCTTCAGCTATGCTTTCCTTTTGATTAGGGATTGAGAGCATATTTTAAAATAGTTGGAGATAACTGGCACCTCTCAGTTTGAAAACTGTGTTCTTTGACCACTAATCTTTATGGAATTGATCTCAAGTCACTTATTTCTATTAATTTCTAATGTCTCTTAGATATATTTTATCAGAGATGTTTGATACAAAGCTTTTCCCCCAGTCAAAATCTTTTCTTATTTTAGTCACAAGGATTTTATTTGTCTAAAATCTGTATAGTTTCTTATAATATGAATAATTTCTTCTGTGTTTTGTGACCTCCTCTATCCCTTCTTTGGTGCTGAATTCTCTTGTCAGACACGTTGTAGGAAGTACCTCCTGCTATTGCCTTCAATTGTTGCACTTCATGTGACCTTTTATATTTACATTCTTGATAAGCATTGGATAATTTTTACCTTAATTCCTGTATTTTACATCATGGACACAGAAATGATTGTTGACAGGGTTAAATGTATTGTTCCTAAACACGTATACCTCATTAAAAAAAAAAGACACCACTCCCTTTCTCAAAGAGGTGATGCTGTACTTGAAAACTAATTCTAAATTGTACACAAATCATTAGGTTCTCTGGCTGCCTGAGATCTGATGAGATGAGCAGAACCATTGCAATGATTGTTTCCAATGTCCTTTCCAAACCATTCTATTTTAAGAAGTTCTGTCTCATTGATAATAGGCAAGCAGATTTGAGAATTAGTTCTCACAGGAATCTGATATAATGCCAACATTCAGTAGCTAAATGGAAAGGAATTTTTCTGGATGCAGGAAAAACCTTTGAGAATCTGCCACCAATTATGGCAAACTATATGAAGCATCTCAGCTTCCTTAAATTTGAAATCATCTTTATGTTAGTCATTTTCCTAAAAGGTTCCTTTTCTTCTTCTTCTAGGCATTTCATTTCCAGGCAAAGCCCAGGTTTCTCAGTCAGATTTCTGATTTCAGTCTCAGCCTATCATGGGTCATGAGGACACAGACAGGTCTTGGAAAGACCTATGTTTGCTGACATTTGTTTGTACTTATCCAAGAACTGGGGAAACCATTTTAAATGCCATTGCCAATCTACCTTCTTAGAAACCTGCCCATATGGGACTTCTAAAGCACAGGTCTGACCTTGCCACTTTCCTGCATTAAAAACATGAATATCCTATTACTTCTTGGATGAAGATACACACACACACACACACACACACACACACATACAATACGTATATATTGCTCTAGTTAGCGAAACCCTTCGCAGTCTGACTCCATCCTCCCTTTTTTGGGCTAATTTCATATTTCCTTCTTTTGAGTACTCAACCTTCAAGCCAAATTGGCCTACTTGCTATTCTTATTTCCTGACAGCCCATCTCCTGCCTCCAAGTCTCTGTACAGGTTATTCCTAGACATGAAATGTGAATCTTCTTCACCTCCATATTGTCAAATCCTGAGCTTCCTTTAAAGCTCGCTTCATATGGGACATCCCACGGGAGTCCTCTAGCTTTTAATTTTCCACTCACCCAATTATCTTGGATTTATGTGTATCTGTTGCTTTATGACACTTTGTAGACATATGCCCCTGAAATAGAATGGAGGCTCCTTGAAGGCAGTGATTATTTTCTTTTTGTATTTATCTCCCCTCTCCTTTAAATGATTATGAAAAAGGAAGAAGCATGATGAGGTCGTTTGAGCATTAGACACCAGGGGATACTAATGAGTCAGATTTATTTCTCCCATTAGGATCCTCTGCACCAAAGGTCTGTGACCACATCCATTCTGTCTTATTTATCGATGTTTATTTCTTGGTATTGTTAAGAACTTCTTGTCTGCTTCCAGCAGTTCAGCCTGAGGCCAGAGTAGAAGCTTTTAGTCCTTCCATTATTCTCAAAACAAAATGGCTAAATGTAAGGACATAAAAATGACCTGCCCTAACTAATCCCAGCAGTTGGCCCAATCCCTTCTCTGCTCATCCCATTCTCTCATTGGCTCAGTAGGTCCAGAGACCCAAGTTCATTTACCCAGCAGCTTCAGGAACTTCTCAGTTCTACACCAAAGTTTCTACACCAAAACCAGCATCACATTCCTGTCTCTTTCTAAGCATTGTCTTTCCTATTTTCACTGAAATCTTCGCTCAATTCCATCTTGAGCTGCTCATCAAGGTGGGAAGGCCTTGAGCTCACGGAGGCTTTGCCTGTGGAGTACATTTGGCAGGTCCTATGAAGCTGGAAAGCTGTGAGTGCACCTTGGATGGACATTCAGGGGAAATCCACAGATATGAGTTGTTATTCATCTTCATGGAGTTTGTGTGATACAGGAATACAGAGGAGTAGAGAAAGGTGCTCAAGATCAGGAGGTAAGGGATCAGGAGAAAGAATGAAGAAGGAAAGAAAGTAGCCCTGGAGATGAGCTTCCGTATACTTTCCTTGAGTGCCTACTGTATGGGAGAGGGCAAAGAGGCATATGCATAGAGCTCAGTCAGCACTCTGGTGTAGGTGTTTATCACCTCTTATTTGGACTATTTCCACATTCTAATTGGTCTCCCTGACTTCAATCAATCAATAAACATTTATTAAGTATCCACTATGTGTCAGAGACTATGCTAAGCATTGGGATACAAAAAGAGGCAAAAGACAACCCCTGCCCTCAAGGAGGTTACAATCAAATGGTAGAGACAATGTGCAAACAAATACATACAAAGCAAGTTATAGTAGGATAAAATGGAAATAATTAATGGAGGGAAGGCACAGGAATTGAGAGGTTGGAGAAGGATTCCTATAAAATATAGGATTTTAGTTGGAATTTAAAAGAAGTCATCATCCTATTCAATAAAGGGAGTGAGAGATAGTGGGAAATCCAGGATAATTCTTAGGTTGTGAGCCTGAGGGACTGGGAACATGGTGCTCTCCTCTGCAGCCATAGGGAAAGTAGGAAGGGAGAAGGATTGAGGGGGGAAAGATGAGATTTGTTTTGGACATGAGTTTAAGATACCTACTGGACATTTTGAAGATTTTAAATTGGACAGTTTAAGACGTCTGAAAGCCAGTTGGAGATGCAAAATTGGAGGTCAGCACAGAGATTGGAGCAGAATCATTAGTGTAGAGATGATAATTCAAGCCAAGCATTGATGATATCACCAAGGAAAGTAGACTTAGGTCTCTTCCCCTCTCTAATTCGTACACCACACAATTCTCCAAATGATTTTGCTTAAGAAATTGACCATGCCACTTTCCTAACTAATAAACTACAGTGACTCCCAATTGCTTCCAGGATAAATTGTGAACTCTTATTTTTTTAAAACTTTTAAAGCTCTTTGCAGCCTTGATTTAATCTCTTTCCAGTCTCAGTGTTTACTACTCTCCTTCCCACATGCTGTAATGTAGCCAAATTGTTCTTCCCTGTTCCTTGCCCCAGGTACTCCCTCCCCAGCTACTTTTGCTTTCTAGTTTCTCGGAAAGCTTTCCCTCCTCACCCCTGCCTCCGAGAATTCCACCCTTCATTCAGCTTCAGCTCAAACACTACCTTCCACATGAAGCTGGTCCTTGTCCAACTCTTTCTACCAAATGCCTTGTATCAAATGACTGTATATACACAGGGATATAGACATACACACAATACATGCACATAGACATACAGGCACACATGCAAGTAGATGTATATACATGCATGTACATACATATATATTCATACCATGTCCTGCTAGGTGAGGACGCGACCTCCATGACAGTCAGGTTTTGCTTTCTTTTCTTCTTGCAGTCCAGAGCACCACACCTGGCACAGCATAGTTGCTGAACCAATTCTCATTGACTGATTAATTAGATACAATTGGCAGTTTAGGTTTGAACACTGCAGAGTAGAAGCCTTTTCAAATGACAGGTGCCATTTTCTGGTGATGCCTTCATGACACATGTGTGTGTGCAGCTATTTGTCCGGTCAAGTGTTTTCGGAAAGGCAGGCTGTAATCAGCAAGCACAACAAGGTCTGTTGGGTAGAGAAACTTACAACTGCCCCAATCAGGAAAGGTGGGGGTGGGGTAGAGGGATGCAAATTACCCAATTCGGGTACACGGAGAAACACATGAGGAGAAGCACACAGGTGTGCTTCCAGATGATTGTTCCAGACTCAAAAAAAGAAAAAAAAATAATAAAATATCATGCAAAATAATTATTTGCTGTCATAAAAAATAAATTCATTATGAGGAAGCTCAGGGTATCCAGAATTTTCACTTGGAATTTTGGATTTCAAAAGTTTAGACAGTTTGAAAAATGATTTGAAATCCTCATATCATTAGAATACAATTTTACCATGAATACATTGTGTGATGTGTGTACGAAAACTGAAAAATAAGGATTGTACATTTGGGCAGTACGCGAGTTCCTTTAGAACAAGGGTGATCATGTCCCCAGTGCCAGATACAGGGTTGGCACATAGTAGGACCTTAATGGTCACTGAATAAAGTTGTATAGAATAAAATATATCAATTAATAATTCTTGAGAGACAAGGAAATTCTGGTGTTTGTGCCTTTGAACTTTCTAGATAAAGTAATGCTTAATAGATAATAAAACAAAAGGTCAGCTAAGCCCAACAAGGAGAGGGAGGTTTAATCAATAGGGACTAAAGGGTTCACACATTTTTTTTTGGCACTTTACCAACTGTATCACTTGCAGACGCAGTCTATATTTCAGAAAGCAATTTCTTTTCCCTTCAAGGCTCTGGTGTGCATGGAAGAATTTTTCAACTTCATATAAAAAAGGTGAGGATTAGATGCTTAGAAAAACACTGTCAAGTTGGAAGGCACATCTTCAGCATTTTCAGGAGAAAAATCCAGTATTAAAAGAAATGTATGTATTAACCCTTAATCCATGAAATACACCAATCTTCTGCCTGCTGATCACAGTGTCAGATACCTTGCGTACTCGATAAACTAGCGAATCTCATTCTTTGTGATTCTGCTTTTTGATGTACCCATAACTCAAATTCATTAATATTCATTCTGAAAAAAATGACACACACCTCCTGAGCAGGACAGACACTGCAGAGTCTGTATGCTTCAACTGCCAGCTCTATCGGTGTCTGGCAAGGAGGTGGGTTGATGTGAGGTGTAGAATCCTTTGACTCTCTTGAAACAAGCATCTCAGATTTTATCGATGACATTTTTGTTTTATATTGCTGAAACTTCTGCCTGTATTCTTTCTTCTTGCAAAGAGCCAGCCTACATAAGGAATATTTTAAAGAAAGAATAAAAAAAGAGAGAAGAGCAGATATGAGGGAAACCGATCAATACATCAAAAAAAGTCTAAAAATAAATTGAATGATACAGATCTATGGACCTTGAGCTTTCACCAGTGAGTAGGGGAAGGCGTATTCTCATCCCTCTGCTTTGGAGGTATTCTTGGCCTTTGTAATCTGTGACACTGTTTTCATTGCTTCTTGATTCTGTCCATTTTCCTTGTTGTATCAGCTCTTCACATCTCTTCTTTGTTCTGCTTAATATCTTCTGAATCAGTTTGTGTAATTTGTCCAGGCATATCTGCATTCATCAAGTTCGTCATATCTTACGGCATAGCATTGCTGAGTTACACTCATGTGCCACAATGAGTTTCATTACTAGCAAGGGACATCTATTATACTTCGCATGCTTGGCTACCATAAAAGGCCTGTAAATGTTTAAAGTGTTTTGGAACTTGCTCCTTTTCCATGATTTCCTTGGGGTAGAAGTTTAGTAGTTGAATCTTTAGGTAAGAGGATGTGGACATTTCAATCACTTAATTTGAACAATTCTGCTTTCCGAAATTGTTCTTTTTTTCTTTCTTTGGGCTAGGTAATGGGGTTAAGTGACTCATCCAGAGTCACACAGCTAGGAAGCATCGAGTGTTTGGTTTGAAGCCAAATTTGAACTCAAGTCCTCCTGACACCAGTGTCAGTGCTCTATCCACTGCACCACCTAGCAGCCCTGGCTTTCCAAAACTGTTGTACTGATTCACAGTTCTTCCAACAATGCACCAGTGTACCTCTGTTCTCACAACTCTTCCAACATTGACTGCTCCTATTTTTCATCCTTTTTAATAATTTCCTGAGAATAAAGCAAAACCTTACAATTCTGATGATTTTGCTTTCGCTTGTGATTAACTACTTGTAGCACTCTTTCTTAATCTTGATAAGAGTTTACATAGTTATTTCGCAAACTCCTTGTTCATATCCTTTGCCCTCTTATTAAAAGGAATACCTTTATGGTCTCACACACAAAAACATTATATATAGCACATACACATAAACACACATCTATGTAGAACATGTACACTTTTGTAAGTCTATGCTTATTTATGTATATGTGTATGTCTACACACATGTAGTTAGTTGTCTTAATATCTTAATACAAAACTGTTACCTGTGAAATTTTTTTAATATAAATTCTAAATTAATTTCTTCTCAAAAAAGTATTTTGAGTTCCAAATTCTCTCCCTCCTTCCACGTTCTCTCTACCCATAGAGAAGGCAAGAAATACAAAGCCATTATATATACTAAATCATTCAAAACATGTTTCCACATTAGCTATGTGGTATGGAGTGGGGGGAGCAAGCAAAATGAAGAAGAAAAATAAAACTATTCTCCAATCAGTACTGCGAGTCTATCATCTCTCTCTGGAGGTGGAGAGCATTTTTCATCATGAGTCATTTGGAATCATCATGGATCTTTGTACTGATCAGAGTTGCTAAGTCTTTCACAGTTGATTTACATTACAAAATATATTCTCCTGGTTCTGATCACTTCACTTTCCATGATTTCATTTAAGTCTTCTAAGTTTTTTTTTTCTGAAACCATTTTCTCCATCATTTCTTACAGAGCAAAATCATTCTATCATATTGACATACAATAATTTGTTCAGCCATTCCCCAATTGATGGGCATCCCCTCAGTTTCCAATTCTTTGCTACTATAAAAAGAACTGCTAGAAATATTTGTGTACATATGGGTTCTTTTCCTTTTTTTTTTTCATCTCTTTGAGGTATAGACCTAATAATGGTATTGCTGGGTCAAAGGGTGTGCAAAGTTTATAGCACTTTGGGCATGGTTCCAAATTGTTCTACAGAATGACATAGCTCCACCAACAATGCATTTACGTACCTATGTTTTCTACATCCCCTCCAGCATTTGTCCATTTTTCCTTTCAGTCATTTCGGACAAATTGATAAGTATAAAAGGGTATCTCAGAGTTGTTTTAATTTGGAATTCTGTATTAATGATTTAGAGCATTTTTATATAACTACTGATAGGTTTGATTAATTCTTTTGAAAACTGCCTGTTCATAACCTTTGACTATTTATTAATTGGATAATGGTTGTTATTATAGATTTGATTCAGTTCTCCCTATAATTGAGAAATGAGACCTTTTATCAAAAAATGTGCTGTAAAATTTCCCTTCCACTTTCCTGTTTTCTTATTTTGGCTATGTTCATTTTGTTTGTGCAAAATCTTTTTAATTTAATACAAATTATCCATTTCACCTCCCATGACCCTTTCTCTCTCCTGTTTGATCATGAACTATACCCCTATCCACAGTCAGAGGTTAAGTAACTTTCCTGGGGTGACACACAACACTATTCAGAGTTACTCTAAATCAGTTCATACAAGTCTCTGAAATCTTCATATTCATCTCTATCTATGGCACAGCAATGTTCCATTATGTTCCTGTACCACAATTGGTCTCACCGCTTCCTAATTGACATCCTCAGTTTTTGCTGTAAAGGTCTTAGGTTGTGTCCTAAAAGCTTTGGTCCTCCCCTTCTGTAGGACTGGTTTTCCTAGTGACTTCAGGGACAATGGTGATGTTACTGTTAGTGACACTTGGGCCACATCAGCCAGCCCAGAATTGAGTATCTTTGTCTCTACACAGGAAGTGGATGTAACAGACTCTTGAGGGGTAATTGCTTGATGTACACAGAGGCTGGCTTAAACTCAGCCGAGACCTCACAGTTATCTGACAACAGTTTTACACAGATAGGGTAGATGCAGCCACAGTCATTTCTGGTTGCAATCCAGTTCTTGATCACAATGTCTGGCTTCACCATTTTCATCAATTCCTTCTAATAACCCTCAGCTTCCAGGTCCACCAGCTGAGACTTGAGGCAGGTACTGGGGAGACATGAGAAGGTTCTCAGGCTCAGGTCTGCTCAGTAGTGGGCTGTACCCTTCCCCACTGGGGAGGACATCATTTCTGGGTAATTAATCATTTTATTAATCACGCCAATAGCTAATTAATAAAAGGGGTTAGTGTCTCAAATGACAAAAACTACTTTTTTTTTCTTTTCTTAACAAGGGTGCACTGATTTTATTTGTATGGCTATCTTTTCAATTTCATATTATCAGTGATAAATTTTATTTTTTTTTGTAATTTCTCTTACCTCATGTTTAAAAATCTATTTGTCTATAGCTATGTAAGGTATATGACCTCTTTCTCTTAAATATTTTCTGCTATGATCTTTAATATTAAGTCATACATACTTTGATTTTATTGTGGAATACTGTATAAGGTATTAGTATAAATTTAATCTAGACTGCTTTTCAGTTTTCCCAATGGCTATTACCATATAGTAAGTTCTTCCTTAATAAATTTCCTTTTGATACCTAGGCACTTAGCTCAGGGTCTGGCACATAGCTACAGATCAATAAATGTTTTATGAAGTGATAATAATAGCTAACATTTATATAGCACTTAACAATGTGCCAAGTCCTGTGCTAAGTGCTTTACAATTATCTCATTTAATCCTCATAACTACCCTATAAAGTAGGTGTCATTATTATCCCCATTTTATAGAAAAGGAAACTGAGGAAAACAAAGGCTAAGAGGCTTGCCCAGGTACAAGAAATTATGAGATTGGGGCAAGCACACCCAGTTCTTTGATTACTTGCCAGAAAAGTCCATGACTGGAAAAAAAGAAACAGGTCAGCAATCACACCTTAATTACCACACAGGGCATGGATACAAAAAGCAGAAACAAGTAGGCAAAGGCATGCAGCAAATGGTGTGAGGCTGGGGGAATGGTATGATGCAGGTGACATGTTGGGGAAGAGGATGGGGAGGGGCTGTAACTTACATGACCTCGGCTTGGAGTGGGGAGAACTAGGGCAGCCTAGAGCCTTAGGAGATGGAAGAGGGCTCAGGGCAGAAGCTGGAGACTTCATTTGAGGGGGCTTGAGTGAGGATGACTCTGTTATCCATGACACTTTGGAGTTAGTTCATTAATATATTCAAATTATCTTAAAAGTATTGGTAAATAATAACATGTCCACATCATCTCGAAATCAGCAGCACCATTTGGGGTTCAGCTGGTCTTACTTAGCAAGTTTGGGAACTGTTTAAGATTTCCATATCATAGGAACAAGAACTCTGGAGTTGTTGTCATTGTTAGGATATATAGTTTGTAAATTAGGCTTTTGGTGTTTTTTTTTTTTTGGCTAGGCAATGGGGTAAAGTGACTTTTCAGGGTCACACTGCTAGTATCAAGTGTCTGAAGTTGGATTTGACAGGTCCTCTTGACTCCAGAGCCCGTGATCTATTCACTGTGCCACCTAGTTGCCCCAGACTTTGATTTTTGAAATGAAGGTTTGTGTGTGATTTCCAGGTTACCCCTTCAATCTGATTTCCTGTTACTGTCCCTTTTTACTGGCTATTTATAAACTTACTGACCATGCTGACTAGAAAGTGGTGCTGGTGGTAAGGAGACCCAGAAGAAGATACAATTTTAACATACAGAGCTGCCAAGTATCTGAGGCTAAATTTGAATTTGAGTCTTCATGATTATGCCCTGCACCATATGTGAATGGATGAATGAATGAATGAACTGATGCTTTCTTCTCTTATCAGAATTTTTCGTATCCTCTAGAGAAGGTAAAAACTAGAAGATACTTTTTTTTTGAGCAAGAAACATTGGGCATTCATTTCCAATCAACACAAAAAAAACTTTTTAAAACAACTTTTAAAAGATTTAATTAGTTATCTGTTTACAAAATAATTTCCAATCAATATAGAAAACACAATAACATTACAAATAAATCAAATTTATATAATCATGTTTTTTATTTTTCTAAACTTAAATGTGGCATGAGGTTTATAAAGCATGCTAAACAAAAGGAACCTTGGCAACTTTCATAAATTCATTTTTTTTTTCCTCTGGAAAAGGAAACGAAGTAGTCTTTTCAAAGACCATGGTACATTTCATGAATAGAGAAGACCATGGAAAGACAAAGTGTCAGGTCTCCAGCAGCTGAACCTGCCCAAAGCACTTTCTCCAAAGCTGAGCATTCACTGGGCCAGGAAAGTCTCACCCTTTGGACAATAGCAGCTGAGGTTGAGTTTTGCAAAACACTTGATCTCAATTATTTCATTTGAGCCTCCCAAAGAGCCCATGAGGGAGGGGCTGTGGTGTTATCACCCCCATTTTACAGGTAAGGGCAATGAAGCTTAGAGTAAGAGTTAGTTATCCAGGTCTCAGAGTCTCCTCCTATCCTGCCCTGTGCTTTGTCTATCATCACTCATCGACCTTTTGATCAAAATGAGCAGTTAATTATTTTCCTTTTGATTTTAACACAAAATGCTCAGAGCACAGCAGTGCAGCCAAGCCTGCTGGACCTCTTCCTGAGGACCAAGTGGATGGAAACCACCCTTTGTGAGCCAGAGGAGCACCTGAAAGCATCACTGAAGATACTGTGGGCCTTTGTCCATCCAGATAGGGATTTCAGGCTTGCTGCCCTCCTCCCACTAGGAGGAACCCTAAGGCACAGACATCTGAGCAGGCCAACTCCAGTCATACAGTCCAGGGCCACTCCTTATTCTCTGTTGGTTTTTAAACCCTCCTGCTAAGCCTCTTGCACCTCAGTGAAGGAGTCACAGGACCTATCTGATAGAATTAGAGAATTAGTAACATCTAATATAGGCACTTCCCCTAGACTCCATCATCAGAAATGCCAACACACAGACAATTTGTCAGTCCAAAGTCTGAAGTCTGGAAAGCCCTGGGATGGGATTCTGACACCTATGTGCCAAGGCTCTGACTGTGATTCCTTCTCTGGCTTGGCTTTTCATCCAGAACATGAGGATGACTTCAGAGGTGCCTTTCCCTACTTGAATTCTGCTCCCAAATCTTGATTCTAATGCCTCAATTTCTGCCATTAGGACATCCATTTTTTTGGTTAAGAAGCAATCCTCTCAGAAAAATGGAAAATATTTAAAATGCAAACTCAAAATGTAAAATACACTGGCAGTTCTGATCAGTCCTGAGGCCCTTATATGATCAGAATCTGATCATCTCTGACAAAACAGGAAATTGAGCATGGGTGTTGATGGTAGAAGGGGGAAAGAACCATCCCTCTCTTCCTTTGCAAAGGCTGACAAAAACAGCCAGCCAGAGCAGCCCAGGGCCAGCATCAGAGGGCCTTTGGGTTTGCCCAATTCTAGCCAAATTGGCCAAGAGGGGACCTGCATGTCCTCAGCCGGCCTCTGAAAGATCAGGGCCTGGCCAAATTCAAATACCCAAACTCAAGAAGATGCTGACTGACTTTCCTTTCTTTCCCTCCCTCCTTTGACACACCACAGATTGGGCCCTGTCCCCAGAGACAGAGGCCATTCCTTCTCCCTAGATCCATGCCCTATTCCCCTCCTCTCTCCCCCTTGACTTGTCACCCAATGCAGCCTGTCCTGACCTACAGCCCTTTCTCCAAGATACTGGCACACTAAATGGCTCCAGGTGCCCTTAAGGGGCATCTCTACCCTCATCCCACCCTCAATGGTGGAAGAAGCTTTGAGCCAGGGAAGACTGAGGAAGACTCGCCCAGTCCCTCAAGCACTACAGGCACCACCAGGGGAGCTTCACCTCCAGGACTCAAGACTTCAGGCCCTCCATCTCCACCCTCCATCCCAGCCCTAGCAGGGAGTTGGCTGAGACCCAGACCCCACCTTCCTGCCTTACGAAAAGCTAGTTCCTCTGGTGACTCTCCTGGCTTCCTAAATAAGCCAACTTCTCCAACTTACTTCCGCACTCCTCCTTTACCCTTCCCAGCAGCAGGGCACGCAGGTAGCCTGGAAAGGCACCAGCCACCCAGCAGACTAGGACCACTGGGGCCCAGCTCAGGGGCCTCCTCCAAGGCCCACCAACAAGGCTCTTTCCAAGATAAGACAGAGGGAGAAATGACATTCTACAGAATGAAGGAGTGTCCTCAAGTGCCTCTCATGTGTTGTTGGGGTTGGAACAGGAGGAAGAAGCATTGCTGGACAAGGAAAGAGCAAGCAGGAGAGAAAGAGCCTCACGTGAGCAGGAGGGAACAAGGTTCTGTGGCAACTGGCTTGGCCAGGGCCTAGGAGGCATCCCACCCATAATCCTTCCATGAGGGAAAGCCAGGACCCTTGGAAAGAAGTTCTGGCACAGGAAGGCAGGAGGTGGAGACCTTCCTAGAAGCAGAAGAAGTTACAGGCACTGCTTCCCATCGCAGAGGTCTAGAATGCCAACTCACCCTGGGCTCATTGCCTGGGCACAGGCCTCAAGGCAGATCACAGAAGGGCTTGGAAAGTGGGGCAGAGGCCAAATGAGACAAAGGGAAAGGGAAATAGAAGGCCCCATTAGAACAGTCTCTTCTTTGTGCATAGATAATGGAAGGAGGGAGTCAAGAGTGTGAAATTCCCAAAGGGTTTTTGGGAAGGAGGTACCTACTGCCAGGAAGTGGGCTCAGGGCTACAGTCTGTTCTTTGTGGTTTAGAGCATAACACTAAACCTGAAGAATCCAGAAAGCTCAGAGAGTGGTTTTGGGGGTGGCAGGGGGGAAAGCATTCAATTGCCATTACACAGTGAGAGAAGAAGGTAAAATGCATTTGTTTACAAATTGTGTGGGATCAGAGAATGAGGAAGTCTGTGTGGATGGGTGTGCAGAAGGCCAGGGATTTGCAAAAGGTTTCCTTGGCCCTGACTTCAGAGGAAAAAAGAGCAAATAGAAACCTGACCCTGCCATGGCCTGGTCATGAATGTCACTTCCTGCCCCAACCTCACCAGTATATATTCCAGGAGGACAAAATCAGTAGGTCTGAAAAAGACTAGACTTGCCCCACCCTAGGCACCTGAGCTGTAGCCCCTGAGCCACCATTCAGACATTCATTGGACTATAGTTCAGACATTCATTGTTCAGGGAAGAGGGATAGGAGGTCTGGAAATGGGGCCTGTGGAGGCATGCCAACATCAAGAATATTACAAGAGCAGGGGTAGTTCTAGGTCTGGACAGCCCCTACATACAGCATGTCTGCCTCTCCTTCACCAACTGCTTTCCACTTCTCCTTTCTCCTTACTTTGTATAGAGGGTAGGAATGGCTTCTCCCCATTTCACTCACACACTCACAGAAAGACAGACACACACACACACACACACACACACACACACACACACACACACATACACCCTTGAGGGACAAGGAAGGAGGAGCACATTTCCTTCTCCTGGACTCTGGCATAGCCCAACCTCCACGGATAGAGTTCCTGAGTTCCTCTCTACTTCGATATTCCTTAGATTACTTCTCTTGACTTTCCTACTTTTCCTGTTTTCCCAAACCTGATTGCTCATTATCTGAGACAGATAAGACAGCCTTCTCTCCCCTTGGTGCAACTGAGGGAAATCCACAAAGGCATAGCCCCCATGCTGTGTGGCCAGCTTGCTCTAGAGGCCAGCATCTGCCTTCTCTCTTCTGGCTCCTCACAGGGCTCTGGGACGCTGCCTAAGTCTTGAAGCATTTCTGATCTGGGAGGCCTCAGAAAAGAGCACTGGACACAAATGCAGGTACTACTAAGTGGGACCCTGTCTGTCCCATCCTAATGTATACTGGGCTGCTTCCTAAGGGAGTGATTTCCTGTTCCTGGGAAGTTGGTGAGCAGAGGCTCAGAGGTTCACTGGCCAGGATTGAACCCTACATGTGGTCAATTGGTCACTTTGTGGTAATAACAACTACTACCTGAAGATTTTCAAAATCTCCTGCAACCTGGGTGAGATGACCTCACTGTAAGATCCTGGAATACTTTCTAAAAAGCATTTCCTCCTTTCACTAGAAAGGCCAGCCCCTGGGGTAGCTAAGAGGGGAACAAAATTCCTCTGACCTGGATTATCATACCTAGATCAAGAGCAGTACTATAGGTCTGAGATCTGGGACTTACAGGGAGGTATACCACCCTGTATTTAGGGCAAAGAGTTAAGTTGGCTTGTCTCAACATCCCTGGCTGATTGCCGCATTAAGGCTTTTTTAGTCTATATTTCAGTACCAGAGGGAGCTCACCATTGGGATCCCCAAGCCCAAGACCACTTTCTTTCTAAAAGCTGCTCTTTTGGAAACAGCCTTGCTCTGTTCCCTCCATAATTTTCTTTTCCAATTCATCCTTGGGCCAGAGTAGCTGAGGATGGGCTCAGATAACTAGCCCTTCTTAGCTTTTCTGTCTCCAGCTCAAACCCAGTTCTAAGATCACCTCCTAGAACAGTCAAAGACTGAGCAAATACAGACATTAAAGTCTGACTTGTCTGTATCCTCAGCTTAACCTAAGGCTCAGCTGTCCACCACCCCCAGATGGAGAACAGCCAGAATGCTTCCTCAAAATGGAGAATAACGTAAGTACACAAACTCCTCATCTTTGAGTGTCCTTTATATAGTGGCTCGTGCTGGACAATTCATAATAAGAGGAAGAGTGGAGTGCAGGGAGTGAATTGAATTATTGAGTTAGAGTAAAATAGATATTTCTAGGATGTCAAGAGGAGAGGAAGGACAGAGGGCATCTTGGGTCGGGAAATGAGCAACGCAAAGAGGTCAATCTCATCAGCTCCTATGGATTCAATTGTCATCTCTATGCAGATGACTCCCACATCTAGCGAACCCCAGTTTGCTTCCCACGAGTTTTGGTCATTCATCAGTTGCTTAATGAAGATCTCCATCATTTGCGAAACAAGATTGATCATCTCCAGCCCCATCCCCCCACCAAAAACCAAAAGAAACGTTACTCTTCCTCCAGATTCTGTTTCAGTCACCTCCATCTTTCAAGTGACCAAGGTTAACTCAGAACAATCTTCTCTTCTCCCCCCCCCTCACTTTATGTAGCCAATAAATTGATGACTTTTGTCTGTTCCATCTCCTAACGGGTTCTCCCCCTTGTCCAACTTACTCCCACCCAGCTCCTGATTTAATTCCATCCATTATCACCTCTTGCCTGGCCTACAGAAATAGGCTCCTGACTGAACTCTGTCTTGAACACTGCCCCTCGATCTCCTGCAATGCATCCTCTACTCAACTGCTAAACTGGAATTCTTCACACATCAGCGTGGCTCAATCATTCCCCTTCTCGGGAAGATTCCGTGGCTCTCCATGCCCCCGAGAATAAATGCCCATTCCTGGCTTTTGAATTTAAAGCCTTTCACAATCTGACTGGAGGCAGACTTTCTAGCTCTTTCAGATCACTCTGCTTCCCCCAATTCTTCACATTCCCATTTGATGTGCCTTCTCCTTATCCACCGGGCCCCGCAGCCCTTTCTTGGAGTCATCCCTTCTAGTCCCCAACTCTGGGCATCCCTAGTTCCATTTCAGTGGCAGCCATAGGGCCACTCCCTTTCCGGATTCCTCCCAGTGGTGCTCCCCCACATTCCCTTGCATGTCAATGTTTTCTATTCTAGCATTCTAGTGTCTAAGCGATCTGAGGGCAGATGCTCTTTTCATCTTTCCTTTTGTATCCCAGAAGAGGGCACAGCCAGGAACCTAGTGGTTGGTTGGTGCTAGCTACATTGTATTACGTTGAACTGAATTGAACTGAATTGAGGCTGGAGCTCCATTCAGCAGTGGCTCTATTACTATTCCAGGAAAACCAGCTTCAAAGAATCAGTCATTAGTGAAAAAAGGGGTGGCTGTGCATGTGCCCAGAGCTCCTGTCTTCTTGCCTAGAAGCTTGACTTTGCTGGAGAATTCTCCTGAGATGCTGCTGAGGCAGGGTTTGGCCTTTTTCAGGAATGTCCGTCCTCCTGTTCTTTAACTAATTCCTTGGCGTCTGTCTTCACCTCCTCACTCTGGCATTTCATACACAGGCCTGTCTGTAAAGGAAGCGGGGGGAGTTTCCTTTTGGTCAACTAAGCATCACTGTCAGATTAAATGGAGAAACTGTATTAAGAAAATGAGGATGATTTGATAAAGCAGAAGAAAACCCCGAAGCTGAAGCAGCATAGGTGAGAAGGGAGGTCGGCTGGAAATTCTCACCCATTCCCATAGAGATCCCTGATATCAGTAATTAATTTTAAATATCTCAGCAGGGACAGGTCCCAGCACTCTTTCTTTCACAGATATTTGGACAAGAGAGCAGGCAAGCCCAGAAAGTGGCCTAGGAATGGAGGAGTGGTCAGGGGGCTTACTATCCTCCTCTTAACCTTTAGTAAAAACTCATCCATTCAGCCTGGATTTTTAACTCACTTGTTTCTGGTCAGCTATTACAAATTTCTATTTCTACAAAGTTGTTCACTTGGTTTCCTTCATCTGGAAATGCTGTCATCTTCCTTCCACCAATGGGTGTGATCCTCTAAGGCCTAAACTCATTTCCCATTTCCTTTCTTTAAACTCTCTTTAAGGACCTGGCTAACAATAGCTTGACTCCTTGGATTTCTATTGACCTTATTATCTCTTTATATGCTTATGCTTCCTGGAGACTCTGCACATTTAGCTATCTTAAAGTATGCACACCTTTTACTTGTTGCTCTAAACCCTTTCAGGGCAAAGACCAATTTACACGTTTCTTTGTGTTGTGCACATTTCCCAGCCCTGTATCACCTACATTGACTCACAGAAATTGAAATATGGAAAAGAAATTGAGGTTACCTACTCCACCCACATGGGAAATACCAATGCCTTCCATAACAGTCCCAATAAGGGGGTCATCTAGTCTCTGCTGGCTGCCAGGGATTGACTACAAGAATTAGGGATCAAAAATTTCCTTGACTGGCTCCAACTTTGGGCCAAATCTTACTGATACCTTTTAATAGAAACAAATTCAAAGTACAAAATGGGATTTCAAAAATGTATTTCAAGTACAAGACTAGAGAGGTAGAAATTTATCTGAAAAAGATCTGACAGTTCTGATGGACCACTACCTCATTATGAGTTAAACTTATGATAGAGCAGCCAAAAAAGTGAATACTATTAGGTTGTTGTTGATGAGCATGGGATTTGGACCCCAAAAAGGAAAAAAAAAACCTAGACTTTCCTACATACCCTGAGGCTACAGTCCCATGAATTGGCATTTCATTGCGGCTATACCCAGTTTCCCAATTCTGTTACCCTTAATGCAGCCTAGCCCTCCATTGTCCTACCTCACTATGGCCCCACTTCCCACCCTTAATCCCTTAATCCTAGCTAGGCTCCATTCTCCCTTGGCCCAGTGGCTCAGGTCCCTGGCATTCCATTACCTCACAGTCCCAGCAGACTGCTTGGTCACTTCTAGATTCCTCCCACAGTCTTTCTGTGTATAAGGTCCATCTTGTCTCCATTAAGGTTCTCAGATTCTTATAACCTAGCCAGTGCTTAGATTTTTACAATCTAGCCATTACCTCATAGACCTCCAATTCCTTAAGAGTCTGATTAATATGGCAGATCTTTTAATAAACTTTGTCTTTGGCTGAAAGAAGGCTTGGGTGGAATTCTTTTGGAAAGGACCCATGGGTTGTGATTTCAGGGTCACACTACCCCTAAACCTTCAGACCTCATCATAGTGAGATAGCAAAATGGCATGCATGGGGAGGGAGCCATTACCCACTGTGTTCTGCCTGCCCTGGTCAAGCAGACCCTTCAATTCAGTTCTGGGTGTTGCTAGAAGGCAGCGGAGGTTTTCTAGGCTTAACCACCAAGGCCAGGACTAGGAGCAGTGGAAGCCAGCTGCGAAGAGGACCAGCAAGACTGACTCCATTCTTCTGGTCCCTGAATTCCCTGCTGCCCTACTGTGAGCTTGCTGTGCCCTCTCATTTAAACATACAGAATGTTATCTGCTTCTGCCTCTTCAATCATGCCTCCCCACCCCTCTACTCCCTTTGTCTTTGGTTTTTAATCTGCAGCTTGGACTTTATATTTATTCTCACAAATTATGTCTCTTTTCTCAGTCTTTCAAACTTTGTTTTTCTTCTTTTTTTTTTTTTTGATGATTTTAATTCTGCCATCTCAGGCATTTCTTATCACATTGAAGTTTAGGCCACTTTCAGCCTTGATGAGCAGGACTTTCATCTGAGAAAAAAATTCCAGGTGGAACTGGGGAAATAGTCATGTGTGGGTGAAGGTCATGGCTGACCCCAGGAGCTACTCCCACTAACTAAATGACCTTGGACTTGTGATCCTTACCCTATCTGAGCCTTATTTTCCTCATCTGCAAAATGGAGATCACGAGACCTGCTCTTCCTCCTTCCCAGGGCTGTTGGAATCTGATAAAATAATGGATACAGAGGTATTGGTCTGTATAATTTTTATAACAATGGGGGGGGCAGCAGGTTTTTTTTTTATATAATATGATTAATTTTTCTGTAAGTGTCTCTCAGTAGAGTCTCACTTGGGTGTGGAGGCAAGGGCTCTGCCCATAAATCTCAGACCTTGGCAAATCCTACAAGACTAGAAAGAGTCCTGGGATGGGACTGGGGACAGAAAGGCCATGTTTACACTATTAGGTTCATCACTCTTGTGGGCTGATGTGTCACTAAGTTTGGGGCCCAAGCAACTCCGTTTCGAAACTGAGAAGGGTGGTAGTGGTGGCAGGAAGAGAAGACTTCCACCATTCTTGTCAAACATGTCATTTGGTTGAAAACTGAGTGCACATAAATTTAGAGGATGGTGGGGGACAACTGATGAGAATAAACAGGATCCATTGACCAGAATCCTTAGTTACAGAACATAAATGAGAGGATATGAGGGTGCGTGCTCACCCCAAAAGGGAAGGGGCTGGTGACACTGAATGGTCGCTAACATCCCTGACATCTCCAAGTACATGACCAGAATTTTCCTACATTTACTTCATCTTTGAAGAGTGCCAGGTGTCTCATCAATTCTTCAAGGTCTCTACTCACCTTCCATTCAGAAGCATCCTGCACAGTAAACATCAGAGAAGGCAAAGTCAAGTCATGGGCGGTTGTCCATTTGCAAAAATTTTGCTTCCTTACTATAACCCTTCATTTTCCCAACTAGAGATGGCGACGAAAGCCTAAACCAAGTAGGAATAGAAACAGAGACAGGATATATTAAATGCCTATAGATAGGTGGCACAGTGGATAGAAAGCTGAATGGAGAGTAAGGAAGAGTACGCATGCAGCCATGTGGCAAGTAAATTCACCTCTCTGCCTAAATTTCTTCATATTTAAAATAAGGATAATAACAGCAGCTAATACACAAGGTTGTTGTGAGATGCATATATAGGACTTTGCAAAGGCTTAAAAATGTTCTATTTTAATGTGAACTATTATTATTATTATTATTATGCATTTTATTACTCATTTTATTACTGCTATCTAGTACCAAGTACACATGGCTAAGTACTTCTTATCATGGCTAGTTTAGAGTATTTTACTTACAGTAAATGAAAAATAAATAATAGGAACTGATAAAAATAATACATAATTTCAAGAATGTATATAATAGGGGCAGCTAGGTGGCACAGTGGATAGAGCACCAGCCCTGAAGTCAGGAGGACCTGAGTTCAAATCCGGCCTCAGACCCAACACTTGACACTTACTAGCTGTGTGACCTTGAGCAAGTCACTTAACCCCAATTGCCTAAAAGTAAAAAAAAAATTATAAAATAGTTTCACATTATATATAAACATGCTGACCAACCCCTACACCCCCCCAAAAAAACTACAAAAAACCAAAACAACAACCAACAAAAAACCCAGAACCAAAGCCAACCCAGGTCAGTCCCCAAGCACCCTGGTGGTTGATAGAATTTATTATTGACTTTTTAAAAAATTTTAATCTGGGCCATTTTTGTTTGTCCCATCTTTTCTCCTCTAGTTCTCTTCTTTTCAGTCAAACTTGACCAATGGCCACACCCCTCTGCCATGCTGCCCTCTTCTCTTCTTTCTCCATGTATTCATTCAGGCTGTAGCCCACTTGCCATTATGACAATCCTTTCCAAGTGCCTCTGCCTAATTCCAAAGGAAGCCTTTCTTTCTAGGTTCAGCTCACTTATATAGGAAGCCTATTCTCATGCCCACAGATAGGAGGCACCCCTTTCTCCTCAAACTTTCATTCAGAAGTTGGTTGGACATTTCTTTTGCTCCACTGCAGTCCCCTTCAAATATGGAGTTATATGTATATTGGATAGCTTCACTGAAAACAGGGTTTGTGATATTTTTTGAGAATTTCCTGGAAGGCATTTGCAATCCCTGAAATGCAACTTGTCCATGAGTCTCTGCACTTTAATAGAGAGAAGACCAAATGTTTCTTTACTGAGTTCTTCCTCTTTACACAGACCACAGCATTTAGATCTAGAAGGGACCTTTAATCATCACCTAGCCCTCATTTCATTAATGAGAAAATGGAAGGCAAAAAAAGGGCAATGGTTTGTCCGAGGTAAGACAGACAGGAAACAGAAATGCTAAGAGTGTATTTTATGCAAAGGAACACATGGACACGAGGCTGGCTCATTCATCTCCTGTCTTCCTGATACCAGTTTAACTACTTCTCCCCAAAGTGTCATCATCCATCTCTTCCCATATTACTTATTATCTCTTTTCTGTTTAGGTGGTTTTTAGCATACATCCATGCATGATCCGTTGATTGAGTTTATCCCTACATTGACTTCCACCCTAAAGTGTTCCACCATGCTTTCTTTCTTCTATTTCCTGATAACAGCCATGTTGTGAAAAGAAAACATAGAGAAAGAAAAAAAAACTCAAGAAAAATAAAGTAAAAAATAAAAATTAAAAAAAGACGTTTCAATCTGTATTCAGACCCCATCAGTTCTTTCTTTGGGCATGGAAAGCATTTTTCATAAGTCCCTCGGAGTTGTCTTGGATCATTGTACTGCTGAGAATAGCTAAGTCATTCACTGCTGGTCATCTTAACAATATTGCTGTTACTTTGTACAAAGTACATTTCATGTTGCATCAGCTCATGCAAGTCTTTCTAGGTTTTTTCTGAGAGCATCCTGCTCATCATTTCTTATAGTATATAGTATTCCATCATAATCACATACCACAACTTGTTCAGCCATTACCCCATTGATGGGCATCACTTCAACTTCTAATGCTTTATCCCCCAGAAAAGAGCTGCTATAAATATTTTTGTATATGTAGGTCCTTTTCCTTTTTGTTTTTTTTTTTTATCTCTTTTGGGATCTAGACCTAGTAGTGGTATTGTTAGGTCAAAGAATATATATAGTTTTATAGCCCTTTTGGCATAGTTCCAAATTGCTCCACAGAATGGTTGAATCAATTCACAATTCTACCAATAGTACATTAAAGTCTAATTTTTCCAAATCCCCTCCAACATTAAGACAGAGAACTTTGAAACACAATGACCAACCATGATTCCAAAGGAATTATGATGAAGCATGCTTCCCACCTCAAGGTAGAGAGATGATGGACTCCCAGGTTGAGACTATTTTTTTTAGACATGTCCATTGGAGGAATTTGTTATTTTTGATTATATATGTTTGTAACAGGTTTTTTTTTTCTTTCTCTTTCAATGAGGTAAGAGACAGAGAGAGAGAAGGGGGAAAAGGCAGATTTCCTTCAACTGAAAAAAATTAATTTCAAAAATAAATGTAGTGGTGGTAGCAGCTTGCCCTCGATAAATAGTTATATGACTGAATGGACTGGAATTACACATGCCTCTCAAGATCTAGAAGGTGTTAACTTGAAGCACTTCTTTTTATTGTTTAAAATGTATCATCACATATTGTTGGCTTGACTTCTCCATTTAATTGCCTTTTCTTGCTCTGAAAAATTCCAGAGAGCAACCCGGCCTCCCCTAAAACCAAACTTAACTTGGATCCATTTGCCTTAGTCCTAAATCCATTCCATTCATTTGTTTGGCTCTGATGTTCTGTCTGTTTCCTTCTTTACCTTGACTTCTCTTGCTAACTTCTTTTTCTTCTTCCTTCTTGAACTCTTTGGCTGCTCCCTAATCTTAATTAATCCCCTTTGATCCCTTTCATCCTTTTCTATTCTCCTTAATAGGTTGATCTTCCTTGTTTTTCCATTTTAAGTAAAATGAAGACCTGAGACCCTTCTCAAATTTGCCTAAATTTCTCTCCATCTACAATCTCTTGACTTCACTTTCTCAACCTCCTCCAAATAATCTACACAATGACCTTGTCCTTCCTATTGTGCTGAGTCCTTTGCTCCTTTCTTTCTCTTTCCCCCAGAGTAGTCCAAAGGAGAATGGACCGTTATCTAATTATTTAAGAATGACATTATCATTCCCAGTGTTGCAAAACTCAGAAATATCTAGGAGCTGTCACTCCCAGAGGAGTGGGATAGGGCTAAACAAACAAAAATCTCCTAAATTCTTCACCCCCACAAGTGTAGCTCCCATCCAAAAACAAAATCCCATTGTAAGGAAGCCCCTCTAGCATTCAATGCCCCTCACACAGTTTCTGCCATTTCCAGACTATGTTCTCTGGTGGGTTCATCTTCAGAGGCATCAGCCCAGGAAACAAGTCTGCGTTTACTCCTTTGGAATTATACTCTACACTGATATGGATTTTTGGTTTGTTTATTATAGTAAAAATTCTGTTCCATGGTTTGATTGTCTACCATGTTCATTACACTTAGATCCTGAGTGTGCTCACATGCATGTGTGTGTGTGTGTTTGTGTGTGTATTTAAATTCCAATTTATTTCACTCACCCATTTAAAAGAAAAAGTGTCCAGATTTGTTGCCTATCTCTATATTTTTTTGTACAGTCTGTAATTTTTTGGTGACTATGTTTCTTACCCCTAGTGCATTGTAAGATTCTTGAGGACAGGAATTCCCTAGCTTTTTAAATTTGTCTCCCTAGTATTTAGCATAGTGTAGATGTTTAACAATGCTAAGGGACTGTTGATCATTATCCAAAAGGAGAACACTACAGGCCCTGAAGGCAATTGTCAAGCAAGAGTTTCCAGAATGTTCCTTGGAATAAGCATGTACATGATGGTTTCTTTTTTTTTAAATTTTTTAAATTTTTTCCATATGCTTTTGAGTTGAAAATTTTCTCCCTTTTCCTCCCCCCCCAACCCTCCCTAAGACAGCACATAATCTGATATAGGCTTTACATTTACATAGCCATTAAACATATTTTCACATTAGTGAAGTTGTAAGTGAAAATTAAAACCAAGACGAGGAACCATCAGAAAGGGGAAACAAAACTCAACAGAAGGTAAAAATAAGTGAGAGTGATGTGACTTCCATAGTTCTTTCTTTGATGTGACAGCATCCATCCCAGGCCTCTGGAAATGTCTTAGATCCTCATAATGCTGAGAAGGTTCAGTTTAACAATCTTAGTCATTGCATAACGTGGCTGTTATTGTGTACAAAGTCCTCTTGGTTCTGCTCACTTCACTTAGCATCAGACGATATAAGTCTTTCCAGGTTTTTCTGAAGTCAGACTGTTCATCATTTCTTACAGCACAATAGTATTCCATTACATTCATATACCACAACTTGCTCAACCATTCCCCAATTGATGGGCATCCTCTCAATTTCCAATTCTTTGCCACCACAAAAAGAGCTGCTATGATATTTTTGTACATGTGGGTCCTTTTCCCATTTGTTTGATCTCTTTGGGATATAGCCCTAGAAGTGCTATTGCTGGATCAAAGGGTATGCACATTTTTGTAGCCCTTTGGGCATAGTTCCAAATTGTTCTCCAAAATGGTTGGATCATTTCACAACTCCACCAACAATGTATTAGTGTTCCAATTTTCCCACATTTCTCCAACATTTATCATTTTCCTGTTTTGTCATGTTGGCCAATCTGATAGGTGTGATGTGGTACCTCAGAGTTGTTTTGATTTGCATTTCTCTAATCAATAACATTTAGAGCATTTTTTCATATGACTATAGATGGCTTTAATTTCTTCATCTGAGAACTGTCTGTTCATATCCTTTGACCATTTATCAATTGGGGAATGGCTTGTGTTCTTGTAAATTTGTCTTAATTCTCTATATATTTTAGAAATGAGGCCTTTATCAGAAGACTGGTTGTAAAAATTCTTTCCCAATTTTCTACCTTCCTTCTAATCTTAGTTGCATTGGCTTTGTTTGTGCAAAAACTTTTCAATTTAATGTAATCAAAATTATCCATTTTGCTTTTCATAATGTTTTCTACCTCCTGTTTGGTCATGAATTCTTCTGTTCTCCATAGATCTGATAGGTAAACTATTCCTTGTTCTCCCAGTTTACTTATGGTATCAGCCTTTATTTCTAAGTCATGAACCCATTTTGACTTTATTTTGGTATATGGTGTGAGATTTGGGTCTATGCCTAGTTTCTGCCATACTCTTTTCCAGTTTTCCCAGCAGTTTTTTTCAAAGAGTGGGTTCTTATCCCAGAAGCTGGGGTCTTTGGGTTTATCAAATACTAGATTACTATAGTCATTGACTACTATGTCCTGCATATTTAACCTATTCCACTGATCCACCTCCCTATTTCTTAGCCAGTACCAAGCAGTTTTGATGATTGCTGCTTTATAATACAATTTAAGATCTGGAATTGCTAGGCCACCTTCCCCTGCATTTCTTTTCATTAGTTCCTTTGATATTCTGGACCTTTTGTTTTTCCAAATGAATCTTGTTCTTATTACATGATGGTTTCAATGGAAAGCCGTTCAATCAGATCTGCCTGTGCACTTCTCTTAAAAATGCTCTTATTATATAGTGATACCTGCCACTAAATTCTCCTCTTTCTTTCTACTGAAGGCCATATAGAAAAACCCATCTGCTTTGCTCCCCCTTGCAAGGTGTTCTCAGAGGCCCCAGCTCTCACTCCTGGCATCCTCCTCCATTGCTTTTCTTTGTGCTACCCCACTTTCCTCCTTGCTCCTCCTGCCAGCTCTCCTGCCATTTATCCAACCGGATTCAGGAAAGGAAGCGTACTTTTACATCTAAGGACTTGCTTATTGTGCAGCAAGAGCCAGAAATTGGCCTATTACAAATGCTAATCTTCCCACTTGCCCAGGTAGACATTTTTTTTTAAACAAAAACAACTATTTACAAATTTTCCTCAGTTTCAATGGACTCTAGAAATGCAGAGGGATTTCCCTCTTTCCTCTAACCTCCTGCCTTCTACTCTCACTGCAATCCAGAAGAGAATACTTATGTCCATACACATTCTACTATTTAAGATTTAACTCTCAAGAATGTTCCCCATTCTTGGTTAGTTAATTTTCATCTACCCTGACTTGAAGAACCTTCCAAGAATGTAGGCTTGATGTCACACCATTCCTGCCTCTGGCCCCTCACTGGCCGACACTTGGAATCCATGAGAAAGATAATCTGAATGTATCTTGGACCTTCCAGCAAACTGGCAGCTGAACACAAAACAAGCCCAGCCTCTGCTTGAAAAGCCCCAAAGAGAATGTACTACTCATCTCTTGGCACAGATGGTTGTGGACAGCTATGGACAGCTCTCATTAGGAAAAAAAAAAGTGATTTGTGTTTTTTTTCTTCATCCCCTGACATCAGGCACATAATGGATTCTTTACAACATCTACCCATTGCTTCTGTTTTCAGAGAAACACGAATTTCTAAAGCCTTTTTATTATGTAACAGCATTTCAAGTATTTGAGGACAGCTATGGTCTTCCTCCCTTTCCCCACCAGGTTCCTATCTCCTGGGCAAACACCCCCACTTCTTCCAAATGGTCTTCATATAGCATGTCCTCGAGACCCTTCCCCATCATGCTTGCTCTCCTCTGGACATTCTTATCAATGTCTTTAAATTGTTTTTCCCTTCCCATAACCAAAAACAAATGAACACAATTCACCAGAAGAAATTTGGAGAGGGTGAATTATAATGGGACTACTACCTTCTCAAATCCTGAAAGTTAGAGATCTCTTCATTCAGCCCAAGATGACTTTTTTGTTTGTTTGTTTAACACAACACTAATCATTTATTTTGAGTTGGTAGGTTGGTAGATTAACCAAACACACACACACACACACACACACACACACACACACACATACACACACATGTGCATGCACACACATACACACCACACTTAGAGATCTAAAAATAAATGTACAGAAGATAAAAGCTGGGGGTGGGTGGGAGATGAGTGTGGTATCATCCTCTAAAAATCATGTGAGAAATGTGAAAGCCCCCAGTGAGCTGAGGCTGGTGAGGGAAGCTAAGGACGCCACACATGCTTTATTAGCTTAGTTGTATTTTTGGGGAGGGAGAGGATCAAAGAAGGCTTTGTTATAGGACTTTGTTAACTGACAACAGAGAGGAAAGAGTTGTTGCATGTTTCCTTGATGTCTGTTGTTTCTGCAGAGAATGACTAGAAATAATAGAATGAAGCTAACTGACAAAGAGTTGATACTGAAGACCCCCTCCCCTCCAAAAAAAAGTTAACAGGAAGAAATCTCTCTCTCAAGGTAACTTTTGTATGTTCAGGCCATCAGATGCAATATATCACCAGGTCATCAAAGAACTGGCAACTGAGAGAGGTTTTATAAGATTACAGGAGTGCCAATGTTGTTCAGATTTTCAAAAAATGGGGGGGGGATGAGAATAGAGTTTACAAATGACTGGCTCATGAATTTGAATTTAATTCTCAGGAAAGCTATAGAAATAAAGAGAAAGTTAGCGAATGACTTCAAAGAAGAAATTGTAATTACATAGTGCTTACATGGTTTCATCAAAAACATGTCATGCCAGGCTAAGCTCAATTTATTTTTTGACAATATTAATATATTATAAATAAAAGAAACACTGTAGAGGTAGTTGATCAAGATGGAGATATTTGATAATATGATCAATCAGATCAGTTCTGCACTGTTGGTTAGAGGACTGGGCTCAAAGAGCAGCAATGCAGATTCCCATTGGAGGACACTTGGGATCTGTACTTGGCCCTTTGTTATCATTTGTTAGATGAAGGTCCAAAGTGGCATGTCCACCAAATTGATCCAAGACACAAAGCTGGAGATTACAATTAAGACAGCTGATAACAGAGTCAGGATCCAAAAGGACCTGGACAGACTGGAGCATAAAGATGAAATTCATTGGGGATGCATATAAAGTCTTAGGCTGAGTATATAAAAAAATCAGATGCACAAATATAAGATGGGAGAGTCATGGACAGGTAGCAGGTGTCCTAAAACAAAGACCTGGTGGGCTCAGTAATGTGATGTGGTGGCCCCAAAAGCTCATGGCTTCTTGGACTGCATTAGGAGGGGGAATGCCACTGTGTTCCACCCTCCACAGATCTCCTTGGCAGTGCTGCGTGCTGTGCTGGGCATGGGGGTCTAAGAATCATGTGGATAAATTAGCTAATATTGAAATGGTGAAGGGCCTTGACTTCATGGCAGATGAGGAATAGTTGAAAGTACCAGACATAATTAAATTGGAAAATAAAAAAGAAGATTGTCATAATACCGGTATGTGACATATGGCACGATGTGGCGTAATACTCAAACGTGGCATAATGAATAGAATTCTGGCCTAGAGTCAGGAAGACTCATCTTCCTGAGTTCAAAACTGGCCTCAGATCCTCACTAATTGTGTGACCCTGGGCAAGTCACTTAACCCTGTTTACCTCAGTTCCTCATCCATAAAATGAGCTGGAGAAGAAAATGGCAAACCACTCCAGGGTTTTTACTAAGAAAACCCCAAATAGGGTTATGAAGAGTTGGACATGACTGAAAAAGACAATGGAACAACAACAACAATGTTATTCTCTCAGAAGATCAGATAACAAAGTTGCTCTGTTTCACCCCAGAGGGCAGAACTAGGAAAAAATGAGCGAGAATTGCAAAATTAGTCTTAATGTCAGGAAAACCTCCCAAAGAAAGAGAGCTGTCCGAAGGTAGAATGGACTGCATCATAAGCTGGTGGTAGCTCCAAGGAGGGACCCCTTCACAGCTTTCCAAATGGAGGCTTGATGACCAATTGCCATGCATACTATAGAGGGGATTGGCCTATAGGGCTGATGGCTTCTCTTCCAATTCTCAAATTCTGTGATTCTGGGATATAATGAGGAAATTTCCTGGTTGGAAGATTTGAAGATTTCAGGAATGATTGAGCCAAATCCTCATTGTTACCTTGTGGATTAAAAACAAACATGCAAAGTAAAACTGAAATCAAGATTCATGATTCAATATTATTTGACAGACTGGAATGTTGGGCTAAAGTTGATGAAGTTATATTTGCAAAAACATTTCTAACCTTCTCTACTTAGGTACTACCAATGATTTGGACAGTTACAGGATGAGAAAGACCTGGATTGTGAGCAGCACATGTGAAAAATGACTTGGGACTCTAGGGGCCACAAGCTCAATATCGATTGGGAGTGTATTTATTAAAGATCCAAATGACATTTTAATAGATGTAATCAAGAAACAAAGTCCTCACCTCACAGGGACTGGGACTGGGTTGCATTCTGAACACCACATGATCAATGGACAGCTGTCAAACTCAAATGCTTCCAGAAATACACCAAAAAAAGATAGTGATGGATTCTGTAAGCCAGAGCACAGAGAAAATTCAGTAAAGAAACTCAGGATAGAAAGAACAATTTAAAGGGAGACAAAACAAGCTGCCTTTAAATATTTGAGGGGCATTTTGTATAGAAAATTAGTTAGACTCATTCTATTTGTTCCTTAAAAAAGAAACAGGATAAGGACATGGTAGAAGCAGATTTTGCTACATTACAAAAAAATCATAATTTGAACCTAGAGGTTCCCAAACTTATGTGGCCTATTGCCTACTTTTCAAAGAAAAATAAAAGGTTGAGTTCCCTTGGAAATCTATTTTCTTTAACCCTTTAACTTTTATTTTGAAATTTGCATCATTTCAAATTATATATAATTTTAGTATTTTAAACGATATATTTAAAATTTAATAATTTACTATAAATTAGTATTTTTTTCCTGCATTGAAATTCTGATGATGCAATATTGTACCATGTAATAATACAATATTGTACTATAAACAAGTCATTACATGCACATATTCCATGCTGTACTTTTCAACAATGTATGACACAGTCATGTGGCAACACTTGCTTGTTAAGACCTGTTGTTAAGACTTGACCACTGATTGGTTATAACTCACATTTTATGTGTTAATTTGGAAAATAATGTAATCACTATAACTTTAACTCTGTTACACAAGAGATGAAACATGTAGGAATGGTTTTTCAAAATTTTCTTCTCTTCTTTTCTCATGTTTCCACTCCCCCTTATTTTTATTCAATCTCCCCCAATTGCATCTGAGGCTACCACTACTCCCCTGGATTGGTCCAGCACCCCTGCCAGGGGGCAGTATCACTCACTTTGGGAACTTCTACAAAGTCTAACCCCTAGAGCTGTCCAACAGTGGAATAAGCTGACGTAAGAGGAAGCTTTCTAACACGGCAAGTATCCAAATCAATCAAACAACCAGCACACATTAAGGAGTTATTACGTGGCAGGAATTGTGCTAACTGCTGAGGATAACAAAAAAAAAAAGGTGGGGGGGGCAAAAATCAGTGTATGTCCTCAACAAGTTGACAATTTAATAGGGGAGACATGTACATACATGGGAACAAAACATGACACATAAAGAGCAGATCTAAAGTAATCTTAGAAGGTAAGGCAAAGCAAGCTAGACGACCAAAAGGGTCAAAGGTATTATTGCATAGGACAGGAAGGTGGCCAGGGAAATTTATTGTCCTTTATAAAGCTAAGAGCTTATGCGTCCATGGGATCAAAAGCAGGGATGGAGATTGCCTAGAATCTGGTTCTGTAGTAGACCAGACTGAGGTGTGATGATACAGTGGATATACGTGGATACATATGGAAATGGAAATGAAGGGTACCCGAAAGCCAGCATCCAAAGAGCTTCTAACTTGAACACAAATCGCATAGGTGGGGGTTGGGAAAGTGGGGGCAATGAAGAAATAAAAACAGAGAAAATGCTACCTACTCAATAATTTCAAAAGTCTCTTGTGCTCCCTTTCTTTGTTCCCTAATACTAAACCATAAGGATATAATCAGTTAATTCATTCTGGGACTAAGGAACTTCATTTGCTGGAGAATACAGAGCAGACAATTGTGGTAAAATATGGGCTTTAAGCGTGTGATTGTCACTATGTGCTCTCTCCTTAGACTGTAACTAAGAGTTTCTGGGTATAAAATAATGTCTGGCTTAGCACTATATTTTAATTTTACTTGAGAATCTCATGCATCTTTATAGTATGACTCTTAGAAATCGGAATTCATTTTTATAGCTTTGTGCATGAAAATGTTTTGAAGATGAAAAGCATGATATAAGATCTAAGTATTATTATTTTACTTTCCTTTTGAAAAGAAAAGAAATCTAATATGATTGTTTGATGTCAGAAAACCAGGACATTGCTCTCCCAAATGATGGCAGTGCTCAAGTAGAAGTGATGAAGCTGGAACATCAAGCTGGTTATTTCTAGTTATTGGCATGTCACAAAGTTAACTTGTTTACAGAACGGAAATCGTCTGAACTTCCCTGTTCAGAAGACTGTGGCGGCTGTGGCCCTTCCGAAGCTGTGCTGCTTCCAGGCCTGTGCTGTCTAGAGGTCACGTCCAGACTCCGGTTTGCAAATCAGAAAGTCTGAAGGATGAGCTGCTGCCCAAATCCCCTGTCATTCCAACACATACTTTATCCTCTCTCTCTTAAACTGTGTCTGACCTCTGGGATGCAGAGTAGCTTCAATTCAAAAAGACCACAGTGAGGACAACAAAACCAATCCCAAAACAGCCTCATGTAGGCCTATTGTGAATGCATTAGCCATTGTGACTGAAAATGCCAGGGGGTGTTGCCAAAGAGATGGCTGGGCCCCTGCTTTCCAACTGGCTGATCTATTCTGATCACTTCCAAAAAGGAACAGATCTACCACATCTCATGAAAACTGCTCCAGCAAGAAGAGAAGCTGGAGGAGCAGCTAGGCAGCTCAGTGGATAGAGCAAGGGCCCTGGATTCAGGATGACCTGAGTTCAAATCCAGCCTCAGAAACATAAGACTCACTAGCTGTGTGACATTGGGCAACTCGCTTAACCTCAATTGCCTCACCCCCTTCCAAAAAAAAAAAGAGAGAGAGAGAGAAGCTGGAAATAATTCTAAAAAGTGCAAAACTGACTCCAATCACAATGAGAATAGGCAAGACAACTAAAGCCACCACCCTCCCCCCACCATTTAACACACATACACACACACACACACACACACACACACATATACAACTTCACATTGTGTGTTTCCAGCTCTGGAAAGTTATCAAGACTTTTACTTTTATGCTGGGCTTTCATGACAGGAAATCAAGCCAAACTCTCAATATTCCTATCTACCACCAATAAGAACAAATACATAATTACACAGAAAACATTGATTATGCCCAGCCAGGGAATATGAGGATCACAGAGAAGGAAGCTAGGAAGGAGGCATCATGTGCCACGTAAGTCAAACCACCACCACCATCACCTAGGTCACCATCTCCTCTCAGACCATAACTTGAACCTAAGAGCCTTGGGATTAGCAATATGTCCAGCTTTGAGCCATTATCCTTGGAAGCAACTCCTATGGAGATATAGAGCAGGTTGGCAAAATGGAAACCTTATATTGCTCCCCTAAAGAAAGCAAAGGTAGAAAAGTTCTACCCCATGTGGCTACTTTCTTACGTACATACACTTCTTATGATACTAAACTTCATAAGAATCAAGATAACCTTTGAGGAAGCTCTTAAGAGAGAGACTGGTACAGAGAGAGATGCCTGCACCATACTGGAATAGACCTCTTCTTGACCATGGTTCTGCTTAGTAGGTTGACTGTTGCGTAAAGCACTGCCCGCAAAGCTGCCCTTAAGCAGATGTCTGTAAGGCACACAGTGTACTCCCACGAGTTACTGGGGTTTGATAAACACTGAGCTGGCATCATTTGACCAAATTTCAGCATTAATATCCTATGAGATGTCCTAAGGGTGGGGGTGGGGGAGGGCAGCTCAGCAAATGCGCTCCTCACTATCATAGAGCATAAGGATGTATGTAATCCTTGTGATTTTTTTTAAAAACCTATTGTCTGATGTTATAGTTATAAATGATAAGACTTGAAGATGGAATCACTTAAACTAAGTGGTGCTAATGACCATAAACATATAAGCAATACCAGACAGTGTCTACTTTTCTATTGTCCTGACTCATTCTAACCTTGTGTCAAATGTGAAACATTTTAGTCCTCATTTGACAAGACTTCCAACTCACTACAGTGGCTATGGTAACCAATATCTATTCTTGGGGTCCTCAATGACTGATTTATATTTACTCAACTTTTGGTCCTTATTAGCAAACTTTCTCACCCAAATCCACTCATGATGAATGAACTGGGGAATTTCTCCACTGCATCTGGGTATGATTAGGAATGTCCCCTCCTACATCTGACATCCATTACCTGTGCTCAACCAAGCCTATCTTTAAAGCGAAAAAAATTCCCTGGTCCAAGTGGCATAAGCCACTTAGATCTTTGCCACCATACATATCTCCCTTCCTGGCCAAGTGACTCAGCCGTATGTGTGTGTGTGTGTGTGTGTGTGTGTGTGTGTGTGCGCATCTGTGTGTGTCCATGTCTATGCTTTGTTTTCTGCCTACTTGCTGCAATGATTGTTAATATTCATGATTGTACTAGTTTCCCAAGCACTGATTTTCTGGCCAAATATTGTGAAACAGTACCTTCTCAAGAATGAAATCAGGAATCCCTAATTCAAAGAGGAAAAGAGACATGTAGGATGTCAACAAGCCAGCTCAGCTCACGACAAGGCATTTTGGAGGAGTGGTATAAGGAATGGAATATAACGGATACTCAATGGAATACAGAGTTGATAAAGCAGAACTGGTCAGGTATGGATCAGAGATAACTGAGGGGCAATCCCACATGCTTCATAGGAATCCAGCCTCTTCATGTCAGAAGAAAGAGAGGAAAGCCTCCAGAACACTGGATAATGTAACAAACTTGTGGGAGGGCCCCGACAAGAGCCACAGTCTCGGCAGTCACCTGTGGGTTTCCCATCTGCATCCTCATAGGCAATGGCCACGCAGCAATGTGATCAAAGATCCATTTGAGCGTTTGAAAGCATAACTTTGCTAGGAACAGGAGCCAAGCTCCTGGTGTAGAATTGGCCCAATTTGCCTTTGTCCTTGGGACATTCACCCTTCTCCAGTCCTACAACTTTTCCTCAGGTCTGCAACCTTGCTCAAAGATCACTGACCACAGATCAGCTTCTAATTCTTTCAGTTACCTGGGCAAAGATTAGTGACTGGATCTGGTGACTTGGGTATAATGTGGGCCATTTTATGTCCCAGTACTAGCATAATTGTGACTTCCTAGACCTAAACATCAAACTCTGACCATGCTATTAGAACATATGCACCTTGATGGCAGGGACTTTTTTTTTCAATTTGTACTTGCCTGCCTAAGCAAATAGTGGTCAATAAATGCTTTGTCATCATCCATCCATCCCTCCAACCATCCATCTCTCCATCCATCCCTCCATCCCTGCATCCATCCCTGCATCCATCCCTCCATTCCTCCAGCCATCCTTCCCTCTATCCCTCCATCCATCTCCATCCACCATCCATCCATCCATCCATCCATCCATCCCTCTATCCATCCATCCATCCATCCCTCCATCTGTAATACAGAACATTATTTTACCATTTAGGTACTAGAACCCTTTAGGCCATGGAAAACTCCAAATTCCTTAGCAAGACCCTTATCTGGCTGCTCAGGCTCCAGCCCTCAGATCATATCTCTGGAAGCCTCCATTGTGAGAAAGTTTGCAGAGCATTATCACATCTAGATAGAGGGAGAGGGGTGTCCTTGAAAAAAAACTCTTCCTCTTGCCAGACTTCAAAGATCCATCCCCCTCCCTGTCCTGTATACTCCCTAGCTAGACCCCTGATGAGGGCTGCTTGATTTGGATGTGAATATCCCTGGCAGCCGCGCGCTAATAAAGTCCACAATTTAAAATTAACCTGGGTGGTCAACTCGCTAATTTCTCGGTATAACATTTTGGAGGCCCCAGCGAGATAGCAGCGTACCGTGTCGCTGCAGAGACCCACCTGGAGAGGACATCGGCCTCGGGAGGGGGAATTGTTCTGTTCTGACTTCTAGGGGAGCCGGCCCCTGATGATGTTCCAGGGCCCCAGGACTCAGGACTAGGAGAAGTCTCCCTCCCCGACTCCGACTGTACCTCATTTCGGCCCTAGTGGACCTGGTAACCCTCTGGAGGTAAATGTTTGCAAACCTGTTTTCTGGTGGGGAACGAGTGCCAGACGTGGCAGAGCACCTAATTAGTGCCTCAATCCCCCAGGCACCCCGAGACGTCGGGACTATGCCTGTATCTGGTTCCTGGTACCCGGTTTCTGGTTCCTGGTTTCTGTCTTAGTTCTGTTGGGCCCGTGTCTCGTTCCTGGTTTCTGTCTCAGTGTTGGTCTATTAGTTTATATGTGTAGAGATTGTGTTTTTAAGAGATTCTGTTTTGCAATCATCTGCCTGAAGCCACCTCTGTTTCATACTGAAAGACAGGTGTCAGACTGGATTGCAGACAGTTTTCTCCAGACTTCCATTGGGAGGATGTGTTTGTGTTCAGGCTCTTATTGTTTGTCTGTGTCTGTGTTCTGCAATAATGGGGGGATACGGCCAGTACATCATTTCCCTCCCTTTTGGGTTGTTTGCAGCCAGACAGCCAAAGGCTGCAGCAGGACTCTGAAAAGTTGCCTTCATTCTCCCCTCTCCCTCCCCAGGTAACAGCAGCTTCAAAGCAGTGCGTGGATGGGAGAGGGAAAGAGAGAATACTTTATTATTTAGGTTATATGGTTGGTAGAGGGCAAGTTGGGAAGGATTTTTGAAGTGTCAGGTCAGAATTAGAAAGGAATGAGATATGTACAGGTTTTAAGGGGATTTTAAATCATTAGAAAGAAAGGCAAGGAAGTTTAAGCATGTAGGAGAGAGGAGTGTGTGTAGAAAATTTGAAGGGAATATGATTTAGTTGCATGGTGTGACTGGAGGTTTTGAAAGTGAGAAGGTTTTGGGACTTTTGCATGAGTAATAGTTTCTCTCTCTCTGCATTCTAACTCTGGCCAAGTTTGAGGGTGGAGACAAAGAGAAAAGTTCTTGTGTACCAGAACATAGACAAATGGTTTATGTGCTGAGGACTACGGCTTGCTGGGTTTAGTTGATATTTTCCCACGAGCCCCAGCTCATCCAAATTGGTAAATATGTGAGGTTTTCAATTTCAGCATTTGTTACACTGTTTTGCACTTAGGTACATTGAAGGAAACTCAGACGAGTGGATTGTTTTGAGTGCACAGTGAGGGCAGTTTGAGGAGAGATGAGGGAATTATGTCCACCCACCTTTCAGGCTAGATCCCCGGGTGGGTTCTTTTAAAGACTGGTCATTATGGGAAAGAAAAAGCAATCAGAATACTGGTCCAGTACATTTCTAAGCTTAACAAGGGTATTGCATTTGGGAATATATTTTTGTCTACCCCTCCAAAAACTAAATAAATAGGGGAGAATGAATGGGTTAGAATAAACTTCCAAATTTTATGTGCTTTTAAGAGGAAGTTTCACCTATAATTCTTATCAAATCTGTGTAAACGTTTTCTGTGTTGTGAAATTCCTGAGTAAATGAGAATTCTTGAGATAAAAATTGAGTAAATTTTTAAAAGTTTGATAATATTTGTTATTGTGGTAATGTTCTTATAAAAACTGAATTTTTTTCTCTGTTTTTGACTAAGGAACTTTGTATGTCTAGGAATTCTGTAACAACTAGGAATTTAGTTTGTTATGGTACTTTGGGAAGTTATTTATGTTACTTGAGGACATTTTACATCAACTTAGTTTTAATGAATTCCATTTTTAAAGGCTTATTTTTACTTTAAGGTAGAAAGATATCTATCACCTCAAAAATTTCTAACAAATGTTCTTCGCGAAAGTTTAGTGATTATTCCTTCTAACATCAGGATAAACTGTAAGCTTTTTTAGAAAGGGAAATACTTTTTACAAAGTAATGTTTTGCAAAATCTTTTTGTATGATTTTTAGAAGGCCTACTAAATTTCCATTTGCAAGCTAATTTGTTGCAATAATTTAATACTTATAACAATTATGTCTTAATCCACTGTGAATTTTCTAAGTTTCATTCCTATGTAAATTGTGTCCTTGAATTGGCCTTAAATGGGTGCTTTCAGAGAAACAGAGTCAATGGTTCCTGCTTCAGGTAGCATAAGAAAGGGCACTGGTCTCAAGAATGTAGGTTTGAAAGTTCAATGCCCCACTCTAAGTTTTTAAGGGGTGGACGTAGAAGTGAAAAAGATAGGACAGCTAAAACATCTTAGCAGATTCTGGAAGTTTTTGAGATTGATCATTAAGGAGTTTTTAAACACCTCCTTACAATCTTGTCACTCCTTTCCCCCACTTCCTCCCCTTGAGTCAAGAGGGTATCTCTGTGTGGGGATCCCAAACAGCGCTGGGTTTCTCTATTAACCCCTTTCAGCCCAGATCAGATTAGGAAGAGAGTGTTTTACCCCCCTCTCCCCTGCCCGCAAATTCACCTTCCCCCACCTGGCTATAGGAAGGAAGGGGAGGGGTAGCAGCTACAGCCTGGAAGTATCTTCCAGCACACAGCCATGGGGAGTAAAAGGGGATGGGTCAAGGTAAAGAAGCCAGTCTATAGGGATGGGAGTGGCCCCAGGAGACTGTTGGACCTGGTGAAAGGGTCTAGAAAGAAGAAAGATTTTTTTATTGGGTCAATTGTATTAGTTATGTTGCTGGAAGGGCAATTTCTTTTATAATCTAGAATGTTAAATTAATTGTGTCAAAAAAAAAGGGAGTCAATTTGGCTGTTGGGGCATTTTATATGATCCTGTTTTGTAACATTTCCTTTTAAATATTGTAATTCAAGGAAGTATAAAATTTTCAAATTTTGCCTCTATTGAAAGGGAATTTTCAGTTGAAATTGTTTTGTTATAATTTATAAAATTTGTGAGATTGTTAACTAAGTTATTTGGGGTTATTGTTTTAATATCAAAACCTAAGATTGTTAATTGATTACTTGTGTGTGAAAAGGAGGGGCACATGGCAATTCCCCTAATTTTGTAAACTTGCCAGGATCCCTGGAAACTATTGGGGGGGGGGGAAGGTCATCTGCCCTAAAAAAAAAAAAGTGCAGCTTCCATATGTTTGTTTGACATGTGGCATGGGAAGGAATTTTCTTAATTGAATGGGTTGTAAATTCAATAGAGCGGGAGGGTGTCAAAGTGTCAGTTGAAATTATAGACCAAGATATCTGTGTTTCTTTTACCATTAACATGACATAGCATAGTCTATGTCCATAAGATACCGAGATAAGAAAAGTCCCATTGTTCTGGAGAGTGTTTGGTCCCAGACATCTTGGGCTCAGTGATAACACACAGAAAGAATGTTGGTCAGTTCTATCTGGTCCTGGAAAGGGGTGTTTTTGGTTCACTTGAAAAAAAAAAAGAATTAGTTCAGGTTTTTGGCCCTTATTGGGGTTCAATTGATTATACTCACCTCAAGATGTTCCCATTGTTTAAAGGAATTATGAGAGCAGTAGTATTTTTCTGTGATCAGTCTCTTACTATTACCAATGTGAGATTAAATTCTTATTATCCAGGATTTGTGATTTTATGGGACAGACATTTACTATTGTTTTGAGCTTTGATTACCAGGGTACTTGTCTGAGTTGTCATAAAGCCAATAGTAGAATGGCATGTGCTGCAGGCTGATAACTGATAAAGGTGGAAGTCTGTGCCTGGGAAGACTTTTGAGGACAACCTTGGACACAGCCTAGATAGGATCTTCTGACTCTATTTCCCAATTGTGCTATTTCCTTTTGACAAGGGAAATCCCCACCTGATTAATCCCAGGCCCTGCTTTTAACATCCAGTGACTACGTGATTACCTATCAGATATGACTCATGCCTGGAATCAAATGGAGCTAAGGAAGTTCTTTCCTTCTGATATGATATATGACCCTGTCCCTCTGGAACATCTCTGTGTTACCGTAATAGGATGCAAGTACATTCATGGCCACATAATAATAATATAGGGATAACATCCCCCTAAGGAGGAAATGTTTACACACAATAATAGGACAAAGGTGTAATGTGATAGATGTCTAATTAAATAGGATAGCAAATTTTGAGAAAAGCAATAGGATTAGACTGATATGATTGGCTTCCAAGATGTATCTATCATGCAATCCAAGCTTTAAGCATGTTTAGGTAGGAAGATCACAGTTTTGGATTTTTACACTAAGCCAGAGAAGCAGAGCTCCCTTTTTGAACTGCCTATGAATTAAACCGATTGTACATGAGCAAGGAACTTAATGTTAGTTAATATAGGTAATACTGATTGTATTGATTTGTATGATTCCTGTCTAAGGTTTTCTTTGTTACCCTGATTACATGTAAATCTCTCTTTTCCAAACTAGTCTATTGTGAGCTCTCTGATTGGTTTAATCTGTACCTGACTTAATGTAATTATGCAATTTTGCGAATTATGAGTAAACTTTGTTGTATTGTTTGAACCTAGTCCTGTGTGACTGGGAAAACTGAACTATCTCTATGTGCCTTTAACTAAAGACTTATGAGGGATTCTGGAATACTTAGGAATTCAGTTTCCTTAATACTACTCTGGAATTTGTGTTATTTAAGAACTTTTGTACCAATTTAGTGAGGTTTTATGAACAAGAGTAGAAATGCATGCAAGCTTTTTAGGGCTCATTTTGGAAATGTTCCTTAGGCAATGTGACATCTTAGGGTACTATAGAACTGGGACTTGTGTTCTGTGTGTGTTCCTATATGAGTTAAGGTTCTTTACAATTAGGTCAGGGGTTTGTGAGAATGTTATTTTGTTATTTGGGTAATATCATACTTGTTTAAAGTTGTGTTACAATTAATAATGTTAAAAGGGAAATGGCTTGTGGTTTATCTTGTCCATGTCATCAGAGAAACATGGCATGACTGAAACATTTAAGATCCTATATGCACTGTGTTAAAATGGATTCTTTCATATATCTATGTATGTATTGGGGCCTGTGGATTAATGTAAGGTATGCATATTGTTGTTTGCTCTTGTTTACTATTTAGTGGGGGTTGGCAGTATGGGTCCAGCTCTTATGGCAGTCCTCTTCCTTGGATGATTCCTTTGCCAAAAACTAAAAGGGGGGAGTAGGAACTCAGGGCGATGGCACTAATTCTTCCTTAACCAAGTTCCTGCAGGGACTCCAGAAAGAAAACACAGAGGACTCTTCTAAAATCTGTCCAGGACACCTACCAGTCTCTACCTGTCAGCCTGTACCCGCTTTCAGCCCAGGAGACCCAGTCTTGGTCAAGAAGTACACTGCCTCTGGCCTGGAACCTAAGTGGAAAGGTCCCTACACCATGATCCTGACCACTCCAACAGCCATAAAGGTGGACTGTATCCCTGTCTGGCTTCATCATTCAAGTAGCCAGCTTCATCTACCAGTCCTGAGAAATGGGAAACGATACCTGGTCCAGATCCCCTCAAGTTGCGTCACTCCCGAACATCCCCTTCCTAACCTTTTCCCTTGTTTTTTTAATCCTTTGCATTGGACATCCTAATCCCCATGCTCCTTTGCCAAAACCTCAGTGGGTCCTCAAATCTAGGGGCGCTAACCCCGAATACACCCTCACTATGTCTGACTGCCTACCTGGACCCCAAGGCCCTAGTGCCCTCTTCAATGTTCCAAAACCACTGTGCTCTGGCATCCCTTCCAAACCCTTTCTCTGCCAGGGGGTTAAAGGTATGTCAGCCTCCTGAGTACTTTGACCTGACAGCATCTTTTACCCTCATGGCCAACTCTACTTATATGACTCTTGTTATTCCTAATCAACAGTCCCTCCAGTGGCTCACACCCCAGACCTGCGGTTTGTATGCCTGTAAGGGGGCAGAAGAAGGAGTGCTCCTCACTGTGTATAAACAGGTCCCTGAGAGGTCCCCTTTGCCCATCGGTCCCCTAGGAGGACTGGCCCGCCCACCTGAAATTCCTCCCAATCCTCTGACCCCCACTAGGATCCCCTCCGACTGGCTCAGCCACCTAAGATTCTTCCCGATCCTCTGGCTCCTAGTAGGACCCCTCAGGCTGATCCCCCTCACCCCTCGATTATAAGACTGCTCCGAGCCATCCACAGCATTGTCAACTCCACCTGGCCTGACCTAGGACCTAGCTGCTGGCGGTGTATGGATGCACCACCCCCATACTATGTGGGAGTGGCAGTTAATGGTTCTGTTTCCCATAGCCCAGACTTGGAGAATTGTGGGTGGGAACAACCTAAGTTGACCCTGGGGAATGTCCAAGGAAAAGGTACCTGTCTTACCTCATCCACCACATCCCTGAAAACTTCTCCTTACTCTCCTGTCTGTAATAGTACTGTGGTTGTTCCCCAATCCTCCTCCTCTTTTTATTCAGCGCCATCCGGCACTTGGTGGGCCTGTCTGGATGGGATTACACAGTATGTCTCTGCTGTGGTGTTCCTAAAAGAATCTGAGCCTCTATGTATATTAGTCCCCATTATCCCCAGGGTCTCCCTTCTTCAGGGCCCGGAGGGTTGGGAGTACTTCACTCATGAGGGCAGTGTGTCCTACTGAAGCAAGCAAGCCATTCCCCTCCTCATCCCTATCCTCAGTGGGGTTGGGGTTAGTGGGATCAACTGCTGTGGTACCGCTGCCCTAGTCCGAGGAGAGTTCAGTTACCAGGAACTTAGTGCTCAGGTCGATGAAGACCTCAGTCAGTCATCTGGAGCACTCTATATCCCAACTGGAGAGACAGGTCAACTCCTTGGCAGAGATGGTTCTGCAGAACCAAAGAGGTTTGGGCTTATTGTTTCTCAGGCAAGGCGGCCTTTGTGCCGCCCTAGGGGAGGCCTGCTGTTTCTATACCAATAACTCAGGTGTAGTTCAGGAGAGCCTTTCCCTAGTACGGAAAAATATTGCAGACAGGCAGAGGGAACGAGAAGGGAACGAAAATTGGTGCCACAGCCTGTTTCGGACTTCCCCATGGTTAACCATTCTTATTTCTGCCTTAGCCGGGTCTTTGCTCCTCCTTACCATAGCCCTAATTCTTGGTCCTTGTCTAGTTAATCGGCTCCTTGACTTTGTTAGATCCCGTATTAATTCAGTTAAGTTACTGTTGGTTAGAGATCCCCGCTATCAGCCCCTGGCGTCTGCCTCCTTTGCACCCTATGATGAGACAGCCCCCACCACGTCAAGGGTTTGACGTGTACACAAAAGAAGTGGGGAATGTAATACAGAACATTATTTTATCATTTAGGTAGTAGAACCCTTTAGGCCATGGAAAACTCCAAATTCCTTAGCAAGACCCTTATCTGGCTGCTCAGGCTCCAGCCCTCAGATCATATCTCTGGAAGCCTCCATTGTGAGAAAGTTTGCAGAGCATTATCATATCTAGATAGAGGGAGAGGGGTGTCCTTGAAAAAAACTCTTCTTCTTGCCAGACTTCAAAGATCCATCCCCCTCCCTGTCCTGTATACTCCCTATATAAACCCTGGCTCGACCCCTGATGAGGGCTGCTTGATTTGGATGTGAATATCCCTGGCAGCCACGTGCTAATAAAGTCCACAATTTAAAATTAACCTGGGTGGTCAACTCGCTAATTTCTCGGTATAACACATCCATCTATCCATGCCTGCACGCTAGCAGTACTGGTGTCACAAGCATGAATATATACGTTGTTGCCACTCACTGGGATCCTCCTATATCCACTTGGGCTGCCATTGTTTCTATTACTATATCATGAGATTTGGCTCAAGGGACTAAAACTGTGCCTTGGAGAAAGGGGAAGGGCAGTGCTTTTAGACCCACTGGCACCAACAATCTGTGCCAATCATTGGCCAGCAAATGCATCTGCACGTGGACACATGGACAATTTGGGTGTGCTATGATCCACTTGAAGTGCCTAGCCACTAATACTGAGCTTAGAGATGCTAATAAAACAGTTTGCCCCAGAGCATAGAGGGTTCGCCTCAGAGTCAGAAGGCTCTGGGTTCACGTCCTGCCTCTGCTTACGTATTTCTAGGTAAGTTACTTGAGCTCACTAGGTATGCTAGGAAGCCCTTTAAGACTATTAAAGGACGTGCCAACTTGTATTGGGGAGGGAGTTTCCTTATCAAGAGTTCCCTATACCAGTGGAATTCCGTAACTAATGCAAAAAGCCTTTGTAGTAACAAAGCTCTGAGAGTCTGAGCTGTTCTGAGGTCCCAGGAGAGCTGAGGTGGTGCCATTCACTTCCCAGAGACAAATGGAGTGGCCCACACTGTCAAGGGCAATAAGCCAAGGGAGGCTCTCTCTCTCTCTCTCTCTCTGTGCTTGCACACTTCAGAGGCCTTATCCCTTAAACACAGAGATTCAGTAACAGAACTAGTGGGAACCAAAGTGTGTGTGTGTTTCTACACAAAAATTCACTCTGGGACACCAGTCAGGTCTCTCAGACTTCCATTAGGGTACACCCAGACTGCTCTTCATTCTGAAAAGAATGGATGAAAAAAAATGGATGATGTGGGTTTACTCAGACCCTACTCTTTTCTTCACTCTGATTAACAAGATCTTTTAATGACTTACTTCAAGATGAGGGGGGCATAGAAAACACTTTTCCAACTGACCAAATGTACTCTGCTGTGTTTTTAAATTTGATTCTACCCAAAGGAGGCAACATTGGGCCCCATCAATGTCTGGCCACTTCCCCTGTGAAGAAGTGAGCAGTAGTAAGTGAGAAATCACAAGCTGCCTCCAGTGAGTGAGATGAAGTGACCTGCTGCATATAGACACAATCTTTGAGACCTGAAATGAATGGGTAGGACTGCCAAGCTATGGCCAGTGATCTCTGCAAGATAGTGGTGGGGGGGGATGGAAGCTGCACTGGATGGTGAAAGCTGAGTAAATACTGACTATAAAAAGTGAAGATAATTGATTCTGGGAACTATCGGCCAATGAGCTTGATTCTGGGAAAATATACTAAAATATTAAAGGGGAGAGTTCATTCACATCTGGAGGGGGGAAGCTATGTTCATAGGTAGGAAGCATGTCATTACCAAGGGCAGGTCCTTACAAGATGAACCTCATCTCCCATTGTGAGCAATTTACCATATAGTTACATCAGTTACAGCACCTGTACCTTTTGAGGACAAGATAGGGAGACATTCATTATGATCATCCCCCACAGAGGAATTCAGCATTGGTTGAATAGGTGGGTCCAAAGAGTTGTCATTAATCACTTGAAAATGTGAGATGAACAAATTTAGAGATGTCTCCACTCCAAATGTTCACATGGACTATTTGTGCCTGCCCTGGGGTGGAGCCTTCTGAGCTCATGTTGGTTTGATCTGACACAGTGATACACACCGTACCTTGACTCCAATATGCTGATGTTATTTTGGTCCTCTTTGAGAATGAAGGACAACAAACAGCCACCATTAATCACTTGACTTCAGCTTGGAAGGGAAGTCACGAGTGGAGTCCCACAGAGATTTGCCCTTGGCTGTGTGCTGATTAGGCTTTTATTAACAACTTGTTGACACTTAAGTTATCTTGTTTTCTGTGTGTGATCTTCTTATTTAACCAACTCTCTTAATGCCGTTGTTTTTCTAGAAAGAATTAGTGATCCTCTTTCCTAATTTCCACATATGTATTCTGGTGTTTACTTTCATTTTCATATCCATTGACGATGATTTTGTTTGCTTCCTCTACCTGTATTTTGGACAAACAATAAATATTAATAGCAGTAAAAATTAATGTTTGTACCCAGTCTGAGTAATTATGTGATATCCAGTTTTCTGTGACCACCCTTCCATGCCCACACCACCAACAATATAAGAGTAAAAGGGGATCACAGAGGTGTGAGGATCATTCCGTGTTTCTGTCCGTTCTACCTTTGGGTTTCCATGGCCACTTTAAGCTCATATGGTGGAGGTGGGGGCTCAAATCCTTACTTGGTGGACATCCTTCTGAATGTGAACCTCCCTGGGCACTGTAATCTGCAGAATAACTGCCACCAGATTTGGTACCCCCATCCTTTGATATTGGGAGAATAAGTCAAACAGTCTGTGTCCTATTGTCAGTGACCTCAGGATCTGGGGTTATCCCCACACCATCCTGAAGCATCTGAGTGAGGGATGAGATTTCTATGGAAGGAGGGAAATGATAAATTGAGAATAACACAGAATTTAACCAAGGACAGGCAGCTGCTATATCAAGTCATACAGCCAAGCTGAAGATGACTACTTATGCTTTTAACAGTGAGATGTTCCAACAGCTTTTGACAGATGCTTACAAGCCAAATGTGTTACTGTTTGCTATGCAAAACATTGTGCCTCCAGGGAACACACTCCTCATCTGTGGGATCTCATTTGTTATGTGAATGAAATGTGAAAATAATTTCCCCTGTCTCCCCAGCCTTGATCTATTGATATAAACTGCAAGACAACATTCCTTTCATGGGCAAATAAGCAGATGAGTATCTTTACAGAATACAAAGAGGTCACTTAGGGTTTGTATATTCAATTTTGCTCAGACCTTGGACGGAAGGAGAAGGATCCTTCTCTTTTATTATTCACTTGCCTCATACATCTCAAACTAGGCAGTTGGCTCAGGTAGCCTGTGTTTAATGGAGCCTTATCTGTTGGCCACAAGACTGGGCATAGCTGGGGCCACAGAATCCCATGTGTTTCTCTTCTCGGCTTCCAAGCATCCCCAGGACTTGATCTCTACTTCTTCTAGTCCTCACACTCTCCATCTGACCCTGGGCAACAGCAAAAATAAGTACTTGGTCTGGTCAACAGCAAAGAACCTACCACTTCCAAATTGGCCTATGGAAGGACCCCGAGGACCATCCCTTGGCTTGGATACAAGCCTTGGCTTTAAAAACAAAATCTAATCTACAATATCATGACATATTCTACTTCTTAGGGGGTGTTACTGTGATATTTACATGGCTATAAGATCTCATCAGTGTGGGTGCTTCCTACAGACTGCCTCATTAATATGCCAAGAGATGCAGAAATTGGAGTCTCCAACGTGTTGGGTGGGCCTCTTGAGGGTTCAGGAAATTACCAACGGACACTGGGCAAAAGTCACTCAAGAAGAGGTGATATGGAAGGGTTCAGAGCTGACCAATTGAATGGTGAGCCAATCAAAAGAGATTTCTATGAAAGGGCACTTAAATTATAGAAGTTCTTTATTTCTCCTCCCCCCCCCTTTCAATTTCAGGCCCCTCCTATTCTGGTTACTTCTGCCTCATGTCATCCTTAATGTTAGGTCCATTTTGGTTTTCTAGTTGGTAGATTTTTTTTAAGGCTTTTTAGTGGCTCAACTTTCTTACACTGTTTTCAACAACCCACATATACAAATATAGGAACTTAAGTCAAGAGCATGGGCTCACTTTCAAAATACCCCCGGCAACCCTTCCATGCAGCTCCCACCAACCCAGACAACTCTTTCTCCTGGACTTTAGAGCCCTTTGACCCAAGTGGTAAGTGTCACTTCCACTAAAGACTTCCTGGCCATGGAACTGAAAAACTCTTGACTTTGTGCCCAGGCTTCCGAGGTTAGGTGTCCTTTTCTTGATTGGAATTCCAAGGCCCTTCTTATTGGTGCTCAAGGCTGTTGACCCACTTGGCAGTTGCCTCCCTGCCCTCCTTGTGCTGGTCGTGATGCTATAGCCCTGAAAAGCTCTCACTCTTGACCTTGGTCTATTCTCTCTATCTCTGGGTCTGCCTGGAACAAATTCCTCAGCTGGGTTGTACTGGAAAAGCTGTCTCTGTAATACCAAGTACTCTAGCTATTACCCTGAAATGATGTCTGTTCCGTGTAGCTTCCTGGCCTTGCCTTTCTAGGCTATTCTCAAGACATCTCCTTTCTCAGGCACTCCATGCCTATCCTGGTTTGGTCTGAGGGTCCGTACTGATGCACCTTTGGTTCCCAGATCCTGGACAGCCCAGATATCACTGGGAGCCTATCCTGGGCATAATTATGTATTCCAGGGGCCTTTGGGTCTGCATGGGACCCAGGCCTCCTATACCTAACAACATTTTGCTCTGCTTTCAAGAAATTCCTTCAGAAGCCCCCAACATCCTTGAAGTCAACTTTGAGGTTGCCTGCCCCTCTTCCTTTTAGCCCCCACACATAGGTAAATAGACTCCTAGAGCACTTTGCTGCTTTGTCCTATTGTATCTGGAGCATACTGATTGATGTCCGTGTGCTCCATCACTTACTGAGCACCAGAGTTGCAAAGACAAAGAAGAAAACCTTACCTAGCCTCTGTGAGTGCCCATTCCTATAACCAACGTAATAGTGATACACCTCACCTCACATACTTTGTCACAGACGAGCATCACAATTACCACACTATGGAGAAACCACCTTCATTATTACCCCCTTCTTATGGATGAGAGGGCTCAGGATGAGAGAAGGGAAGAGGCATGTCCATGGTCATGCAGCTACAAAGTATCAGATGCAGGATTTGACTCTAAGTCTGTGCTCTACCCACTACACCACACTGCTCAGCACGCTTGTCTATTATGCAATATGCTCCTTAATGACAGCAAATGTTCTTTCTCATTCATTCATTTATGCAACATTCAACAGGCATTTATTAGTACCTAATCTAGCAGCTTCATGCCCAACACAGTAGATGTTTTTCTTTTTCTTCAACTAAGTTTAATTAGACAGAAAATTCCTTTATCACATTTTCACGAACTGTCTATACCGGACAGCATAAGCTCACGGTCTAAAAAGTTATGAATGTCTTCTCAGTCTTCCTCCATCAATAATTTGGTGATTTTGCTTCTTTTAAATATCTTGAAAATCAATCCTTCAGTTTCTAGATGAGAAGGACGTACAAAGGTCAATTTTCAGCAATGGTTTTCTACCCCCTCTCCCCCACATGATAGAAAAGTGGAAAGAAGAGAAGGTCCTCTTCTAGTCATTGTGTATGCACTAGCCAATGCTGGACTCCAGCTGACAGGCCACAGCCCAGAAGACTTTCCCCTTCAAAGACTCACTCCCCCCCCATTAAATTTAAAAACCAGCCCTGATTCCTGGAAAGATGCCAGCCCACTGGGAGCTTCATTCAACAATGTTGGAGCTGGAAGGTCTGTGCTCCCCAAAGGCCCTCAGCAGGTTAAGGTACGGCACCAGATTCCTATGGAATCTGAGGCTTCCAGGCATTCCTGTGTGCAAAACACAATGTGCTGATGATAGAAGAGCTTTAATTCACGCAGCTGACAGATGCTCAAAGACTTTAGCCTGACTATGCACAGTGGATGATCAGTAGCTGCCTTCCAGACTAAGAGAGGCCATACGTCACCACATAATCACACACACAACACACACACATTCACACATAGTCACACTCATACACACAAACACACACAGACTCACACATATGCACACACACCACACACATACCATACACACACACACACACACAGGATGAACCCTGAAATAAGCGCAGAATTTGGTAGGCAAGAGGGAAGGAAGTCATGTCCCATGTCCGTGAAGGAAGGACACCTACAGAGATCTCACACTCCTCCCTGACATTCCAAACCACCACAACACACACTGCTCAGCTTTGTAACATACTTCTGCCAAGGCAGCAAATGCCAGAAAATCCTAGTAACCCCACGGATCATCTTTGGTCATGCGCATTCAGGATGGCGATGGTCACGAGCTGCATGGCCTCACTGGAGATGAGATGTGTACATCCAGCTCAGCCTACGTCATTGATAGCTACGTGTGTGGGTATATCAGACGCAGCATGCTGACGTTTAACTTCCTTCAAAGGCAGAGAACATCGGCCCATGCCCTTCTTCCCCTAAGCCCCCATCAGAGCAAGGTCCAGCTCGACAACATTGCTTCATTGTGTTGCCCCTCCCCATCTTCAGTGGGGGAGCGAGTCCTGTGTGCTGCTTTGTAAGGATTGATCCATTTGCTTCATTGATATTCTGCTATTCCTTCTTTCCTCCTTCAAAGCACACATACACTCACATGTATTACCACAGGGTAGCAACAACACTGGCTAGCTAGCTTCTCCATCGTGCCTGCTATGTGCCAAGCACTGTGCAAAGCTCTTTTGAAATATCATCTCATTCGATCATCCAACAATCTGGGAGGCTGGTGACATCATTAGCCTCATTTTATAGTTGAGCAAACTGAGGCAAATATGTTAAATGACTTACCCAGGGTCACACAACCAAGATGGATTCAAACTCAGGTCTCTCTGACTCCAGGCCCAGTCCTCTACCCACTGCCCTAGTGTAAGTCGGAAAAAGGGCCATCCTAGGAACAGGTTCTTAACCTGGGGTCCACGAACAACCCCCCTCCCCCACACACGGCATCCAAGAAAGATTTCGGGGGCCATAAACTTGGGTGGGGGAAGAACGTATTTATTTCAATAAAATCAGTTTCCTCTGCAATCTTATATGCTTAGTTCATTTAAAAACATGCTTCTGCAGAGAGTACCATTGGTTTCATCCCAAAGAGGTTAAAAACTCCCTGGCCTACTGGAGAGGAGCAGATGGTCCCCAGTGCCTGCTATAAGCCCATTTCTGCTCAGCTGGGAGCTCAATTCTCAGCTTCTGAGGAGCTGGGGTCTAAGAGGACAACACTGGGTGTGTTTAAACTCATCCAAAGGCCACAGTAGCAAAGCTTTAGTGGGAAACAAAGATAAAAGCCAGGGCCTGTGGACTTCCGGAGTCAATTGGTCCTTCTGACGTCTCCCTGAGGCAGCCTCGGTAACGACACATAGGCCTACTCACACACAGTCCCTGGATAGGCATGGCCAACAGTGGTTGCTGGCATTACCTCAGAGACTGCCTTGGCTGTGGCCTTATGGGGGCAGAGGCCTGAGCAGATGCAGGCAGGCAGAGGGTGGCTTGCCCCCATTCATTCAGCAGCTATCATAAGCAGGGCTGTGAGGAAGACCCACAGGTCCTGCAAGGAGATCCATATTCTGGCCCCAGCTCTGAATCCTGATTTAGGACAAACCACTTAGCCTAGCCACAGAAAACAGCATATGGCTAAGGAGGATAGCCAGCATAAAGCTGCCCCCCAGGTCCCATGAAATTAAAACTCTTTCTTTTCATGACATTCCTTGAGCCCAGGGCAGGCCCAGCTGACCTATGCCTGCAGTATGCCATTTGAAAGCAGAAAAGACAGTTCCTAAAAAAGTTTTAATAAATATTTTTTGAAGAACTGCTTTATCTGAGACAGGCAGGCAGACAGATGATTAGGGGAAGGAACCCTAGGATGTGACCATGCATGCAGGCACCCACTCCACCAATCAGCCCTCTGGGATTTACCCCAAACCTGAAGCTGCCTTCCTTTTCGGTGTTTCTTTGGGGATCTCTCAAATACAGCAAATCAAAAGGCCTGCTGCTTTCAGCATTCATCTGTGGACTGCTGTGCTGTGTCAGCAACAGTCTCTGGCAACGACATTTTCATCCAATAGAATGAAAATTCTCCTAACAGCCCCCTGACGACAGAGTCTGCCATATTGGTGACATTAGCCTGTCTAGACCCTAGCACAGAGCCCGGCACACACTTGGAAGAGGAGTAATGAGTGCTTCTTGGCTCCACCAACTCTCTGAAACACACACACACACACACACACACACACACACACACACACACATGCAAACAGAGAACACACTTCTTAGACATGCCATATTCCAGCTAAGCTTCTGCAGCTCAATTTCTAAGGCATATCTATAGCAACATCTACAACCATATTGATGGATATCTATCTATTCAACGCTCACCACCTCTGCCCAAGTAGCATAGCCCTGATAGTCTGGGGTTGAGGGGGAAGGAAGGAACCATGACAGTTCTGAATGTCACGGGGGTCGGCATCTTTGCCCAGCCGCATGTGCAGCATTGGCAGTAACAGTACATAGGGGCTTGCCATTGGCCATAGAGTTTCTTTTTTTCTTAGAAAAACACTTTATTTTTGCTTAAAGTTAATTTTTGAAACCTTCCAAAGCACATGTGAAATTCTCACTTTCAGGACCAGATGCAAAGACCAAAGGATGGTTCACGCATCCGCCACACCCCCGTTGGCTGGAAGTCATCCATTTCTACATGGCCTGTTCTCACATACTGTTATTTTCACCCCAGTTATTTTCATACACAAAAAGCTGTATTTCAGATCTTTCCACATTTAAAAATCACAGTTCTTGGTATGGATATATCAGACCACAAAGACAAAGATACATTGTGAGGTCAAATATCAAATGTTTTTAAATAAAAGTATAATCTTTAAAGTTGCCACAGATGCATTTTTTTTTGTAATGATTGTAGTAATCATTTTATTATGCAGATTGATTGTTCTTGAACGTACATGGAGCTGAGGGGCAATGGGTCTTTAAATATACGCAAGTATTTCTGTCAAATGACTTTTTATTCTCAAGCAGTTAAAAACATAAGAGAAACTGAGAGCTATCAGCTATGTATTAACTGGGAAACCAAATACAAACTGAAAAGTATTGGGGGAAAAAGGGATGATGGGGAAGAGCTGGAAAACCCCCCAACATTTTATGTGCTAATAGCTCCAATCCATTTAAATGTTGACCAGTTAAACTTAGACCTTAAAATACAGGATGTACAGTTTAATCTTGTTGTTCAAAACATTTACCTAACGTGTAGGTCCTTCAGAACAAAATGAATACAGAAACAGTTTGATGTTCTTCACGTCAATTTTTGTAACTGTTATGAGTTTAAAATGATTCTGCTTTTTAAAAAAATTCTCCCATAGGTCAGAGTAACTGCCCTCCCCCACTCCGAACCTCCTCCTCCTCCCCCTCTTTTCCCCTCCCTCTCCCCTTCCAGAGTAGCATATACAATGATCACATGGATCAAATTCAGCCATTCCCATCCATGTAAGTTCACTGACAAGATGTTGCTTTTTTTAATCTTTCTATTTCCTTTTTTTAACCACATCCAGGTTACCTTGGTTCATAGATCTTACATTCCAGGTTCCTATGAAATGTTGATTTTTACAGCATCAGACTTTGCTTTTGTCACCAGACCCAGCCTCAGCTACGCTTCCTTTTTGCTTTGGCCTAACCATTTCATTCTTTCTTGAACTTGTAGCTGTCCTCTGCTTTTCCCCAGTAGCTTGGTTGGAAACCTATCAACCCAAGGGGATCATCTTCTAATCTCTTTTATACTTTTAGTATTGTCCTTGGGGTTTTCTTAGCAAAGATACTGGAGTGGTTTGCCATTTCCTTCTCCAGTGGGTCATCTTTTATCAGAACCTTAAACTGTGACCTGCTTTTCTTGGGTAATTCTACATGCCATAACACAGAGCTTCCTTGAGCTACACAAGCCCCTTCACCACAACGACAGTGCTCCAGTAGGGGACTGCACCACTTAGCTTCCCCCGAAAAAGGCTAAGAGTGCTGAGGAGAGAATATGTCAGCAGCTCAGCATCTTCAGAGTTTTCATTGATATTTCCCAAGAAGTCACAAACAAGACACAAAATCAAAACATCCTGAACCCAAGAGCAGTTTATTTTCATACACACATCTGGTCTGCAGCAGTTTGTCTATGGTCATGATAGACCCAAAGCCTCATTTTCAAAAAAGTTCACTTACTGACAACATTTGGAAGGTGAGGTCCTGCCTAGCAGAATTTCATTTCCCTATCATCAGAACTCCAAAAGTGATTTTCTGTCACTTACCAGCTCTATCAAACAAGGCCTCAGAAGGCCAGTTGATAAGCACACACACACAACTATTTACTATGATACTTTCATGTATGTCCTGTATTCTCTGAGGAGATCTAAGAGTCCTTCATTGCCATCATCTCCTTTGTGAGGTAGCATCACTACTGTACAATCTGAGTAAATCAATCCTGGTTCAGAAATAATAGGCCTGTTTCCCACACCAGACAATCTTTGTGTAGCTTTTTACAAAATATTTATAGAAAAGCAGTGCCCCAGCCCCACCCCAGCACTCCCCCAGCAGCCTTCACCACTCTGTAATTTCTAAGCTCAGATCTGCTGGAGGCTGGTTGAACTCGGGGCTGGGACAGTATCACTTACTACACTTGGGTTTCTAATGAGCATACTTCATTGACCACAAGATCAATGTTGATAATGGGGTTAAACTACAGGACTCAGTAAAAAAACAGTTGTAAATAAACTTAGGAATAATAAGCCAAAAAAATGGCCACAAGAGTCCCTACATCAATACAGTCCCCAAATGGCTCCATATTATGTGAGGAACCATTTTTAATTCATTCCTTGACCAAATCCTCCAAAAAGAAAATAACTCCAGGGGCAATAAGGTGGGGCAGTGGATAGAGCACCAGCCCTGAAGTCAGGAGGACCTGAGTTCAGATCCAACCTCACACCAAACACTTGACACTTACTAGCTGTGTGACCCTGGGCAAGTCACTTAACCCCAATTGCCTAAAACCAAAGAAGCAAAAAAACAAGGGAAAAAAAGATAATAACTCCAGAACAGAGAGCACCATGGAATTAACAGCAGGAAGTCCAACAGTCTAGGAGTGTACATCCAGCCAGTCCAGGCAAATTCAGCAATCAACTGAATATTTAACAAGGGATTCTCTCCACTGCTTCCAAGTGGGCTCTTTAAAGTCAAGAAACTGTGTGATGATAACCTCTTTTTCTTTCATAATGCATATTGTATGTATGAAAACCAAGGTTTCTGCATAATCAAACAAGTCCAGATAAAACACACTAAATATTGGGGAGCTCTTCAGGGCATAAAACAAAATAATGACTTGCCTAGGTTGACATCCTGCCATTAACTCTTTAAGATAAAAATCTTTCTCGGTAAAGACAGGTACAAGGGCCATGCTGTTCTAACCAGAAGACGACTTGTTCAGCTGTCCCTTTTTGTAACAGATTTGTGAAGGAATAGGTCATCCTCTGATTGTCACTTCTCCCATGATGTACACATAGGAGCACTGAAACACCCGCTAATGAAGAAAAAATCTCCCTCCTCTTTGAGGGTTTGTTCATCATCCATTTGGAGCTATAGAAATCAGATCATTCCTCCATTCGTGAAAGGCTGAGAGACTCCAAACTGTAGCACTGCTCTGCTCAACGTCTCTATTCACAATTTGATGATGTCAGGAATAGCCTCTTCAACAACATCCTTTAGGAAAATGTTTCCTTTTCTCTTGGCACTCTGGACTCTGTTTTCTCTGATAACACCCACCACAGAGCCAGGCAATGCTGGCAGAAGCTGAGCCCACAGTTCAAAATGCTGGGATTCACCAGGAGGTCGTAACAGCAGTGAGAAGAACATTCACTAACAGAAATTTGATGACTAACGCTGGGGACCCACCCTTCTTCTCCAGTGTTCATCACATTGGGAACGTGTCTTCCATTTTTTCCTAGATCATTAAGTACCACAAAGATGCCATTTCAGACTCATAGGGGCCACAAGGCCTAATTAAATGGTGCAGTGCTGGAGTCGGCCCCAGGGGCAGTGGTGCTGCCCACCTGGGGCCTATAAGGTTTCACTGGAGAGAATGACAAATAATAAGATTGAGGGGCACTTGAGAAAAGGAAAGGGCCCGACAGTTTTCTCAGTTTACAAGAGGCAAACCCCTCCTCTGTGGTGTCCACAAATGATAATAGGAATCCTATGAAAAAATGGAGAATGCCTCATGCTTAACCATTTACAATCCTGGCACTCCTGAGCAGCTCCACAAGCCTGGGGCTCATTAAGTAGGGCTCCTAGTAGGCTGCTCTCCTCTGACAGTGGAGTCTTCATCAGCCAGTCAGTTAGTCAATAAACAAAGATTTATTAAACATCAACTGCATGTCAGGCACTGTGCTAAGCACAAAGAAGTGTAAAAGACAGTCCTTCAGACTTTCTCTACCACTTCCCTCTGGAAGCTCACTGTACCCCTGGATCTCCCAGATTGGACATTTCCTGGGCTCCTGTGACTTCTCCCTCTGGTTGTCCAGTGTATCCCAGAACCTCCATTTTGAAGAAGACACCCATGGTCACCATGTCTTCATTCCTCTCCAGGCTGTGCTCTTGACTCTCCTCAGAGGCTTTCCCTACCATGGACCCCCCTCTTAATTTCAACTCTCCTCCCTTTCCCATTTGTGCATTTTTATTCCCATGGCTTAGCACAGCTCTTGGCACAGAGTAATTGTCAGTTGAATTAAGAGGTTGGAAGCCAGACTGCACAAGTAAGAGAGAATGAGTGAAAAGGACTGGAGACATCACTCATAGATGGCCTTCTCAAGAAACTTAGCCATAAAAGGGAGGAGAGATATCAGACAAAAGATAGCTAGCAGGAATAGATGAATAAAATGAGAGCATTTTTGAGTCCAGGGAAGACCCTGGTCTGTTTGTAAGAAGCTTGGAAGTTTCCAGTAGACAGAGAGATATGGGAGACAAGACAGAGAGTCAGATAATAAAAGGGAAAATGTGCTGGGAAAGATGGAAGTCAATGGAATCACTTGTATGTGTAGAGGGGTAGTCTTATCCTTGGCAAGGAGAAGGGTGAGACAAAGGTGGAAGACACAATATCAGAATGTGTCTAAATGATACAGCATGAAGAGGAAGCGAGCAGAGAGAACCTTAGTGAATGGTGTCTCAGTTTTGCAGTGAAACATGAAGCAAGGTTCTTAGCTCAGTGATGGAGGCAGGTGGGGAGCCATGGGAGGGTTGAGGAAGGAGCAAAGGGATTGGAAGAACTGTGGAGGGGAGTGGGAGAGTGAATGGATAGGGGATGTGTGAAAGGATCAGTTTGCTGTAGTCAGCATCTAGCTGAGGTTCCATAATGTAATCATTTGTAGTGGACATATCAGTAGGATTTCCTGATTTTCTCCAGCTCCTTTCTAAGGAGCAGAGTCCATGGATGGTGGAAGCAGTCCAAAGTTAGGGCTTGGAAGGGTGATACCTTCAACAGAATAAGGGGCTCAAAAGAAGTGTTCATTTCAAATAATTTGGGTCAAGAATGGAGAGGGAGGAGAAGTGTAGTTAGTGCAAGGGTGGTGGCCAAGTAGAGCAGTGAGAAATGGAGGGAATGGAGGCCACATTGAGGACCGAGAATGGGGCGAGGGGATGAAAGGCAGAGGGAGATTTGGTATAGCAATGGAATATGATCTGATAAAGAAATGTCAGAATTCATGGAAGTGAAGCATTTGTGGAGATGACAAGGTCATGTCCCTAAGTATCTATGTTGGGTAGTGGAGGATGGAAAGGGGACTAGGTCATGGGAAATGAGTAAGCTGAAGACCTGGGAGTTTAGAGCACTTACGAGTGTCAATATATATGTTAAAGTCCCCTAGAAAGAGAGCAGGAACTAGAAAGGGGAGAAAGTACGTGAGACAAGGACTGAACTCACTGAGAAAAGGAATGTTTGGGAGGCTGGTGGATAAGAGTTATCAGCATCTTCATGGAGTGAGAGTCATTTTTTCCTCAATCCTCATCCTTTTAAAGCTCTCTGCAACATTTTAAATTCTTTGATTACTGTTGACATTTTTGCTCCTAGATGTTCTTTCCTCCCTGTATTTTATTCTGACCACACTCTCTTGATGATCCTGTCTAAGCACTCCTCACTGTCCTTTGCTGGCTCATCATGCATCTCATCTCCCAGATGAATGGATGTATCACAACATTACATCTGATGAGCATGTCATTTATGGCTTTATCTGAAACATCAGACTGAAAAGAGCATGAGACCTAGCACATGTCCCTGAGACACTCAAAAAAATCCGACTTACAAGCTAAAATCACACCTTCAAGTCAAGCAGTTCCAAAGCCATCAGTTGCTGTGCCCTATAGACTTCTAGACCTTATATCACCCTGCACCTGAACTCTCTCTTATGTAATGTCTCCCTTAATGAGAATTTGAATTCCTTGAGAGCAGGGTCTGCTCTTCCCCTCCCCCTCTTTACATGTAATCCTAGTGTTTACTACAGTGTTTGGTATACAGTAAAGTCTTAAAAAATGCTTTTCCATTCCATTCCATTTAATTGTATGATTGTTGACACAGCAGGCCTACATTTTCCCAAAAAAGAATAGCATGAGAAATTTTGTTGTGCTTTGCTGAAATCTACATAACTTAGATCTACAGTATTCCCTTGATGGACTCATCTAGCACACCTGTCAAAACAGGAAATGAGCTTCATCCTCCATAATATGTTTGTAATCAAGCCATGCTGAGTCCTTGTCATGCCATTTCCTTTTCTTAATGTTAATTTGACTAATTTTTCAGTGAGCTATCATTTCATCCATGTGGATACTTGCTTTGCAGATTGAAGTCTTAATTCCTCTGGAATCAAGTATTGATCCAACCCCAACCTTTCTGCTAACCTCCAAGTCTCACATTTGCAACTGCTACTGGGCATCTCAAGCTCAATGTCCTTGAGAAACCTTAAACTCAGCATGTCCAAAATTCAAGTCATTATTTTACACACACACACACACACACACACACACACACACCTACCCTCTTCCTAACATATTTATTACCATGGAGGATACAAGCTTCCTTCTAGTTGCCATGACTCACAATGTAGGTATCATCCTTAACTCCTCACTTTCTCTCTCTCACACACACCCATCCAATTTGTTGCCAAGCCCATTCATTATACCTTCAAATTATTTCTTTTTTGCCTTTCCTCCTCTCCTCTGACACTGATACCACCCTAGCACAGACCCTCATCATCTGGCAATTCACAATCCTATTACTTCTAGTCTATCCTTCACCCAATTGTCAAAATGCTCATCCCAAAGCTCAGGTCTATTCATTCCAAACACACTCTCTCCTCCTCCTCCAACACTCAATACATTCCAGTGGTTCCCTATTCCCTATCCCAAATAGAAACTCCTCTGTTTGGTACTCCAAGCTCTCCAGAACCTTTTCCCTTCCCTAACTTAACAATCTTCTTACATATCACCAACCTCCCACCCCATGGACTCTGTGATCCAGAAGCACTTCAGCTTCCAATGCTGAGCATTTTCTTTGCCTGTCCCCCATGCCTGGAATCCTCCTTCTTCTCAATTTTGCCTCCTGGCTTCCTTAAAGAGCCCAAGATAAAATCCTGCCTTCTAGAAATAGCCTTTCCCGATTGCCCTCAATGATGGTGTCTTCCTTCTAAGATTATCCCCAAATTATCCTGGATCCTGATGTCTATAAATACTTGTTTTCCTGTTATCTCCTCTCCCCCATTAGACTGAACTCTTTGAGACCAGGGAGTGTCTTTTGACTTTCTTTGTATCCTGAGTGCTTAACACAATACCTAGTACATAGTAGGCATTTAATAAACATTTATTGACTGACTAAGGGATCTTTAAGAGTTTATATGGCAAAAAACGGCAATGCACCTGACAATATGCTGAGAGCTCTCTCTGTACACAGCTATGCCAGTCCTTGGCTGTTGGATGATTGGGACACAGCCAGGCTTGTGTTTGGGGACTTTCTGGCTTGGTCTGAAGGCTACCTCTTGCTTTCTCCTGCCAGAGCCATCAAGAACTGCTTCCAACCATCATGAGGACCTCTGTTGTGGTTGTTCAGCCATTCAGTCAGGTCTGACTCTTTGTGGCCTTATGTGGGGTTTTCTTGGCAAAGAGATTGGACTGATTGGCCATTTCCTTCTCTAGTCGATAAAGGTAGACTTGCTCAGTGTCACACAGCTAATGAGTGTCTGAGGCCAGATTTGAACTCAGGGCTCTCTGACTCCAGGCCCAGCGCTCTATCCACTGATTGTTGTTATTTCTTGTCTTTCATTTTCAAAGAGGACCAATAGTATCACAGGGTGATGTCTTGACTTGCACATGAATTGGATTTAAGTGAGGCAGAGTTGATCAAGGTCCTCAGCCTCACTGTCTCATCCTGAGTCATCAAGTCCATTGGCAAGACAAAAAATCAGGACAACTAGTGATGGCCCAGGATTCAATAGCTGGATGCCTCGGCATCTTCGATGTCTGACCAAGCTCTAAGTGCATCCCAGTGCCTGCTTCTGCCACCTTCATGAGTTTTGGAACAAACTGTTCTCATCTGCCCATTCCACCAGGGGCAGGCCTTCACATCCCCCTAACTCACCAACTTTTTTGAGGCTGTCAGGTATCCTCAATCTGGCTTGGCCCATCTGCCAGAATGGTTTTACCAGGGTGTGTAGCTGCACATGCTCCAGCTTCTTGGAGCCACAGGAGAGAGCTGGGTGAAAGGTGGACACCAAGGGGGAGTGAGCAGCCTGAACAGGGCCCAGCAGCCTCCCACCACAGGGGCCAGTTCTCCCTGAACACCCCATACACACTGAGCCCCCTAACTGCCTTTTCTTGGAAGCAAACAGAGGTTAACTGACTTGGCCAGTGTCACATGGCTCATAATTGTCTGAAGCTGGAATTGAACCCAAGTCTTCCAGACTCTAAGCCCATGCTATATTTACTGCAGCCCCAATAGAACTTTGATACAATTCATTTAATAATAATTTAATAATGCATCCTTGAATTTCCACCAGAAATTAGCCTCCCTAGTCTAGAATTTGCAGGCTGTATTCTTTTCCTATATGGAAAGACCAGAGCATTGGCTCTTGGCTAATTCTGTTTCTCTTCTGTCTCTCTTGATCACCTATCAAAGATCATTGACTGGCTCCACCATCACATTTCTCGATTTTTCAGCACCCAAAGATCAGCGCCTCATAACTTGGATTACTGAAAGGCACTTAGCTGCACTCTGAGTGTGACCTCATTCATTGTGGGATCATTTCTCAGATAACCATTCTCATTCCATGCTCTGTACACTTACAGGCAATATGGAAAGTGGAATCAAACTAACCATTTAACAATGATGCTCTCTTCTCATTTGTCCCCAGGGAGGGGGCACAGTTAGTTCCAGAAATGCAAACTTTGTTTGGGATTGTTGGGGTCAATGGAAGAATTCCTAACAGTTGGAGTTATTCAAAAGATGGCATGTGCTGCTTGTAGAGGCAGGAATTTCCCACCCACGGTGAGCATCTGCAATTCACCTGTGGGGGTCAGACTAGATGCACCTGGTGTCACTTCCAAATCAGCCATTGGGGTTTTATCATTTTCTCATCAGCCAATGTAGAAAAGAGGTTATTTTTTTCCCCCAGGATTACTTAGTTTACAATATTTATTTATTTATTTTTATTTTTTAGTAACACAAAAACTGGATCGGTTAGTTTATTGATGAAGCACTGCCACCTGCCTCAACACTCAGCAGGATCACTTTATCAGAGGCACCTTGCACTTGGCCCCTGGCAGTTGGCCCTCTCAGCAAAGTTATTTTTAAATGACATACAAGCAAAAGCCCTGAGTCTTGTGGGTGATGAGCAGTCTGTATAAGACAAATGTTTTTGCACTGAGGTATCCTGATACACAGCTGGCTGTATGTACAGTGGGAAAAGAACTGATATGCTAATCAGTATTGCCCCATGAAAGAAAAGAGGCAAGATTCCAGCACCTCCACCCTACTGGGAAGGCAGCTTGAATCTGCTTCCAGAGTCAAGGCATTATGGGATGAGGAGTTTTTCTCTCCTGCTCCATTGTGTTGGAGGCATCATCACTCTGACATATTAGACTGGCTGTGGTGTCTGATAGACTTTGTACAGGTGGTCAGGGAGCTCCTTCTCATTGTCTGGAAGGAAGCTGGACTTGGCTGCACTGATATTCAGTCTTATAAATTCATCCTCAGTAAAGCCCATTTGTGTTTTTACCATGTCATAATCTGTGTCAATGGTAGACTTGAAGATGAGGGGATCATCTGTGTTGAATGAATAGCTAGCCTTATCATTCCTAAATCGTGTGACTGCATGCAGAATGTCCACTTTCCAGGCTCCTGTGAGGTAGCTTGACCAGTGGCCTACCTCAAAGTTCATGTTCTCCTTCAGCAACTTCTCATACAGGGTGCTCTCTTCTACAGTGTGGTAGCCATGCCGCATCCTCTCAATATGGAGAACATTCACCACCTGCTATGCAACCTCTGCAGACTCCACTTCTCTGTCATGAACTTTCCGATGAATGCCACTTCTCACAGCCCCCACATAGGCTTGTACGTGCCCAGGAAAGAGGCTACTGTCCTCAATGGTTTCATCTCCAGCCAGGTCGACAGCCACCACTGTCTATTGGTGAAACTTCTTACAGGGCTCCACCACCTCAGGGGACCATTTTGGCACGTGGCATATGCAGTATAAAACAGACTTGACTTTGATGTGAAGTCTCACTCACCCTCCTGTAGGCCTTGGTTGACCAGAAATGTGAGTTCATTGGGTTGAGGTCTCCTTCAGCCTGACTCCAAAGAATGGGCTCCACCTTGGAGCTGGCCAGCAGGTGGGGGCTATATCTCAGCTTCACATACACAACACCTTCTTTGGCTTTCATCTCCACAAGCTCATAGGCCACTCTGATGGCTTCTTGATCACCCACAATGGCTGACATGTAGAAGTCAAACTTGAACAAGAATCCAGGGAAACTTAGGGGCTTATCCATGCCAACGAGGTCCCAGAGTTCCTCCACTGCTGTGGGAGGAAGTGGAATTCCTCTTTTGTCTGCATAGCACAAGATGGTCTCAGTTGATGGCTCCCCAGATGGACAGGAAGTTCCACTTAAGGCTGTCAACACTGGTGGCTGGCTCATAGTGACTGTCAGTGTTTGGTCCATCCATCAGTTCAGCCAGCTCTCTCCTGGGGAGTTCCTGTGTCAGTTTACAATATTTATGATGAAAAATTTGGCTCGGTGGAACAATAACTGAGTTTGGAGTCAGAAAGGCCTAGGTTCAAATTCTGCTTCCTGCTCTTATTATTGCTTTGGGTAAGTGATTTCATCTCTCTGTTCCTCAGATGATGACCTAGGATTCCTTATGCAAGTTTAAGGAAGATTTAACCATTCTCAAGATAAGGTGTCCTCTGTTTGGCCACAGGATTTAGAACAAGGAACAAGAAAAGGCAAATTTAGGCCAAAACAAAACCCCAAGTTTCCCTGATCATCAGAGCCCTTCTCCAGTGCAATGTTTTGCTGGAGAGGTGACAGGTTCCCCTCTTGAAGGTCTTGTCTGTAAGCAAATTCTCCAGATGACCCCCTTTGAGCAAGGTGGTGGTGAGGATTCTTCTTGTGTCCGGGCTAGAGAATACCCAGCATTAAGGGTCTCTTCCAACTCTCTAGTTCTCATCCTGAAAAGTCATTCACCAATAACAAAGAGTTTTCACACTGAACAAATCCCCAATTCTTTATGAACTCACTGAATGTGAACTTCATTTCTGGGTCACAGGGCTTGTAAAATAATTGATTTTCACATGATACAGGAATGTCACTATCTGTGCTGATTCCACATTACCTTTCCACATGAATTATCAGAGGCATTATTGCAGGGGTGGTTGGGAGAGGCTGGCATGTACTGTCTACATGACACTATGATAGTCACCATGGTGTTCAACTGTTATACCATGTCCTTGCACTGGTGGCATTTCTCCTCTAGACAGGGAAGCGAGGCAGACACCCAATAAATAAAAGAAAAAGAAAATATCAGAATATAAGAGGCACTAAAAAGCAGTTTGAGCTCTCTGTTCAAATGGTGGGGTTTAAAAAAAGGAAGTGATCCCTAATGAGCCTATAGAGTCCAGGAAGCCAATCTGGAGGACCTTACCAGGGACTTGAAAGGATAGGTAGGACATGAATCAATGCAGACACCCTTCTAGGCAGGGAGAGGACCATAATCAGGAATTTTGAGGTGAGCATGAATGTTCCCTCACATTCAGGATAAAAAAAGTAATCTGTCTTCAGCAGAAAGTTCATGTAGCAGAGAAATGGAAGATAAAATTGGAAAAGAAAATCAAAATGGTAAACCAACTTTAAATGGGGAAGATTATAGAAAGTCTATGGTGCATTGTAATGGAAATATTTTTTTAGAAATTTCTAGATTTCCTGGAAGATAATAGAAGAAGTTCCAGTAGAGCATACCTTCTCAATATCACCAGGCACATTGAAAGAAATATCAAAAAGAAAATATAAATGACAGAAATTCTGAAAATAAATCATTAAAATAATAAAAAAAAATGAGCAAGTCAATTAGTTCATGTACAATGAGTAGTAATATAATTATAAAATATTATAATAATACAATATCATAGATTAAAAGAAGCAGAGGTAATGTAATGAGAAAGGAAACGTATGAATCAACCTCAATAGTAACATCAGAAATGAAACAAGTGATTTCTCCAGACATCATAAAGCAGCTCTTGGATGGACCAAAGAACTTACACGGATAAAGAGAATTGCTGAAAAATTTATAAGAAGAATAAGAAGTAGAATTTTGGGAATCTACATGGGAAACAGCAATGGAATTTAAAACAACAATGAAAAAAGAAAATAATTTTTCTACCTAAAAGAAAATGGTGCTACTTCTCAAAAATGCAAGCTGGAAATATAAGCCAAGAAGTAACCCAATATGAAAAAACAAAGATTTTGCAGCAAAGGAAATGAAAATTTTTGACCCAGAGAACACATCATGGAGGGAAAAAACTAACTTATCAAGCTTTCCAGTAAAGTATGAAGACGATAATAATCAGACCACTATTTCAGGAAAGCATACAGGAAATTTTTCTCAGAAGTATTGAAGAGAAAGGACAGATCACTCAAAGAATTAATAGGAAAAAAAAATGAAAGACCCTGAATGCAATCCATTCAGATGAATCATCAGTAACCTTCAAAACTACATTCATTCAGACCCACATCATATTCTCAGAAAATAAGATGGTTGCAAAATAAAACAAAAATGAAAACATCAATTTAAAATGCAAGAGCTTTGCTTTTTGATTGCAAAAGATTAACGTCCAAAATTATCTGAAGTATACAGAACACTCCTTTTGAATGTTTCTTTTGCATGTTAATATTTTCAGATCTCATAGGAAACAAACCCATACAATAAATACATCAAGTGATTATGAATATGGTCCAATTTTCTCTATACGGCATTAATTAAGGAGCCCAGACTTTGATAGCAAAATTAGCTCCCCAGCTAAGCTGGGAACTCTTTTAGAAGAATAAAATATGGACTTTGACCAATTCCTAAAGGTCCAACCTTAGAAGTTTTGTTGGGTTTTTTTTGTCTTTTTTTTTTTTTTTGTAGTTGTTGTTGGTGATGGTAGTAATGGTGGAGTAAGCAATGTATTCTTGAAAAACTTTCAGGCTGAAAATTCAGTTCAATTTGAGAAGTATTCTTTAAGCCTCATTCCATCTTCATTCATTCAATGAGAATTTAATAAATGGTTAGCATATTCCAGGCCTAGTGCTAGGCTCTGGATTCTAGATATAACTCCTCTGCAAAAAAAAAAAAGTTCTTATATTCAATTATAGAAAATAATATTCCCACATATCAATGCATCCAACATATATAAAAGTAAACACAAAGCATTGGGGTGGGAGAGAGGAGCCACCCTGGTGATGAGGCAAGTCCTCATGTAGGAGGGATGAGATGGCTTAAGCCCCAGCCTTTCCACATCACAAGCTAGACACTAGAGAAACAAGGAAAAATGGAAGCAGCCATTTCCATCAATTAGCTGGCATTCTACATTACAGAAAATAAAATTATTCTATGACAAATGCGGATGCCCAAGCCATTAATTGTTTTTACTATCAGAAAGTCAACATATGTACTTATCTAAAGGCCATTTCCAAACAGTCACAGCATCTATTTTTCAAATGGCATATTGTCTTCTCCATACGGAAATGGACTGAGACGTGTGGTCTTTAAGCATCTTCTTGACCTGTGTCATTCTTCTCCTTGCCAATTTTTATTTCCCCATTGAAGACCTATCTAAAACCAGAGATTTTCTTTTCCATTTTCTATTAAAATATCTTCCAGAAACCAGTGTAGTATAAGGAATGGCTGGCTATAATAACATAGTCTCATTCCATGTCCACACTCCTTCCTTTTCCAATCATACATTTCCTAATTGGAATCATTCATGACACACCTCCCTTATATATACCATGTGTAACATATATCACCCTACACTGTGGTTCTCTCTCTGTGGTCCACTGGATGACATTAAAATTTTATTCTTCAGATTATGTTTGTTCTATGATTCACAGTCATGAAACACCATAAGGAATATGTGTGCATGTATTCATGCGTGTATGTATACATACACTTAGAACATGTGTGTGTGTATATACACACACACACACACACACACACACACACACACACACACACACATATATACACAGATACATGCATATATACATATATTCTGTTTGGTCCTGAACACAGCTCACAGCCTGGTTCTGCTTCTGGGAGCTAAGATGGCAGAGTAAAAAAGTAGTTGCTCTCACTCTCCCCTATCAACCTCTGAAAACCCAGAAAATATCACCCCAGAAAAATACCCTGGAACAACTGAACTAGAAGAAAGATGGGAGCAGCAGCACAGCAACCCAGCAAATGGTTCTTCCAGTGCCTCTGCAAAAATAAAGGAAGCAGCTCTACAAAGGGGCCCATGTGGATAAGCACTCTGCAGCATTCATCTGAAAGGAGCTGAAGAAAGCAACCTAAAGTCTTTCTAAAGCCCTAGCTTTGCTGATTTCAACCCAACACCAGGTAAGCTATCAGAACCCCAGGAAGAGATCTTGAAGCCCAGGTGGTAGAGTAGGCAAACATCAGCACCTGGACCCCCAAGTGCCTCAGTGAGGGTGGGGGAACCGGTGAAAACCAGCTCAGAAAACCACCAGGTGCCTTGGCACTCTACCACAGAGGAAACTCCCAGTGCATTAGCAGAAATGAGGGAGGCAGCATTACAAGGGGCCCCAGGCAGATAAACACCCTTCAGCACCCATCTAAAAGGAGCTGAAGAAAGCTAAAGGAAAGGAAAAGCAGGCAACCTAGAATTGCCTGAAAGTTCCAGCCTTGCTGATTCCAGCCAAACATGAGGTAAGCTGCCAAAACCCTACAGCCTCCAATTGCCAACATAAGAGGCCCCAGCACAGAAAGCCAGTGACCAAGACCTAGGCTCCCAACACAAGAAGCTTGGGTCAGTGCCCTCTGTTCCCCAGCAGGAGAGCTCAATCTCTTTAAAGGCCAGGGAATAAAGAAACACCATGAGTAAAAAGAAACATGCCATAGATTCATATCATGAGAAGAGTGAAGATCAAGATAGAAATTCTGAAGAGGACAACATTGTCAACAAACCCACATCTGCAACATCAAAAGGGAATATGAACTGGTCTGAAGCCCAAAAAGCCTTCTTAGAAGAGCTCAAGAAGGATTTTAAAAGTCAAATGAGAGAGGTAGAAGAGTCCTTAAAAAATACAATTGGCCAATTGGAAAAAAAATACACTGAAGAAAACAAGTCCCTAAAAAACACAATTGGCCAATTGAAGAAGGAAGTACAAAAACTAACAGAAGAAAACAATCTGTTAAAAACTAGAATTGGACAAATGGAAACTAATGTCTATATGAGAGAGCAAGAATGAGTCAAACAGAAACAAAAAAATGAAAAAATAGATGAAAATGTAAAATACCTCATCAATAAAACAACCGACCTGGAAAATCGATTCAGGAGAGACAATTTAAAAATTATTGGACTACCTGAAAATCATGATGAAAAAAAGAGCCTGGACAGTATCTTTCAGGAAATCATAAAGGAAAACTGCCCTGAAGTCCTAGAACCAGAAAGTAAAATAACCATAGAAAGAATCCACCGCTCACCACCTGAAAGAGATCCAAAATTGACAATGCCAAGGAATGTAATAGCAAAATTCCAAAATTACCAGATGAAAGAGAAGGTGCTGCAAGCAGCCAGAAAGAAACAATTTAAATATCATGGAACCACAGTAAGGATTACAAAGGACCTTGCAGCTTCTACATTAAAAGACCACAGGGGGTGGAACATGATATTCCGTAAGACAAAGGAGCTTGGATTGCAGGATCAACTACCCTGAAAAAATGATCATGATTTTTCAAGGGAGGAGATGGATATTCAATGAAATAGGGGACTTCCAAACCTTCCTGATAAAAAACCCACAATTTGATCTTCAAGTACAAGACTCAAGAAAGACATAAAATGGTAAATGGGACAGAAAGATACAATATGTTGTTAATAAGGGTGGACTGTTTACATCCCTACAAGGGAAGATGACACTTGGAACTCTTGAGGACTGTATTGTTATTACACCATGTTAAAAGAGTATGCATAAAGAGGGTGGATATCAGTTGACTTTGATGTAAAGATAGAAAACAAAATCTAATCAAGTGGGTTAAATGGATCCAAATAAATGGATTAATCTTATCTTAGGAAATGTACTGAGAAAGAAGGAGGCAGTCAAGGGTAAATTATATTACAGGAAAAGACAGAAAATACTATTACAACAGAGGGAAAGAAGGGAGGGGGGTGAGCATTGTTTGAACCTTACTCTAATCATATTTGGCTGAAGAAGGCAATAACATAATCAGTTAGGTATACAAATCTAACTTGCTCTATAGGCAGTAGAAAGGAAAAGGGGAAAGAAAGGGGAGGAGGGATAGAAGGGAAGGAAGAAAAGGGAAAGGGATAATAGAAAGAAAGGAAGGGCTGAAAGAGGCAGTGGTCCAAAGCAAAACACTAGTGAGGTGGGGGGAAGGAGAAAGGAGAAAGAAAAGCACAAACGGGGGGGAAAGGATGGAGTAAAAGACACAGATAGTAATCATAACTGTAAATGTGAATGGGATGAACTCTCCCATAAAACGGAAATGGATAGCAGAATGGATTAGAAACCATAATCCTACAATATGTTGTTTACAGGAAACATATTTGAAAAAGAGTGACACATACAGGGTAAAGGTAAAAGGCTGGAGAAGAATAAAAAAAAAAAGAAAGAAAAACACACCTCACAGACCATCCTATGTCAGTCCAAAATGTGTGTTCTGATAGTCTAACTCAATGGTATGTCCATGCATCTGCCCATCATAAGCCATTCTCTATTCTGGGCAGATTTCTGGGTTAATATCCTTTGACTATTCTTCATTAGAGCTTCATTAAATGGTCCCCATAGCATTCCAGGACCCAATTCAAAGAAGAAAAGTCCCCTCAAAATAAAGATTCCCCAAACCTTCAGACTGTACTGTGCAAGACATCCAACCTGGCATCACAAAGCTCTTTTCATGAGTGAACATCTCCCTCTTTTCGAGGTCAATGAATATGGATGATCAAACAATACTTGGACAAAGTTATCTGTGGTATTTCATTTGGCAAGAAGTGATTTATTGGGCATTGTTTAAATGTGAGATCTTTGTCGATTGGCCATTGAGTTACTATGTTACTGAAGGAATAGAATAACATCAACAATGACATTCTGACTATAAGCAATACTAGAAAACATGAGGAAGTTGAGATCCAAAGAAAGTATTGCTGAAATAAAAGAGCCTAAAGAGCTGATTTCAATCTTCACTAAGATGCAATGAGGAGCATGTTTCATTGGAAATATGCCATCTCACCTCTTGGTGATAATGATGACTAAAAGCAAAAGGATCTTCATGGGATTGACTACAGCTCATGAGCCAACTTTGGCAGCACAGGATAAAGAATTAGAGATGTTCTATATGACCACAAGAAGATCTTCCATAGATAACATAGACTACACTTGGACACTGTGAATTCCAAAGAAGGGTACAGAGTCTGGTAGTCAGAAATGTGGCAAAACATTTGTTTTAGGATTAAGAAATCCAAAATGCCAAAGGCTTATTATGAACTATTTGATGGGGAGGGGGAAGAGCCAGCTTACTGAAGTCACTCAGATGTTCAATAGCAGTTATAGGATCTGACTGAATGTTCTCTCTCTCAAAATCCTGTGCCCCTCCCTCTCTTACACAGGCTTAGATGCCAGTCTGTACCTGACCATTCTGTTCAATTGTCATCTGTGTTCGTATTATAATGCCATTCTCCTTGTCTTTGTATTACCAGCCACGGTGGAAAGTCATTTCCTACTGCCGTGTCTTTGATCATCTGCTTCACTGAAGACTCGTGTTCAGAACACTTCCCAAAATTACTGACAATGTGTTGGTGGAAATGTGACCAGCAAGAGATCGGATTCACACTCTTTGCACTAAAATAGCTTTCCTCCTCTCTCTACACTCTTTATCAGTGGTCTCAAGAGTTCTCATAGGATTGATGGTCATATCTACGTACATGACTCCCATTCTTATAGATCTTACTGCCATCTCTCCCTTGAGCTACCATCCTACATCATCACGTACTTATCTAAAACCTCATGTCCCTCAGGCATCTCCAACTCCCAAACACAACTTTTTACATATGCCCCTCCCACATCTCCCTTCTTCAAAACTTCCCTATTTGTGGTAAGGGCACCATCATTCTTTCATTCATTGAAGTTCACAGCCTCTGTACCAACCTCCATTGCCCATCTTCACCCCACACACCTAACCTTTACAACATCCCTCATACATATGTTTCCCTTTCTCCATTCACATCCCTGATAATACATCTGTATACATCACCACTCTGGAGCAGTTTCTCATCACCTTTCACCTGGACAGCACAATACAATACCTTTATGGTTTATTTCCCTGCTCCTGCTTCTAGGTAGCACAGTAGATAGAGTTCCAAGTCTAAAATCAGGAAGACTCATCTTTTTGAGTTCAAATATGACCTAAGACTCTTACTTGCTTTGTGACCCTGGGCAACTCACTTCACCCTGCTTGCCTCAGTTTCCTCATATATCAAATGAACTAGAGAAGGAAATGGCAAAGCACTGCAGTGTCTTTGCCCAGAAAACCTCAAGTGGGTCACAAAGAATCAGACAAGACTGAAAACAGCCAAACAACAACAACAACATGTTCCAGGCACTGTGCTAAACTTTGCAGCTGCAAAGAAGGCCAAACCTAGTGCCTGACCTCAAGGAGCTCACATTCTAACAGGGAATACATTGTACAAACAACTACACGTGCACTATATGTCTATCTGTCTCTATGTATACATACATACATACAGAAACACACATACATATGTAAGAATTGGAGTCATGTTCAGGGAAAGAGAGGGTCATCAATATCATGGCAGCTCTTGATACAACTGGTAAGAAAGATTTGAGAGAGAGTAGGAAAGCCATATTGTGTGCAGAGAGAGCCAACGATTTTCCTTGCATTTCATATGTGCCGATGTATGTATACATATATCCATATTTCAGGATTCATTATGTACACAAGCATATAACTTAATATACGTACGCACATGTCCACATACAAGTGTGCATTTATAAATGAGAGAATGAGAGGGAAAGGTCACTTGTAAAATGTGGCTCAGCCTTGGTCCCTTTCTGGATTCCCCCAGCTACTAGTGCTTTCCTTCGGAAACAAACGTGCCTGCTTTTCTGAATGAATTAGCTGGCTTGCACAGTGAACCTGGAGTCATGAAGACCTGAGCTCGTGGAGAGGTGGACATGGCTCAAATAACAAAGCAACAACAATACTCCTTACAGTTGTTGTGATGACTCAATAAAAGTGTTTTGTAAACCTTAAAGCACTACTTAGTTACTGTTATTATGATTATTATTCTTTGCTGCTGCTGCTGCCTGTATATGTTCCTGTTGTCTCTCCCAACAGCAGGCAGGCACTTTGAAGATAGGGACTGATTCACTTCTGTCCTATCAACAACAGAGCATAGCCCAGTGCCTGGGACAGAGCAGGCAGACTGATGGCTTGCCTGTGACTACTAACCCTCTGACAGTGACAGCTCATGCTTTGGAGCCCTTTCCACTGTGCCAGTGGCTTTCTTCACAGCATCCCCATGAGGCAGGTGCTTCTGTCTAACAGATGTTCATACCTCAGTATTAAGCAAGAATTGCTTAAGTGAGCCATCTCCCAGTACAGAATGGTCCAGGGTCTCTGCCCGGAATCTCTGCCTTCCTACGCTGTGTCTAGAGTTCTGGCCGTGGCGTCTTTGGGGGCTCCACGTCAGGATGGTGCAGCATTGTTCTCTCCACTCTCCTCACCAGCACGTGTGAAATCAGGCTACTCAAAGCCCTGCTCTCACCAGCCTCCAGGGACTCATTACTGGACTTCCCCATGCAGAGCCTGAAGCCACCAGGGAAGCCTGCTCTCACATCACTGCAGGCCCACTGACACCCTCTCAGCTACAAGGTCCGAAGCAGCACCATCCCAGGAGAGGGCTGTAGTTCATGACACTGCTGTATCTCAGCTGTGAGCATGACCAGATTTGAGAAGGACACCAGGGGATTAAATGTCCACAGTGTGTAGCCCCTGGATCCCAAGCCTGGGTCTGGAGGAGCTCTTTCCTCTGCCTCTGGAGTCCTGTTACTGAGGATGCCGGTGTGGTGAGGGGGTGCTGGAGGAGAGGGAAGCCCTGGGTGGGATATCCGAGGATCCAAGTTAAAATCCTGGCTCTGGAACTTCCTCCCTGCATGAACTGATGAAGTCCCTCCTCCTCCTAGGGCCTGGGGTCATTATGATGAAAATGAAAGATTCAAACCCAACATACTCCAGCTCCAATCTATCAACCTAGGAGACTGAATAATGTCCTCTTGCCAGCTGGACACCGTGGGCGTCTCCACTTAGAGGCACACATGGGCTAGTGGGGAGAGAGCTATGCCTGAAGCCAGGTAGATGGGGGCTCCAATCCTGCCTGGCCCATGTGGAAGCCAGTGGCCATAGGCAGGCTACATGTCCTCTGCTGTCCTGGGTCCAAAATGGCAGACCCTGCCTCCCAGGGCTGCTCAGAAGGGCTTTGCAAACATGGAAGTGAAGTCAGTGCCAGCTGGCCTCTTTGGTCCTTTGGGCTCCAGGCTCCCCACAGCATTCTACGTATGGAAACTGCCTCACTGCTGTGGATGTTCCGGAATGTCAGAGCTGAACAAGACACATCTTGAAGCACTGGCCACTGGTGTCCATGAAAACGGCATCCTGTGTCCAAAACTTAGCGTGCAGATGAACAAGAGATAAAAGAGGCCACTGCTGCCTCTGTGTGTGTGTGTGGTGGTGGGGAGGGTCCATATGGTTATAACTGGAATAATTTTAACACTCCAGTCAGGTGCCTTCATCTCAGCTTCTCCTCCCCCCTCAGCCACTATGACCCACCCACTGGATGCTCAGGGTGATGCTAGAGGCAGCCAGGAGATGCCAGGGTGCACAGAGCACTGGTCTAAAGTTTGTGTCTGATGCAGCACTCACTGCCTGTGGGATCTGGGGCACATCCTGTAACCTTTGCCATAGTTTTCTCAACTGAAAAATGAGACCAAGCCTCCCAGGGCTCTTTTAAGGCTCTGTTGAGATAATCTTTGTGTAGTGCTTAGAACAGTGCTTGGCACACAGGAGGCGCTCGATCAGCACTTATTCCCTTCTCTGCTTTGTGTGCCCCAGAAGGGTCAGGGGCTCAGCAGTGGCTGCAGCTGGGTCAGGAAGCATCGGTCTGCTCTCCTCATCTTCAGAAATGTCCCATGAGGCTCCTGACTCTCATTATCTTTTGCTCTCTGCACAATGGATTTGGGCAATAAAGTACTATTTCAGTGAATAATGGTCAGGCCAATCCAATCCAAGTATGGGTGAATTAGATTAGAACCAAAAGGCTTAAAGCACAAAATGTTCACTGGGCTTCATGGGAGCTTCCCACGGGACGAGCCTGGGGACCAGGACCACCTATTAAGCCCAAAGAGCAGCAGCTGATGGTATTGGGAAGGCTCCCATTCCCCTGACACTCAGCTGCTCCCAGGCTGCCCATAGCTTCACTATGCCTCCGAGGCCTACGTCAGTGGCCTTTGAACAAGCCTTCTGGGTATTTGGACAAGTGTTTTATAGTCAAGATCAAGTTGGGTCAGCTGGTCAGAGCGACCACAGGGTATCTTTCCCTCTAGGGATGTCCTCCTCCTTCTCTTCCTCTTCTGGTTGCTTTTCCTGTGTTTCCAAAGAGGACCAATGGTATCATAGGGTGATGTCTTGACTTGCACGTGAATTGGATTTAAGTGAGGCAGAGTAGCACAAAGCCCTCAGCCTCACTCCCTCTTCTTGAGTCATCAAGTCAAACGGCAGGACAAAAGTCAACACAAGTGGTGATAGCCCAGGATTCAGTGGGTGACCTTGAAGCCTGATGTTTGACCAAGCTCTCAGTGCTCCACAGTGCCTGCCTCTGTTCTCATCAGCCCTTCCACTGGGAGAGGTCTTTATGTGCATAGGATAAACAGCCCCCTACTTACCAATACGTCAGAGACCTGTCAGTTATCTTCAGTATGCTTTGGCCCATCTGCCAAGATGGTTTTATCAGGGTGTGGTTGCCAGGTATGCTCGTGGAGCCACAGGAGACAGTTGGGGGGTCATCAGAGCTGCATGAACAGCCCTGAAAAGTGCTCAGCATGCCCTCCCACCAGAGGTGCCAGTCCTCCCTGCACAACCCCTACACCCCATGATGTATGATGACCTTGATGTCTTGGGGGCCCTGCTGGGAAGCACCCACTTAGAGAGGTCCTCACTGAGCTGGAATAATCTGGAATAAGGGCCTCGTGAGGGCTGGGGTCTCTCTCCCCAAATCCCTGTGAGCTATGTGCAGACAAGCTCTTCAACAGCACATTGATCACCAGAGATGGACGATTTTTGACCCTCTTGGTGCCTGTGGAAGTGAAAGTCCTAACTGTCTTGCTGAAGTCACTGATCTTTGTGACCTTTGAAGCTTAGACTCTTGCATTTCAATCTTGGTGATTCCTTCTTTAAATGCCACCTAGCCATTGTCTGGTGCTATACCAACGAGGAAAAGACAGCATAAATGAAAACCAAATGAAAGAGGTTACAAGAAGGTAGGTTGGTCTAGCAGCCAGAACAGCGTGGCTTCCCTTCCTGGCCTCAGAGTGTCCGAGTGGTCTTGGGCAAATCACTTGGCCTTTCGTGGAGCCTTCTCAAGGTGCTAAGATGACCCCTAATGCCCACCTCACACGCCTGTGGTGGAGCCAGATAGAAAATGTCTGTAAGTGCTTTTCTGGCTGCAAAATGCTGCAGAAAGGATGGTCATTAGCTTCCTAATTTACAAAGCCCTTCTGCAGAGGCAACTCTGAGAGAGAAGAGGGAGATTTCAGGAGCCAATGAGGAGGGATCTTGGCCCCCAGCCTCGGGCAATCTGGGGGGAAAACAGCCTGGGCCCCTGGGATGTGCCCATAGCAAATCCCCAGGTAGCACCGGTTGGGACAGCTGGGATTGTGTGGCTTTGGGGTGTGTGTGTGTGTGTGTGTGTGTGTGTGTGTGTGTGTGCATGCGCATGCGCGAGTGCACATGCCTGGCAAATGGTAAGTATGGCCCTGTTGGCACCTGTGGGGTGTGTGGGAGGGGACAGGCTGGGTTGGGAGCCAGAAGGAGCAGAACAGTAGTAAAACTTTGCTGACTTTTCTATATAAAAAGAATACACATATACACATGTGTGCATGTATGCTATGTGTTTCACATAAATGTATGTATACACAAGCATATGATACACATAACATGTATGTGCTGAACATACATATAATACATACATGCACATATGCACACATACACACACACAAACACACACACCTCCCATAAAGCCTGTATCATCAGTGGCTGCAAGGCAGGGCAACCTTTCTTTGCGCTGCTCTGGCAGGGCATCTGGCAATTAGGTTCAAATATGTCCCTCTGTCTCCATTTGAAATCTTTCACCCTTCCTGTACTTAGCAAGGAGAAAGTGTTGATTATCAAATACATCCTTGTCTCCCATGCTCAACTGCCTTGGAAGCATCAGGAAGACCTGGGTTAAAATCTGACCTCTGAAACATATCAGCTTCTGCAGATCATGTAACCACTCTCTGCCTCAGTTTCCTTACCTCTAAAATGGGGATAATAATAACACCGGCCTTGAAGGATTGTTGGGAGGATAAATTGAGAGATTAGTGAAGTGCTGTGCAGACCTGAAACGACTACGGAAATGCACACTATTGTTGTTGTTATTATTATTATCATGGCTTACTTTCCAAATAACAAACAGAGAAAGTTGTGTAGCTATTGCTTTTGAGGTTTAAAATAAGCATAAAAAACCTAACCAGCAAATTTTCTTCCTTTGAAAACTTTAAGCAAGCTTGTCAGGTTGAAATGCAAACAGAACCGAGCAATAGCTTTCTCCTCATGCACTCAGAGACCACACACCCACACACACAACACTCATACACACCCACACACACACTGGGACTCAGAATTCACTATTGGATCTCCTGTCAATAAGGGGACAAATGTTTTCTTTCTGACTCCTTTGCCGCTAGTACAGTCAACACCCCTCAGCAGAAGGCCACCTAACCTCCTCTGGCCAGCCAGCCAAACAGAGCTGGAGGGTGGGGGAGTTGGCTTGGGGAAGATAGTGCCACAGTCATGGGCTTCAGAGGATGCTCTTAGCACTTATTCATCCTTTGCCCCAGTATTTAAAAAGGAAACAAAAGACACTAGCTGCAGATGAGCCCTTACCAGCCACTTTGATCTCATTATTTGCTCAACTCATTGTGCTTGGTCTGATCACTGAGCGTGATTGATTGATGAAGCACATCACACCGTTAACATCCAAACACCTGTCGGAAATTAAGTGGCATTCATCTTGCTGGAGAAAATTAAAAAGTACTTACTTATTGTTTGGCTTTGCCAGGGTACACAAAATGTCACTCCCGGACGTGGGTGAGGAAATAAAATGAGAAGCTGAAAAGGTGTGCTCGTACATCATTCTCAGCACTCACTTTCTTAATGGAGGTGCTGAGGAGTGAGATGAGGAGAAAGCTGATGGCGGGCTCTTTACTTCTTTGTTAATTATCTAGTTAGTGGCTTAATGGGGAAGGGGAGTTCTGGAATTAGAAATGGGACAGCTTCGTGTGGCGCATTTAGCATGCTGTCGGGATTTATGGGCACAGAATTACTAACCTTTGGGAAGATATTCAGACCACTTTTTATTCCAAGGGTACAAAAGGCATTTCAGATATAAAAAAAAAATTGAAAAATATTTCAAAAATCTCTTTACAATTAGCATTTTCACCTCTGCCCTTTTTTTACTACAAGATCTAGCCTAAAAGTTCTGAGAACTATAGTCATCATCATCATTATTGCCATCATCATCATCATCATCATCATCATCATCATCACGTTTATGTACTACGTAATAAGTTCCAGTCACTGTGTTAAGCACTTCACCAAAAATAAAATCATTTGATCCTCACAACAAACCCAAGAGGTAGCGGTTATTATTATGCCCATATTACCATTCAGAAAACTCACACAAATAGAGGTTCAGTGACTTGCCCCAGGTCGTACAACTAGTAAACATCAGGCTGCATTTGAACTCAGGCCTAGCTAATTCCAGCCCCAGCACTCTCTCCACTACACCACTTAATATTGTCATGGCGCCATGCGAGAATAACATGCACATAAAATAGTGAGGAGGTCAGGATGGTGATTATCTTCGACGACCTCTGAACCTGAATTGGTGGCTTCTCAGTGCTGTCCTTCCTAGGAGTTCAGGAATGAGAAGTCCTACTGTTAGCTCCACAACAGCCTTGGTTGCTTGGGGAATAGTAAGCACTGCACATCTTCCCTACCCTAACAGAAGGGACATTGCAAAGAGGAAGCCACCATGTGAAGGACTGCATACTTCCAAGTTAGGTCCAGAGCACATGGTGGCCAGTTGTCAGGGGAAGGCATTAGCAGCTGGAGGAGAGGGAGGGGCCTCCTAGAAAGATACAATTGGAGCTGAATATTGAAGAAGTCCAGGACACCCAAGTGGCAGAGGTGAGATGGGAAGGCATCACAAGATGGCACCCACTTCACAAAGTTGTGGTAAAGATTAAATGAGATAGATATGTGTAAGCACTTAGCACAGCATCGGGCTGATAACAGGTGCTTAATAAATGCTTGTTCTCTTCCCTCCAATAAACATTTATTAAGCACCTCCCCAACAGTGGCATGCCTGCCTTGACTTTATGTCATCCAATTGACCCCAGCTCTGAGGCTCTGGCTGCCTCCACAATGTGAAATGTGACACCAACTTTTTAGTCTGAGGTCCAGATGAACAATGGTGCTTTTCTGGCCCCATAAATGACCATATCAGAATTCCACGAGTTTGAGAGAAAAGCTCAGTTTTTAGGAAAACCCATGGCTTTCTTATTTCTCCAGAAGGATCACATGGAGTTCGCTGTTTGTGTGTTGACTGTGGGATGTAAATACCTCAGCTTAAGGATGGAGAAAGAAGGAGCTACCTGGAAAATGCTGGGGATGGCCTCATGCTTGGGGCCCACACTCATCTCCCCTAAGGTCGTACTTGGGAAGCTAGGTCACTTAGCCACAGGCCAGCTCCTAATGACTCCAATGTGGCCCCTGGCAGCTACAGTCAGCTATATTCAAACAGGAATGTCCCTCCCACCCCAGGGGCCCCAGTTAGGTTACGACATTGTCTGTCTTCAGTTTGAGGAAGACTGAGCTTATTCCCATCACTAACAAAGCACGTGCTGCTATCTGTAGAGATATTGAAATGCTCTGTCAAACACCACTTCATGGAACTCCAGGCAGAGCCTCACCCATCCAGGCTCAGGCTCTGTCAGTCACCTGAAGGTGATCCCACCTGGGCCACCACCCTCTCTGAATTGTTCTGAGGCTCCAGCCAGAGAATGGGCGCAGCAAAGTGCTGCATCAACGTCAGCTCTGGTCGTTATCAGTAGGATGGATGCCCCCAGAGCATAAGAATTGTTTCACTTATGTCTTTGTGCTGGGCAGCCTGGCTGGCACACTTTGTGGCATGGGGGGGGTTTGTATAGACTTGTTTAACTTAATTGAGCCAATAGCCCTACACCAATGGCATTGACCAGAGAGAAGGGCTTCTGCAGTGTCTTAAAGTCCCACAAGCTTTAGGGAGAATATCCCTAATCTTTTGAAACTCACATTCAGCTCTTAAATATTCATCAGTCTGGGATGAGTTTCAATTTTCCTAATGAGGCCCAGCACCTGGCCTGTGTAACATCTTCCTCTTCCTGGTCACTGCCGGCAAGGCTCCCCCCATTCTGATTCTGTAGGCTCTGTCATCCTTGCCCCTGCTGATCCATGAGAGCCCCACCTGGGCTTCATGAAGGCATTTCAGCAACTCTGCTTTGTGTTAAGACAACTGTGCTTCAGTTCACAACAGAGAATTCTTTTTTCAATATTGTCCATGCATGGGATCTTAGCCAGGCAAAGGGATTATGGCCCTGCTTGTGAGCCTCTGGAAAGATCTTTGATTCTGCGGTTGGGAGGGCAGCGTGAACTGTCAGGAAATGACCTGAAGATCCTGAAGCATGAGACCCCTGGGACTGAGGGCTGCCCACCAGCTCCAAGCTTTATCACATTTGTTTTCTTAACAGTGGCATGAAGCCTATTCTGGAATGACCAGGGGAAGGGACTTGATTCACCACCTAGTCTTTACCCCTTATTTGTAGAGGAGAAAACTGAGGCCATGAAATGCTCTAGTCAGGGAGTGTGAAGGACATGGGGGACAAGGCCTTTCCTAGGAACCAGAGTTGGAGATGGGAGGTGCGAGGACCACCAGCAAATCAGAATGGTCCATGCAGACATGGGCTCCAGTGCTGAGGATTCTGCTTTCATTAGCCTCCTAGTGATAGAATTCTCTACTAAGGTCCCCGACCATTCTCTGGGGCCCAAAGAGCATCCTGGAGGCTGCCAGGGAGCCCCTGGAACCCACTCTGACAAATCCAACCAAAGGAGAAGGCACCTGAAACACTAGGTGCCTGCCGTCAAGGCCCACCTGAGCCCAGATCAGCCCAGAGAGGCATGTCGGCAGAAGGTTAAACATCAGATGTGGAGGAGGGTTTTGGCCACCCACTGGATCCAGAGCCAGAAAGGCCTGAGATCAAATCCAGCCTCAGATACATCTTTTTGTGACCCTCAATAATTCATTTAACCTGTTTGCCTCAGTCTCCTCATCAGTGAAATGGGAATAATATTTGCACCTCCCTCCCAGAGCTATTCTAAGAGTCAAATGAGATCATATTTGTAAAGTGCATTGCAAACTTTAAATCAATAGATAATACTGGCCACATTAGCAGCAACAGCTGCACTAGTAGTAATGTTGATGTCATTACAGTATTCTCCCTCTCTGGCTCTGTCTGTCTCTATCTCTGTCTCTCTGTCTCTGTGTGGCTCTGTCTCTCTCCCTCTGTCTCTCTGTCTCTGTCTGTATCTCTCTCTTCTCTCTCTCTTAAAGGGTAGGAAAGTATTGTGGATCCTATTGGCAGTGAGAACAATGATACCAACAAAATCAAGAGGATTTTTTTATACTACCTACCTGAGACTGGAAGATTGTATGTGTGTGTTTATGTGTGTGTGTTGTAAGGAGTGCTCAATACCTCCCATTCCATAATATAGAAAACAAAAATATAAATGAGAACTTTTCACAAAAAATCCTAATTTCAAGAATGTAAACTTTTTTTAGCCAACATGAAAACAACCACAATATAAACAAATTAGACATTTCCTTATTCATCACTTGCAACCAGGAATATCTCATTTGTATATTCAATAAATTCTCGGGAAGAACTTGCTGAAGGCAAGGATTCTATCTTATCAGGTGGTGTGGTTAGATCAATGAAAACAGATAATGTGAACATGATTCCTGTGCTTTACACTTCAATTCTGTCATCATTGTCTGGAAAAAATCTGTAGAAAATATGTAAATGATCCTTTGGTGAATTATCCCCTTCATAACATGCTTCCTCTCTCCATATGATCTAGCAGAGAAGTGGGCCAGCCCTGGGCACCTGCCATCCCGACATCATCAGGGTCTGCACAGCTCCTTTGCTGGCCTGAGAACACCACACCAGAGGGCAAGGCCCCATTCCTTTGGGTCCTTCCCTTTTTTATCTCTGTGCATCTTGAGATAAAGCTATTCAAATACATCAGACTACCTAATGGTGAGTCAAGATATCCACCCATATAACAGAATTGTAATGTTTTCTACTTTTTTGTTATTCTCTGACTCAAACAAATACCTCCTGCTTATTCAAACTAGCTCCCCTCTATGGTGACACATTTCCATGAAGTTAAATCTAATTCAGACCCATTAGTCTGCAGGCATCATTGTGAGGATTATTTTTGCCGACCTGTTATGCCTTCTCATCATTCACAATGAAGGCCGTCTGTTACCATGGTGCCCAGGCATCTTCTTTTGTTATAGAAAAAAAAAGCCAGAAGATGATTGGGGTAAATGAGTTAAACCTTGGCAACTAGATGCCCCAGTGGGAGAACTCTGCTCTTTCTCCTGGGTTCCTCTCCTAGAGAGATCTGGATCCCTCCCTGTAAATCATGTAAGTCAACAGCCTCTAACACAATAAATCCCGTCAGGTAGAGAGAACTTCCCAGCCAGTAAAATTCAAGTCAAGTCTAGTCAACTCAACAAGCATTTCTTAAACCCTTATTTGCCACCTAATGGACTAAGTGTGAGAGATCCAACATAAAGATAAAAAAAAAACCAGTACCTGTCCTAAAGGGCTTTTCAGTCTTATGATACTGACCATCATTTCCAAGAAGTTCCACACAGCATGTCTCTCATGGCCACCTCTCATGTGCTGTGCCCTAGGCAGACACCTGCTTTGCCTCCTCCTGAGTCACTTTGCAGTTTTCCACGATTGCTGATGACTATTCCACAATAATGCTTGGTTTTCTCTTTCATTTATCATTAGGATGGGGATCAAGCATGTATTAAGTGCCTAGTATGTGCCAGGCATTGTGCTATGTGCTTTGCAAATATTTTTTCATTAGTTAAATCAAGAGTTCATTCAATCCTTCATTTAAATAATGAGTTTTCAGCCAGATAAATACGATAGCAGAATAACCTTGCTTCCTATCATTTTCAGTGTATGTATGTGTGTGTGTGTGTGATGGGGGGGTAGGCTTCAACAGTTCTAAGGAAATAATCCACCATTTAATTTCTACTGCAGACCCCTTCCTTCCTTGGACAAATCCTGTGAACCTTTCCATCATCTCCTGAAAAGTCTTGGTTTCAGTTAAGAAACGAGGAAGGTCTGATAAGCAAGTGATGATGGTAGATTAGAACCAAGAGAAGATACAATGGCTGCATACATAGGTCTGGAAATCATTTAATCCATTGGAGTTTGTGAAGTTTCCAAGACAGAGTATAGAGAGAAGAGGAATATACCCTGGATGGACACTTGGGAGACACAAATGCTTTGGGCTCTGATGTCATAAGCTGAGGGAGAGAATGGAAAGCTTTGTTTGTTTGTTTTTTTCATTTTGCTTTTTCTCCATGAAATCCCCATGAGAAGCATAGTTTTAGAGGAAAAAAGATGGCTTGGTCACAGAGACAACAAGAGTGACTGGAGGAAATGAAGAAAGATATTTTTGAAAGAAAGCAGAAATTAAATGACTGTAAGAAAGAAAAAAAGAATAATAAATAGCATAGAACAGAAGGTAGTCTAACTTAAATAGAAAATAGCTGAAAAAGGAGGGAATGGGGAAAAAAAGAAGAACTCAGTGGTTCCACTATGAAATATTAGAGCAAAGTTAAAATAGTGAAAAAAATGACAAGGAAATATAACTCCCAAAACTCTCAAAAACGACTTATCTAAAAAACAAGGAAGTAAGCTAAATTTAGAAATCATATTTCAATAAACCATAAACCCATACTGCCTAATTCCAACACAAGGTAGAGGGAAAATAAATTAAGCAAAGAAATAAAATCTACCAATCACATCCTGAAAGAATCCAAAACTGAAAATGCCCAGCAAAATAATAGACAAAATCCAGAGCTTACACAACAAAGAAAAAAAATATACTACAGACAGACAGTGAAAAAATCCAAGTGCTGGGCAGCCGTATTCAAAGTCACACAGGACCAGGCATCACTACTACAGAAGAAACTGAATCTTGGAATACAGTATTCCAGATGAAGGTAATGCCTTACCACCAAGAATAATTTACATTGCAATCCCTTAGGAGGGAAAATTAGCAAATCTTTAATAGAAATATTTAATTTAATGCAAAACTCTTAAACATTCTTGATGGGAAGACCAGAACTGAATGGAAATTTTCAAATGAAAAGGAGAGGAACTAAGAGAAATCTAGAAAGATAAATGCATTTGAGCAATCAGAAGGGGGTAAAATGCTAACTATGTGATTATATTCTGATAGAGGAGAAAAGACAAGTGACCCTTGAGGATCCTAACACCTTCAAGGGTCCTAGAGAGAGTTACACAAGGCAAATATAAGGCCCAGACAAAGCTTTGTTCTGTTTCATTGTTTTTAAGAGAGGAAATAAAAAGAAACAAAAAATGGGAATATACTATGAAAGGAATGATAAAGAATAGAGAGAAATATTGTTTCATAAGCAAATGAGATAACATTTGCAAAATGTTTAGCGTAGAAGCTGGCAGATACTAAGTGTTATATAAATGCTTAAACATTGTGCATATAAAGAAGAGCATGAGGATAGGAAAGAGGTGAGGTGGTGATACCAAAATCTCTTCTCCAAATCATTTGAAGGGATATGGAACACCCATCTTCACACCAACATATATACACTGAGTGTGCCATATAAACACAGCAATCACAATAGGGGAACAACAAGAGACAGGAACACGGAAAGAAGGGGGTGTGAGTAAGATACCATTCTGTGATGGGCTGGGCACAAGCAAAATAAAAGACCACTTTAGAGGGTAGTGCAGTAACTAGCAATCAAGATACGTGCTTGACATAGAGGGGGTGAAATTAGATAGGTGCAGAAGATTTCAATTGTATGTTTTATTAGATTATTACATGCCTTTTATTCCTCTACCACATTTTTATTTTTAGTATGTGGGTTAGGAAATGACGAGGGGGAAACGTATAAAAAGTTTATGGTGGAGGAGCAAGTAACAATTATCAACAATGAATGTGAAAATGTGAATGGGAAGAACTCAATCATAAAATGGAGAAGGGAAGTAGATGGTAATGAATACAACTATCTCCATCTGTCTATCTACATGTTGTTCTCTGGCCAATCAAATTTTGGCCTAACTTTCCATAAGCCTTCACAATAACTGAATCAAAGTCCGTACTCAGACCTACAAATATTATGCACAGACCTCTGTTCTGCTTTCTTGAACTAAACAGCCGAGTATTCAAATTCTACTGCAGAGATGCAACTTTGAAGGGCTGGCCATGTTGTTCAAATGCCAAACATACACTTGCTTAAGACTATGTTGCAGAGAACTCGCACAGAGCAAGGCAAGTGCTCACATGGTGGTCAGAAGAAGTGATACAACAACACTCTCAAAGCATCTCTTAAGAACTTTGGAATTGATTGTGTGACATGGGAGGAGATGTCACATGGCCAGCCAGCATGGATCTGTGTGTATACACAACACACACACACACACACACACACACACACACACACACACTTCAATCAAAGATTCACATACAGTATGGTCCAGAAGAAAATGTATATTATGCTTCAGGCCCATTTAAAACAAAACAACAATTACAAAAACATGATCAACAAAAACAATGCAACAACAAAAATGGACAGTTCTAACGAGAGATAAGTAAGGACCACAAAAAGCGAAATAACATCAATATATACATGAATATGTCATGATTGTAATGAATCTTATGAAGTGTTGAATAAGGCAAAACAAAGTAATAGAAATGAAATAATATCAGGAAGAAATGTACATGTTCTATAGTCAGACAGGAACTTGGTTTTACTTTTTCAGAATGAGACAAATGTAACATACAGAAAGGTTAATATGATAGAAATGAAGGACCTGAGTAGAATTTTATAAAAATAAGACATGATAGATGTTTATAAATCACTGAATGAAAATATGAAGGCATAAGCATAGTTCTCATCTATGCGGAGAAATTTTGCTAAAAATTGACCATTTGTAGAGCATTATAACCACCAAAACAAATTTAATAAAGCAGATATTCTAAACTCATCACTCACTGATCACAACAGTTTTAAAACTTTAAACACTAAAGTGCCTTTGAAAAACTGATGCAAATTTAAAAGAAAAATAAATAATTTAATTCAATGAAATTGATGGATCAAAAAAAAGTAATATCATTAAAGAAATCAACACTAGGACAACACATCAAAACTTTTGGATTTCAGGCATCACAGTTATTAAAGGGAAATTTATATGTATGACACTTTCATCAATAAAATAAACAGAAAATCTATGAATTGATCATGCAGCTAAAAAAAGTGAATCTGTAGTTTTGATGAATCATGAAAGCAAAAATTCTGAATATCAAAAAGTAATTGAACAAAACTCAAAAATCACTATTGAACTGATAAATACAACTGAGTCTTTTGTTGAAGAAAAACAAAAATTCTTTTAGTTATCTGAACAGGTGAGTACATGAAAATTTTCATGTGATAAAGTAAGATAAAATAGAAGTTAATAGAAACTAATATGCCAAATTATATGGCCACAAGTCTGAACATACAAATGAAAATATTAATAATAATAAAATATGAAATCCACATTAATGAAAATAAAAACAAAGAGTTTCAATTAGAGCCCAGTATAATAAAAAAAAAATTGAAAAAACAATAAAGGAATTCCCAACCCTCCCATCACTCTGGAAAAGATGGACTAAAAACTGAATTCTATCAAACAAAGAAAAAGTAAAGCCAATAATTCATAAACTCTTTACAAGTGTAGGGAAAGATAGGATCCTACAAAAGTTCTTTTACTAGACAAAATTGTCCTTGAGATATATACATATATATATATATATATATATATATATAAGAGAAAAATGGAAAAAGAAAGCTAAAGGCCATTATCTCCAATGAATATTGATACTAATTTCTAATATTAAATTAAATATTAGCAATTAGGCTACAATATAAAAGTTATATGCTATGAAAAGATATAGTTGATACCAGTAATGTGAGGTTTGCTTTATAGTAGGGGGGAAAAAAAAACAGTACATATTAACAACACATTAATTGAAGTTTCTGATTATATCATTAGAATTAGACAAAAAAATTGGACAATACACAGCAATCCTTTATATTACAATTTTTTAAAGGTATAAGAGGAAATGAATTATTTCTGAAATTTATCTAAAATCAAGATATTGCATTATGTATAATAATGAAATGCTAGATATATTTCTAGGGTAGCTAGATGGTACAGTGGATAAAGTATGTCAGCTGGAGTTAGAAGGACCTGAGTGAAAATCTGGCCTCAGATACTTATTGCTGTATGATCCTGGGCAAGTCACCTAACAGTCTTTGTCTTAGTTTCTTAATCTGTAAAAATGAGATGGAGAAGGAAATGGCAAATCGCTTCAGTATCTTTGCCAAGAAAACCCCAAAGGGGGTAACAAAGAGTTGGACATGACTAATCAACTAAACAACACAGGTATTTCTAATAAGATTCAGTAAAAGCAGGGTTATACCTTCTCATTACTATTGTTTCATATAATTCCAGAAATGCTAGCTATAACAGACAAACAGCAAAAAGAAATGAAGAGAATAAACATAAGCAAAGATGACATATCATCATTTTTTGCATAAGAAATGATAGTTTTATATAGAACCCTAAATTGTCAACTCAGATTAATAGAAATAAGAACTACTACAAACTTCCAAGATGTGAAACAAACCCAAAGAAGGAATCCTCCTTTATATGTATTGCCACCAAATGACAACAAAAATGGATTGAAAAATACATTCCATCCTGAACAAATACATACTGTTTCTTTGAGTTCTCAGAATTTATAATCAATATGACTGTACTGTACCTTTACAAAATGGCAAACAAACTACTGTGGAGATATCCATTGTCCTGGACAAGTAGATGTGACTTAACTGATAAAGGGCTGGCTTAAAGCTAGGAAGACCTAGGTTCCAGACCTGCCTCTGACCTGTCCTGGCTGAGTGACCCCAGACAAGTGAACTAACTTCTCATTCAATGTTAGGCAGAGGCTGCTAAACTGCCACTGGTAAAGGGGCTTCCCTTATGTAGGAGTTTCATCGATCAAAAAGTACTGAGTCTGGAGTCAGGAATATCTATGTTCCAATCCAGCCTCAGATACTTACAAGCTGGGTGGCACTGGGTAAGTCTCAAACTTTGTTTGCCTCAGTTTCCTCAACTCCAAAATGGGGATAATAACAGCATCTACCTCACAAGGCCGTGAGGATCAAGTGAGACACTAAATGTAAAAATTATGAATGTAAATGTAAAACAACGACAACAACAACTGTTCAGCCCAGTGCCTGGGGCACAGTAGGTATTTAATGCTTGGTCTTTTCTTTTCTAATGAAATTTCAGACCTAGATCCTCTTCCATACTAATTTCACATGATTAGAACACACCAGTATCACAAAACAAGAATTATAATTATATTACTTGATAGCTATAGTTAACTACAAATAATAACTATACGTTTACACTTTCAGTGTCAAACAAAAAAAGCTATGTTATACAATTTTTTGAAGTTATTTTTCACAAGATTAAGAACCTTGAGAAAAATAATAAAAATATACAAAGGAAAGGGAAATCGCAACACCCTACTGTGAAAATGTATTACAAAGTGGTAACCAACAATACTGTCTTCTGATAGTTTGTATTAGAAAAGCTGATCAGAGGGACAGATTTTAGGTCATAGGACCCAAAAGTGAATAAAGTAGCACAGTGTGAGATACAGGTAACCCAATAAACTGGTGCTGGTGATAAGGATTCATTATTCCCCAAAGAAACAAACTTTCTGGGAAAGCAGGAAAATTGCCTGAAAGAAATAAGATTTAAAAAGGAGGAGGAGTCAAGATGGAGGACTGAAGGCAGGGACTCTCCTGAGCTCTCCCCAAGTCCCTCCAAACAACCTTTAAATAATGCTACAAAACAACTCCTGAAGTGGCAGAATCCACTAAAGGACAGTGTGAAATAATTTTCCACCAAAGAAGACTTAGAAGGTCAGCAAGAAAGGTCTGTTGCACCTGGGTGAGAGTGGGGCATAGTCAAGCACAGCCACACCAACACAGACCCAGGCACAGCAAGCCAGGAGCAGATCTTGGAAGCCCCTGAATTAGAAGAGGAAGAAGCAGCAGCTGCTTCCAGAGTTCTCAGCCCACAGACGGTAAGGGGATTGAATAACTGGTCATAAGGAGATTACAGGGATCTTATTGCTAGGACTGAGGCAGCACTCTGTTGCTTTGCCTGTCCTCAGATCTGAGTCACAGTCATGGGTGGCAGTCCCAGAGCGAGGAGGAGCACTAAGACAGCAAAGATTATAGCCACAGGGGATAGAGGACCCTTCTCACAGTTCCAGGGCAGAAAAGGGTGCTTGTGGTCACTTACTGACCAGAGCACAGGTGAGAAGAGTAGGAAACACATCTCTCCTTATATCATAATTCCTTGGAAGAATTGAAATCTCACAGGTCCCTAGAATTATCTCTGAAAATAGCTGCACAAAACTCCTAAAACTTGGGATGGTGCTTCCTCCACTCTGTAATCCGAGCCCCAATTTACAAAAAGTTAAAAGTCAAGAAATAGACAAGAAAATAAGAAAACTATAGAAAAAAACAAATCTGACCATAGAAAGTTACCGTGGCGTCAAGGAAGATCAAAGTCAAAGCACCAACATCCAAAGCCTCCAAGATATGAATTCTCAGGCCATGGAATAACTGAAAAATGATTTTGAAAATCAGATAAGAGAAGTAGAGGAGAAATTGGGAAGAGAAATGATAGTGAGGCAAGAAAATAATGAAAAAAAGAATCAACACCTTGGTAAAGGAGAAAAAAAAAACAAGAAAATAACAACTTAAAAAACAGAGTATCAAATTGTAAAAGAGGTACAAAAATCCAATGAGGAGAAGACTACCTTAAACATCATAACTGGCCAAATGGAAAAAGAAGTTACTAAAGCTCAGTGAAGGGAAAAAAAATAAATTAGAATGGAACTAATGAAATTAGCGACTATATGAGAAATCAAGAAACAACAAAACACCAGCAAAAATGAAAAAAAAAAAGTAGAAGACAATGTGAAATATCTCAGTGGAAAAATAATTGACCTGGAAAATAGATTCAGGAAAGATAATTTAAAAATTCTTGGACTACCTGAAAACCATGATTTAAAAAAAAAAAAGAGCCTGGACAGCATCTTTTAAGAAATTATCAAGGAAAACTGCCCCCATATTACAGAGGGTAAAATAGAAATTGAAAGAGTCCATTGATCATCTCCTGAAAGAGATCCCAAAATGAAAATTCACAGGAATATTATAGCCAAATTCCAGAGCTCCCAAGTGAAGGTGAGAATACTGCAAGCAACCGGAAAGAAACAATTCAAGTATCATGGAACCATTGTCAGGATAACAAAAGATTTAGCAGCTTCTATATTAAAGGATCAGAAGGCTTGAAATATGATATTCCAGAGAGAAAAGGAGTTAGAATTACAACCAAGGATCACTGACCCAGCAAATCTGAATACAATTCTTCAGGGGTAAAAATAGATATTCAATGAAATAGAGGACTTTCAAGCACTCCTCAAGGAAAGTGTACAGTGGAGGGGGAAGATGGGAGAGGTGGGGAGGGTGGAGTGAATGAACTCTACTCTCATCAAAATTGACTCAATGAGGGAATAAAATACACACTCAATTGGGTATAGAAATCTATCTTACGCTACAGAAAGTAGGAGGGGAAGGGATTAGAGAAAGGGGTGGTGATAGAAGGGAGGGTAAATCAGGGGAGAAGGTAGTCAGAAGTGAAACATTCTGAGGAGGGAAAGGGTGAAAGGAGTGAGGGAATAGAATAAATGAGGGGATAGGATTGAGGGAAATACATTCAGCAATCATAACTGAAAAAAAGTTTTGAAGCAAGTTTCTCTGATAAGGGCCTCATTTCTCAAACATATAGAAAACTAAGTCAAATTTATAAAAAATGAGCCATTTCCCAATTGATAAGTGATGAAAAGATGTGATCAGTTTTCAGATGAAGTAAACAAAGCTATCTATAGCCATAAGAGAAAGTGCTCTAAATTGCTATTGATTGGAGGAATACAAATTGAAACAATTCTGAGGTACTACCTCATACCTATGAGATTAGCTAATAGAGTAGAAAAGGTCAATGACAAATGTTGGTGGGAGTGTGTGGAAAATGAGACTTTAAGGAATTGTTGGTGGAGTTGTGAACTGATTCAACCATTGTGGAGAGTAATTCGCAACTATGCCCAAAGGGCTGTGAAACCATGCATACCCTTGGACCTAGCTATTAGGTTTGTATGCCAAAATAAATTTGAAAAAAGGGAAAGGACCTATATGAAAACAAATATTCATAGCAGTGCTTTTCTGGGGGCAAAGGATAGCTACTTAAGGGGATATCCATTAATTGGGGAATGGCTGAACAAATTGTGGTTATGTGATTGTGATGAGAATACTACTATCCTGTGAGAAATGCTAAGCAGGATGTTCTCAGAAAATCTGGAAAAACTTACAGGAGCTGATGCAAAGTGAACACACTGTGTACAAAGTAACAGCAGTATTGTTAGATGATCACCTGTGAATGACTTGGCTTTTCTCAGCAATACATGCAGGACAATTTTGAAGGATTTATGATGAAAAATGCTATCCATCCCAAGACAAAGAATTGATGGTGTCTGAAAACTGATTGAAGCATGCTTTTTTAACTTTATTTTCTTGGGATTTGGGGGGGTCTATGCTTTTTATCACAACGTGATTAATAAGGAAGTATGTTTTCATAATGACACATGTAATCTGTAAAAAATTGCTTACCTTCTCAATGGGTGGGGGCAGGGAGAGAAGAAGGAAGATAATTTGGAACTCAAAGTTTTAAAAACAAATATGAAATTTGAGTTTGCACATAATTGAGGGAAAATAAAGCAATAAATTTAAAAAAAAAAGAAATTAGATTTAGACCACCAGCTCACATTTTACACCACAATAAGCACCGAACAGATGTATGGCTTGGCTGTATAAAAGGTCATTGCAGCCAGCATGATCTCTCTCACAATGCTGCATGTGGATAGAGAAGACCATAGGTGAGAAGACAGCTTTGTATAATTGATATCAATTTAGAAGAGGTTGTCCATGAATAAAATCAATTAGTATTGCTAATATTAACTCAAGGAAATATTTCCAGAAACACATACACATTCACTTACCGGTAGTTAAATGTTAATAGTGCATGAAAAGGTAATTCTCAAAAGAAATGGAAGCTTATAATAACTATGTTTGGGAGAAAGGGTTGTTCCACCTCACTAATAATAAGAGAATTGGAAATAACAACTCCAACTCATATACATCAGACTAACAAAAATAATAAAATACAATTAAAAAAAAGAAAACATGATGCACTGATGTGCTTTCCCTGGCTTCCTTTAAGTCTCACCTAAAATCCCACCTTTTATAAGAACTCTTCCCCAACCCCTCTTAATTCAATACCTTCCTTCACTTAATTATTTTTTAAATATTTTTATTTACAGTTTTGAGTTACAAATTATTTCTTTCCCCCCTCCCTGAGACAGTAAGCAATCAGATAGCTTATACATGTGCAATTATGTAAAACATTTCCATATTCATCATTTTGTACAAGAACACTCAAATAAAAGGAAAAAGAAAGAAAGTTTAAAATAGCATGCTTCAGTCTGTATTCAAACAATATCAGTTCTTTCTCTTGAGGTGGATAGTATGCCTCATTATTAGTCCTTTGAGATTTTCTTAGATCATTGTATTGCTGAGAACAGCCAAGTCAGCCACAGCTGTTCATTGAATAATATTGTTGTTACTGTGTACAACATACTTCTGGTTCTGTTCATATCACTCTGCATCAGTTCATACAGGTCTTCTTTTTTTCGGAAATCATCCTGCTCATCATTTCTTATAGCACAATAATATTCCATTACATTCATATACCACAGCTTGTTTAGCCATTCCCCAATTGATGCATGTGCCTTTGATTTCCAATTCTTAATCAACAAAAAAAGAGCTGCTATAAATATATTTGAACAAATAAGTCCTTTTCCCTTTTTTTTTTTATACCTTTGGTGTATAGACCATGCAGTCGTACTGCTGGATCAAAGGTTATGCAGAGTTGTATAGCAATTTTGGCATTGTTCCAAATTGCTCTCCAGAATGGTTGGATCAGTTCGCCATTCCACCAAGAGTGCATTAATGTCCCAGTTTTCCCATATCCCCTGCAACATCCATTAGTTTCTTTTTTTTTTTCATAGTAGCCAATCTGGTAGGTGTGAGGTGGTACCTCAGGGATGTTTTAACTTGCATCTTTCTAATCAGCAGTGATTTAGAGCATTCTTTTCATATGATTATAGATAGTTTTGATTTCTTTGTCACAAAACTGCCTGTTTGTATTCTTTGACCATTTATCAAATTGGGGAATGACTTATATTCTTAAAATTTGACTTTGTTATCTATGTATTTAAGAAATAAGGCCTTCCTCAGAGATATTTGCTGTAAAACACTTTCCCCATTTTTCTACTTTCTTTAAATTTTGGTTGCATTGGTTGTGTTTGTGCAAAAACTTTTTAATTTTATATAATCAAAATTATCTATTTTGTATTATGTAATGCTTTCTATATCTTCTTTGGTCCTAAATTTTTCTTTTTTCAATAAAACTGACATAAACTAGTCCATACCCTCTTCATTTACTTATGGTATCACCCTTTATGTGTAAATCATGTACCCATTTTGACCCTATTTTGCTGTATGGTGTGAGTCTATGCCTAGTTTCTGCCATAATGTTTAGAGTATTTTTTTCATATGATTATAGATACCTTTGATTTCTTTGTCACAAAACTGCCTGTTTTTGATGACTTTTTGTTCCGAAAGCTTAAATCTTTGGGTTTATCATATACTTATTACTATAGTCACTTACTGTATTTCAACTTGTACCTAATCCATTACCCTGATCCACCACTATATTTTTTAGGCAGTACCAGATTGTCTTGATAATTACTGCTTCATAATACAGTTTGAGATCTGGTAGAGCTAGACTACCTTCTCTCAGATATTTTGTTTTCATTGATTCCCTTGACATCCTTGAGCTTTTGATCTTCCAGAAGAATTTTGTTATTATTTTTCTAGCTCTATAAAATAATTTTGATAGGTTGATTGGTATGGCACTGAATAAATAGATCCACTTAGGAAGAATTATGATTTTTATTACATTGGCCTGACCTACCCATGACCTTTGCTTAATTATTTCCTATCTATCCTTCCTGTAGCTTGTTTTGTACATATTGGAGCAATGGTTGGAACAATGGATATAGCACCAGGCCTGCAGCCAAGAAGATCGGAGTTCAAGCTGGGCCTCAGACACTTGCCAGCTGTGTAACACTGGCCAAGTCACTTAATGTCTGTCTACCTCAATTTCCTCAGCTGTAAAAATAGGTGTAATAGTAACAATCCCCCCCCCCAGTGTCACTGAGGATCAAATGCGATCATCTTTGTGAAGTGTGTGGCACAGTGCGAGCACACAGTCAGCCATGAGTTCTGTGCTTATTAGTTTGCATGGTGTCTTCCCTCCTAGAGGGCAAGAACTGCTTTCCATTCTTCTTGTGTCCTCAGCACTTCAAACTGTGCCTGGCCCTCAGTAAATGTTAATTGATTGACTGAAGGATGGCAGATACAATACTATACTGTCAGTGGAGCTGCACAGCGATCCACCCAATTTGAAAGAAATTTGGAGCAATATAAAAAAAAAGGCGCTACACTGTGCATTTCCTTGAAGTGGTGCCACTAAATCAAGTCACAAAGAGATCAAAGACAGAGGAAGGATGCACCTTGTTGCAAAGAATGCTGGGAGCCCATTAAACTGAGGAAAGCTATGACAAGTTGTGTAAAGAAAGAAAATGGAATAGTATTTTGTTGTAATAGTACACTGCAGGGATGCCCAGATCCGTGGCGGATTTCATGAACCAGTGTAGAATTGAAGTGATGTACAGCAATAAAAATATTTGTGCAATGATGCAAACATTCTAAAGGCAAACTGCATTGCCAGACACACGGCCTCTGCTTGGTGCAATGACTGCCATTACCCCAAAGACAATGGCTTAAGCCTAAAGACAGCAGAGTAGAGCCAGGATGGGCAGACTGCCGCCTAAGCACCACATCCGGCCTCTTCCCAATGAGCTTGGGATGTTTTGGGTACTTGTAAATATAATGCATCTTAAATGCATCTGTAATACTCCTGGCCACTCACTGTACAACAGGTGGTGGCTTCTGGATTTGGCAGTTTGCCAACCCCAAGACTAAAGGCACAGAAAGAGAAATACATTTTTACTGTCACTGCAAGCATGCATTTATTTCCTATAGTTATACTTATTGGTAACAAAGACTGACTTTGGGGTGGGTGGGAGCTACACCGGAGGTAACTGGGGAAATTGGCAGGAGTGTGATACTGGAAATAGGAAGAAAAGAGTGTTAATGAATTATTAAAAACAGAAAGAAGAGAAATAAAGGGGCTTGGCAACTGACAAATGAGGGTGATGTTGGAACTGCTGTGTTCAATTTGAATATGCTAAAAAGTAAAGCTGTATATGATCTAGATTCATACAGAGAGAGCTGGAGAGTGGCATGCAGAGTTCTCTTTTTGTGTTCTTTTTGATTTTAAAATATTATGTATTTTTTACATTTTTCTCTTTCTAAATTGAGTAGCAAATCCTCTCCCTTCCTCCCAACCCTCCTCCACCCACTGGGAAGGCAAGCAAAATGATATTAATTATACATGCAAAGTCATGCAAAACATATTTCCAGATTAGCCATATCAGAAAAAAAGAAGAAAAAAGTGAGGAAATTATACTTCAATTTGCACTGAAAAGTTCATCAGTTCTGTCTCTGGAGGTGGATGGCATTTTATTTTATCACGAGTCCTTCGGAATTGTCTTGGATCACTGCATTCATCAGAGTAGCCAAGGCTTTCACTTTTGACCTTCATTACAACATTGCTGCCACTGTTCCCAATAATCTCCTAGTTCTTCTCACTTTGCATCAGTTCATAGAGGTGTCACCCTTTTTTCCTGAAACCACCCCTCCTCATTACTCCTTATAGCACAATAATATTCCATTACAATCGTAAACAACTTGTTCAAATATTCCCTAATTGACAAGCAGCTCCTCAGTTTCCAAACTTTTCTCATCACAAAAAGAGCTACTACATTTTTGTAAATATAGATCCTTTCCCTTTTTTAATCCCTTTAGGATACAAACCTATTAGTGGTAGAAAATGCTGGGTCAAAGAGTATGCACAGCTTTATAGCCTTTTAAGTATAGTTCCAAATTGTTCTCCAGAATGGCTGGAACCAGTTCACAGCTCTACCAACAGTGCATTAATGTACGTATTTTCCCTCATCCATTCCAGCATTTTTCATTTCTAATGACCATAAGGTGGTGCCTCATAGTTGTTTTAATTTGCATTTCTCTAGTCAACAGTAATTTAGAGCATTTTTTTGTATGGCTATAGACAGCTTTGAGTTTTTTAATGAAAATTATTTGTTCATAGTTTTAACCATTTATCTCTGGGGGATAGATTTTATGTACACACACACACACACACATATATATATATACATACATATATATACATATTCACACATATATAAATGTGTATGTGCATGTATATGTATGTATATATAAATGTGTATGTGTATATATATGCATGTATACATATACACAGAGATATAGAAATAATGAGGCCTTTATCAGAAAAACTTGCTGCATTTTTCTTATACTACTTTATGCATATGGTAACTTTTCGTAGAATTGCCCTGAGTATCTCTTTTAATTACTTGTATTTTTGCTTTTTCTGATATCATGATTTCTACCCCTGCCTTTTTTGCTTCAGTTGAAGAATGTAGCCCTTTATTTTAACTCTGTGCATGTTCTTCTGTTTCAGGTATGTTTCTTATACACAGCATATTGTTGGATTCTCGTTTCTAATCCACTCCGCTATCTGCTTCCATTTTGGGGGTGAGCTCCTCCCATTCCCATTCATAATCACGGTGTTGTTCCCTCCACCCTAGTTTCTTCTGTTTATCCTTCTCTCTCTCTGTTTTTTTATCATGTCCCTCCTCAAAAGTCTGTTTCGCTTCTGACTACTACTCCCATTAATCCACCCTTTCTCCCTATAACTTTTATCCTCTTCTCCTCTCATTTCCCTATTATTTAATACATACATATACACATTCTTCCCTCTTTGAACCAATTACGAGAGTGAAGTTCAAGTTTTGTCCACCACTCTCCACTTTTTACCCTCCATTATTAAAAGTTCTCCTTTCATGTGAGAAAAAGTTCCTTATTCTATGTCTTCCTTTCCTCTGCTCCTAGTGCATCCTTTTCTGTCACTCCATTAATTTTTTTTGGGGGGGAGATCAACCCCACCTAAGCAACTCACACTCATACCTCTTCTAATTGTCCTAATAATGATAAAATCCTTAGGAGTCATACAATGAACCTTCCCATATAGGAATGCAAATAGTTTCATGTTATTGAGTTCCTGAAAAATTACTTTTTCATATTTATCTGTTCATGCTTCCCTTGAGTCTTGTGTTTGAATTTCAAATTTTCAGTTTATCTCTGCTATTTTTCTTCTCACAAATGTTCAGAAGTTTTCTATTTCAATAAAAATCCATTTTTTCCTTCTGTAGGATTATACTCAGCTTTGCTGGGTAGGTTATTCTTGGTTGTAATCCTAGGTTTTTTTTTCCTTTCCAGAATGTCATATACTGAGCATATATTTTCGATCTTTTAATTTGGAAACGACTAAATTTTTTGTGATTGTGACCGTGGCTTCATGATATGTGAATCCTTTCTCGCTGTTCACAGTATTTTCACATTGAAGTGGAAACTCTCTAATTTGACTGTAATGTTCATGGGAGTTTTCATTTGGGGATCTCGCTGAAGAGGTGATCAGTTGCTGTTGTTGCTGAGTTGTTTCAATAGCATCTGACTCTTCATGACCCATTTGGGGTTTTCTTGGCAAAGATACTTGAATGTATCATTGGATGGAATGGTGTGCCATTTCCTTCTCCACTTTGCTTTACAGATGAGGATACTGAGGCAAACAGGGTTAAGTGATTAGCCCAAGGTCACACAGCCAGTTAAGTGTTTTAGGCTGGATTTGGACTGAGGAAGACAAGTCTCCCAGACTTTAGGCCTGGCACTCTTTCCACTGTGCCACCTAGCTGCCCATGCGGATCTTGTATCAGTAGAATCTTTCAATTTCTGTTTTACTCTCTGGATCTAAGGTATCTGGGCCATTTTCCTTAATAATTCTTTAAATTTGATGTCTAGGCTTTTATTATTATGACTTTCTGGAAGTCCATTAATTCTTAAATTATTTCTCCTTAATCTATTTTCCCAGGTCAGTTTTTTTTTTCTGATGAAATATTTGACACTTTCTTCTTTTCATTCTTTTTTATTTTTATTTCTCATGCAGTCGTTAGCTTCTACTTGCCAATCCTAATTTTAAAGAAATTATTTCCTTCAAAATTAAAATGACTCAGAGATACCACATCACATGTATCAGATTGGATAACATGACAAAACAGGACAATGATAAATGTTGGAGAAGATGTGGGGAAATCAGACCACTAATGTATGCTTAGTGGAGTTGTGAACTGATCCAATCACTCTGGAGAGCAATTTGGAAGTATTCCCAAAGGATTATAAAATTGTGCATACCCTTTGATCTAGCAATACCACTTCTAGGTCTGTATCTCAAAGAGATCATAAAAACAGGGAAAAGACCCACATGCACAAAAACATTTATAGCAGCTCTTTTTGTGGTAGCAAAGAATTGGAAATTGAAGGGATGCCCATCAATTTGGGAATAGCTACACAAATTGTGGTATATGAATGGAATAAAATGCTATTGTGCTATAAGAAATGATGAGCAGACAAACTTCAGAAAATCCTGGAAAGACTTGGATGCTCTGATGCTGAGTGAAGTGAGCAGAACCAGAAAAACATTGTACAGAGTAACAACTACATTGTTCAATGACTAACTTTGATGGACTTAGCCCTTCTCAGCAATGCAAGGATATAAGACAGCTCCAAAAGACTCATGACGGAAAATGCTGTCCACATGCAGTGAAAGAACTTGGGAGTCTGAATGCGGATAGAAGCACACTATTTGCTCTCCTTTTTCTATATTATTTTTTTTTATTACTTCATTCTCATGGTTCCTCCCATTAGTTCTAACTGTTCTTTATATCATGACTAATAGGAAAATATGCTTAATATGAATTTATAAGTAGAGCCTATATCAGATTGCATGCTGTCTTGGGGAGAGGAAAGGAGAGGGAGGGAGAGAAAATTTAAAACTCAAAATATTATAGAAATGAATGTTAAAAACTAAAACCAAATAAATTATAAAAAAAAAAAGAAATTCTTTGCTTCAGTGAGCTTTTATGCTTCTTTTTCCACTTGGCCAATTTTATTTTTTAAGGAACTCTTTTATTCTTTTATTCAATAAATATTTGTGCCTCTTTTACAATTAGGCCATTAATCATTTTAAGCTAGTTTATTTTCTTCAGCATTGTGTATGTGTTCATGTGCCTTTTCTTTTAATCATGCTGTTAATTCACTTTTCATAATTTTCTTGCATCACTCTCATTTGTTTTCTCATTTTTTCTCAACCACACATCTCTTTCTTTAACTCTTTCAAGAATTCTTGTTTTGCTTAGGTCCAATTGCTATTTACTTTGAGGCTTTGCTTGCAGCTATTTTAAATATTGTTATCTTCTTCTGAGGTTATGTCTTGTTTTTCTCTACCAGTAGAGTAGCTTTTTACTGTCAACTTCTTTTTTTTTTTCCTCTTTGCTCATGTTCCAGTCCGTTTTTGATTTTGAATTTTATGTTAAAGTCCCCTAGGGCTATGTTAAAGTCTACCTGGGATGGGAAAGCACTGTCCCAAGTTTCAGGCTTTTTCATACTGTTGTTTTCAAAGCTGTCTCTGGGGGACCACAAGTTTTTATTGATTGCAAGTGATGTGATCTAGGGAGAGGTGTGGTCACCACTCTCCTGATCTGTGCTCTGGACCTTTACCTAACAAGGGACTTTGTTCCCATGCAGTCATAAATGCTTGCACTTTTCTTTGCTGTGAACAGGGCACCCGCTTCCTTCTGTCCAACTGCAATCACTCCTGTCTGCCCTGGAACTATGACCCAGAACTGTGTAAGAGTAGGAGAGTTGCCAATCAATGCCAGCTACACTAGTGAAAGTAAACAGTTAGGGTAATCTCTTTCTGACCCGTTCTCTGACTACCTTACCATCTCTAGGCTGACAGCTACCAAAGATACTCTTGTCACTGTTATGCTCACATCCACGATCCACCGTTTGTGCTGTTTCTATATGTGCTCTGGACAGGCCCCCAGCCTAGTGCCACAGATTGCTCCTGCTGACCTCCTATGTTGTTTTAAGTTGGAAAAATGGCTCAGTCTGACCTTTTGTTGACTCTGCTGCTCCAAAATTTGATGTAATGGGTTATTTTAAAGTTATTTGGAGGAGAACATTGGGAGAATTCAGCTGAGTGGCTTCCTATACTCTATCAACTTGCTCCACCCTCATGTTCTTTATATAAGGAAATACTCCTTTAAAAAAATTCAAGGTTTTAAAATATATTTTATCTTATTAAATATTTCCTAATTACATGTAAAAAAAATTAACATTCTTTTTTCTTTAATTTTGAGTTCCAAATTTTATTCTTCCTTTTTGTCCCTCTACCACCCCTTAAGAAGGGAAGCAATATATCAATTATACATGTGAAGTGGTGTAAAATATATTTCCATATAAGCCATGTTGCAAACAAATGCTCACACAAGCAACAACAATAAAAAATAAAAAAAATAATAATATGCTTCAATTTGCACTCAGATTTCATCAGTTCTCTCTGGAGGTAAATAGCATTTTTCATCATACATTCTTCAGAATTGCCTTGCATCATTTTCTTGATCTGAGCAGCTAATCTTTCACATTTGATCATCACTATAATATTGCTGTTACTATATTCAATGTTCTCCTGGTTCTGCTCACTCCACTTTGCAACAGTTCACATAAATATTTCCAAGTTTTTCTGAAATCTCCTGCTCATTTTTTACAATACAATAGCATTTCATTATATTCATATACTGCAGCTTGTTCAGCCATTTCCCTAACTGAAGGGCATTGTCTCAATTCCCAGTTCTTTGCCACCACAAAGTAGCTGATATATTTTTGTACAAATAAATCCTTCCTCCTCTCCTTTTTTTAAAAAAAATTTCTTTGCAATATAGACCTAGTACTGGTATTGCTCAGGCAAAGGGTAGGAACAGTTTTACAGCCCTTTGGTTGTAGTTCCAAGTTGTTCTATAGAATTTTTGGATCAGTTTACAATTCTACCAAAAGTGCATTAGTATCCCTATTTTCCCACTCTTACTACAGCATTAGTTATTTTCTTTTCTATCATGTTACCCAATTTCCTACATGTGAAATCTCAAAGTTGCTGTAATTTCTTCTTCTGAAAGTTGCCTGTTATTTTTATAAATTTGGCTTGGTTCACTCTGTGTTTGACAAACGTCTTTATCAGAGAAATGTGCTATAATTTCCCCATTTCCTGTTTTCCTTTTAATTTCTGCTGCGTTGGCTTTGTTTATGCATTGATCAAATTATCCATTTTACTTCCTGTTATCTTCCCTATCTCCTGTTCAGTCACAAACCCTTCCTTTATCCAAATATTTGACAGGTACCTTTTTTTCTGCAATCTCCTTAAGATGTCACCTTTTATGTCTAAATTATTCACTGATTTTTGACCTTATTATGATATATATTGTGAAATATTAGTCTGTGCTGCCAAGTCTATAATAATAAAAAGGTATTAAAAGAGAAATCTCAGGACTGTGTGTGAATACACTAATTTTCAATGACTACTACTCAGCAAGCCACTGCTGATGCTTGTAGATGTGTTTAAGTTTGGAAAGTGCTTGACACAGAGCATCTCATTTAACTTTCCCAATTCTTTAACTCAAGTGTTAATAGCCATTGTCTACAGATTAGGGAGTTAGGCTGAGAGAAGTTAAATTACCCAGAGTCACACAGCTAGGAACTGGGTCATGATTTGCATTCAGGTCTTAGAAATCCAAGTCTGGTGATACTCTGGTCCCTACACCAAGTCCCCCTAATGAAAAAAAAAAGTGTATTAGTAAGAAATATTTTTTTTTAATTAGAATGTGTTGTTTAAAGACAACGCCCAGGTGATGTTTTATTGGCTTCAATTGAGTTTCGATTACTCTATGTGGTTGAAGGTAATGAAGTGCAAGACTTGGAGTGAAGACAAATGGCTTCAATGTTTGGCTCTGCCATTTCCTTGTGGTGTGACCTTGGGCAAGTCACTTCAACTTCATTTTATCGGCCTTATCTATGACATGATGAGGTTGCACGGCATCAATCTTGAATCGTTCTGTCCTTAAAGTTCTTCGATGTAAACCTTTTAAAATATTCTATGAATATTCTAATTTTTTTTCCCAAAGAATTCAGACTTGTCCAGTTTTCTTCCCAAATTAGTAAGCTGTACTTTCTGTATTACCCAAGGGCTATGTTAGAAATTCATGATCCCTGCAAAGTTGAGCCTAAGCCTTGCCACATAGCCAGCCCAGAATCTTGCTTCAGTAAGTAGAGGCTTCAAACCTCCTTCCCTAGGGACACATTCCAACAGATTGAAGACTTGGGTTCCTTCTCCTTAAGATAGCACATTTCTTCTGTGCCATATGGACAGTTGTAAACCAAAAAACACCATCCACCTAACTGCTGCTCCCTAGAGCACTGCCCCAGCCAAATTCTTTCTAACATAAGAAGTGGTTATTTCATTTGAGCATTTGTTTTTACCCCTGAAACTATTTTTAATCCATGACAGGGTCAACAATGAACTTCATGGGCACTAAGTGTCTTTAATAGCCTCTTGAAAGGCCTGTGATTAATTCTTTCTAGTAGCTGGGAGACAGGGAACCATCCCTTTCTGTACTCCCTTCTCCCTTCTCTCATTTTTTCTTGTAGTGACCGCAATCTCACTACATATGTCCAGTGTCACCACAGCCTAATGGATGTGAAGATGTTTAACCACACTGAGTTGGTTTCTGTCACTTTGAAGCTTACAGACTAAATCAGAGATCATTAAAAGACACAAAAAAGAGAACCAAAGTGGGATGGGATGCTGTTTGATGGTGTCATCATCTTTGCTGGGATGTGGGTATAGTTTACAGAAAAGGGATGGAGTAGCCAGCCTTACTTGTCTTTGTCTGGCTATCGGGCATCCTAGGGATGGAGTATGTATGGCAGCTGAAGAAATGTATCACAGGACTGAGTGACACAAGGACCCCTGGAGAGCCAATGGATCCATGGGGCTCAATCCATGCACTTCCTAGTTCAGAAAACAGGCCATGCAGGGACACAGATGGCCTATGCCTGCACAGGCATCAGGACAGAGCTGTTTTCCAAATGAGGTCTCTTGGCTGCCGAACCACTGCTCCTCCCAAGCCATCACACCGCAAGGGATTTTTCACAGAAACTCAGATGGTCACAATCTAAATCTCAAGAATCTAGTCAAAGATTCCCTTCAAGGGACCTGACCATGAATTCCCTCTAAGACACTGGGAACTGAAGGTGATATGATCTCTCCTTGCACTGTTATGAAGAGAAGGCCTATTCACTTCTGAAGTGCCATTGTCTTCTGTTGGGCTACTCTCCTTATTAGGTGTATCTTCTGCATTGTCACCCCATGTTTGAGGAGGAAACAAGCTTAAGGGGTGCATCTTCATATCTGAAAAGCTATCGCACTGAAGAAATAATGGACTTGTTCTCATAGGCCAGAGAGGACAGGATTAGAAGCTGTGGAGTGAAGATACAAAGAGAGTAATTTAGACTGGACTCCAGCAATGATTTCCTAATAGGGAGAGCTGTCCCAAAGTGGGAAGGCTTGTCTCAGGAGGCAGTGGCTTTCCCTTCCTTGGAGGACTTCAAGCAAAGGGGGACAATGAGTGTTCAGGCATGTGGCAGAAGGGATTCATTCTGGGAGTGAAGTGTACTAGACATATTCCAAGGCCCCTCCACCTCTTGGATTTAGGTGGTTTGGGGAATTATTGCCTCATGGCAGCTTCTACTCATCATTTATGGATTTGCTGCCAAGTACCAAGCAGAACACATCTCATCCCTTCTCCACACAAAGGAAGCAAATAAGTACATATTAAGTGTCAACTATGTGTTAGGGCACCATGCCAACCACTTTACAAGATGTTATTTCATCCTCACACCAACTCTGGCAGGTAGACAATATTGTTATCCATATTTTGCATTTAAGGAAACTGAGATAGACAGAGGTTGAATAACTTGCCCAGAGTAACACAGATAGTTAATGTCTGAACTGAGACCTTTTTGCCTTGAGGCCCAACACTCTGTCCAAAGCCCAACATCCCTTTAATAAGGCAGCTACCCGGGCCCCACTAATAACAATGTTATCATCAGCATCATCATGTTAATTTGTAAAATGTCCCCTGTTGCTTCATCTGCTTCTTGTATGTCCTATTGTCTGTTTTTTTTTTTCCCATCATGATCATGTTCTACATGGGATGTGTGCCTCCTTGGCTACATCTCTCCTAAAATATGGAACACACAATGAACGTGATGTTCAAGGTGTGATCTGGTCAGGACAGAGGCCAACGAGCCTCTCTCATTTTGGATGCTGGAACTCCGCTGGAATCCTCCTCCTAAACTAATCCTGCACCCCTGCTCAAGACTGTTATGCTCCAGAGGGCAACTAGTTCTGGCATTCAGCTAACTGTTCTACCATCAAACTCACAGCTCTCTTTGTCCGAGCAATGAGCATGAGAGATTTTATCAAATTTGTCCACAGTGATGGGGAAAGAGGAAGAGTGAGGCATGAAGAAGACTCCAAAAGGATTCCAAGATTCAATTCTGGGACACTGAAGCTCAAGGGAGAATGAAGGAACAGTCCTCACCCACACAGTGCTTCCAAGTCTTTCAACTTCTCCACAAGTCCCCGGGTAGTTAGGATTTCACTCTTATTGCCATTTTCTAGCTGGAGAAACTTAAGATGGGGAGTTTGGGCGGCTTGGCCAGGCTCGTATCGCTTGTGTCGTAGCCAGGATTCGAACTCAGGACCTCTACTCCCCTTCTCCCATCACACAGTATATGACTTCATTTACCTTTATAGAAACGATGCTTGAGCCCAAAGAAAGAAGTAAGGATAGAGAGGGTGAGATTGAGAATGAAGGAGGGAGACAGGGAGGGACAGAAGGAAATGGGGAGAGAAAGAGACAAAAAGAAAGATAGAGATAGGGATAGAGAGAAAAAAGAGACAAAGGCAGAGACACACAGCCATGAGGAACATAACTTCTCATACATCAGAACAAAAGAAGCTAATAATTGGAGGCTAGACTAACAAAGTAGAATGAGGAGTGAGCTGACAGGAAAAAGAACACAAAATCAATACGACGAGAGCACAAGGACAGGGTGTTCAGATACAGAGGGTGTCCACAGCGTCACAAACTGCAGAGAGGTCAGGTAGGATGAATACTGAAGCAAAACAAAATGAACACATTTGATTTGGTGCTTAAGAGCAATTGGGTGCTAACAGAGAGCTTGTTCCCCTGTACAGTGGACTTTGCTGCTCATTTTGACCTTATTGAATCTGCTTCCAAACACTGGATATAGGGAGCCCATGATGTGACATTTGTGACATGTGGAGCCACTCTAGAGACCCTCAGGCATTTTCCCCAGGAATCAGTTCAGTGTAGTTACTTGAATATAAAACATAAAAACAAAGGCATCAATAGTCTGTTGCCCATTCTACTGTTCCTCAACACCAGTGCTGCTATTGAGGGAAGCCATCCATGGGATCCATTTAGATGCCTTCTCCCTCTCCTGACTGACCAGGGCTCAGATGTCACTATTAATACTGTCTGCAGGGCACTGAGCACTAAGGTAGTGCCAGGCTGCCTTCTCAAACTCTTGCACTTTAAAAAAGAAAGGAAGGTAACATGGTAGAAAACTCTTTTGTTGTTGCTTCTCAGAATTAATTTGGAAAATCATGCCAAGAGCCCTGGATGAATCATAGTGGACAGGGGAAGGTAGTAACACATGACACATGAGAACAGAGAGAAATCAGGCTGATATACCATCACATCCATGCCTGGAAAGGAGGTCAGTATGATGGCAAGAGAGAACCCAAGGGCTCCCTTGGCATCTTGTCAATGTCCACAGATATAGAGGAAAGTTCCCAGGTTGGAGATCTATGGTTGGCTTGAGGTGTTTAACGGTAGACAAGGACAAAGCACATGCAAAGTTGTGGATGCTTATGCTACATACCACTGAAGGGAGCCCACCCAGATAAGATCAAAGCTCCAAGGAGTTACTGAGATACGTGACTTCTCAGAGGCAAAGGGGATGTTTGGAAGAGTCATGCCATTGCAGATTCTATCAAGTTGGTTCCTGCCCACACCATAAAAAGTAAACACATCCCCCTATAATAAATTTGGTTTCTTGTTGTTCAGACATTTTCAGTGTGTCTGACCCTTTCTGACCCCAGTGGGGTTTGTTGTGGCAAAGATACTAGAGTGGTTTTCCATCCCTAATTGGGCTCATTGCAAAGATAAGGAAACTGAGGTAAACAGGATTAAGTGACTTGCCCAGAGTCATACAGCTGGTAAGCATCGGAGGTTGGATTTGGACTCAGGTCTTCCTGACTTCAGACCAGCACTCTATCCACAGCATCATCTAGCTGCCTGGACACAAAAAATGGGTAATGTCATATGGATGGTGGCTGCTAGTTGACAGGAGTAGGGGATGAGCTGTTGAAACATTTCCTGATTTTTTTTTTTGTGCACAGTAGCTGCACCCATGCTCCAAACACCTTCAGCTTCAGCACACATGTATCCCTGAATGACCTGCACTAGCTCTTATGGGCCCTTTGGGATCTGTAGAGGCAAATAATTGGGGGACCATCTCATTGAGTTAAAAATTTTTTTTTATTAAAGTGGGCTTATTTCCAGACATTACTTTGTGAAAGGGGAAAAAACCAAAACCTTCTTGTACTATACCCAGATGGACAAAGTCACCACTTGTTAGCTGAGGGGGATTCCCTTCTCTGATTGACCATCTGCACCAGAACAAGAGGAGGAAACAGGCGACAGATATCCATCCGTATTGTAAGAGTCTCCTGGGAATCAAAGACGTCTTTGCAAATAGAGTTGTGCTAAAATATTTACACATAAAATGAAACTAGCAGATTTCAGCTCTACACACATTTTGTGAGAAAATAAAATGAATCAGGAAGATTTGATGGCTTAACCACAAGGGAGAAGTTGTTTTTATCCACAAAATAGACTACACGTGGGATATTTCCAGTATGATGTATCTGTTTCTTTGAAGAGCTCTTAGGTAAAGATGCCTGCACCCCGAGCTCAGGACCCTATCTGCTGTCCCACACTGCCCTTGTGCTCCCCTGACTGGCTGGGTTTCTGTGGTGATGGCAAGGTACCAGAAGGACCCAAGTCAATGCTTCCATCCCTAAAATGATCTATAGTTATCCTAAAGGCTTCCACGAAAGTGTCCAAACCAAACTGAAGAAAAATGGTCCTTGACCCCCTAAAGAAATCAGTTCCTTTCCTACTGAGCTTCTAAAACTCAATGTTTCCATCTGGTGTAAGGGCTTTTCCTGTGCTCTTGGTCAAACTTCAGTAAAACCTGCCATCTAAAGAATTTGCCAAAGGGGCCTACAATGAGTCAGAAATTTCTAGCTCTGCTGGATCAGGCAGCAGAACAAGGTGGGGGGAGAAGGGAAGGTCTGAGGGGGGCCTTCTCAGAACAAGAGTACTGCCTTCATTCCTCTTCTCCTGTGTTGTGGGAAGGGTGACAGCCTGAAGGAAGGGAGGTTCCATTGTCCATGGTTGGTATGTACCAGCATCCTCTCATTCACTGCCACAAATAAATCTCAATAATAAGAGAACTGGAAGGAAAATCAAAAAAAGTTCATAAATTCAGAGAAGGTAGCTGAAGAGAGATGAGTTAGTTCCTTGGTCAAGGAAAGGAATCTACAGAGAGCCATAAGGGGTGGGGGGTGGATGGAGAGCCTTATAGCCTGAAACCTGGGAGCTGAGGGTGACCAGAGAAGGGGCTTTTAGGGCTAGATTTAGATATAGGTTCACTTCAACTCTTCTAAGAGTAACTCTGGGTCATTCTGAATCATCACAATTATCATCATCATCATCATCATCATCATTGTGTTCTTTGTACATGAACATGTCCAAGATGGCGCAGGCCTCCTTACCCTCACTCCTCTCCCAGCTGCTCCTGACTTTAACCATAGACGTTCTCCATAGGACCAGGAGGCTGCAGCCAAGGATCTTAACCTCCCCTCCCGCTTTGGTTTTCCAGTTGGCTTTTCTTTGTCATCTTTCCCCATCACAGCACAAGCTCCTTGAGGTCAGGGACTGGTCTTTTTTTGCTTGTATTTGTATTCCCAGGGTTTTTAATATGATGTAGGATATGTGTATCTATATCCACACATCCCTGTTGACATCTGCACACAAACATGGATTTGTTTTATTTTTCAGAATTTCTATTGTCATTTTTTTAATGTTATGGAAGTGGTTAATAATTTATATTTCTTTTATTTTCCATCAGTTAAACTCTCTTCAATGGTGGAGGCCAGATTATCAGTCTTGCAGATTCTCAATTGGCTGAAATTGCTAAAATTAAGAATTCTTTTTTTTGTTAGGCTTTGTAACATTATTAGGGTATTGATGTCCATCCCCACCACCTACGGAGACTCATGTTTTAGAGTTGTCATGGTTCCTCATGAAAGACCACTGCATGGATGGTTGGGCCAAGGAGGGGCTGCTTTTGGCCATGGATAACTCTTCACTGAGAGGCTTGCCTGGTGTGATGATGAAGAATCCTTTAATTAGCTGCTGATCTGGATGAGCCGATGACCCAGAGCTTTTCAAAGAGAATCACACTTCCTGCTGTGGCCTCTGGCCTGAGGTTCTCCAGATGACAGTACTGTAGGACTGGGTGAGTGGAATACTGCGTATGTCTCTATCCTTGTACCACGGCGACCATGTGGAACATGGATTAACCTAGGCTGGCTTATACTAGGACACCCTGGTGGTCCACACCCTTTTAGATTTGCTTCCTTCTGGTCTTAGGCAAATGAGTATCCAAAGAGGGAGGTGTCCTGAGGACCTTGTGACTTTGGGAGCTGACATCATTAGCTCCACTGAATGGCAGTAGGGGAAGTTTTCTAGAGTGGCAGGGGATTAAAGGAGGAACGATTCACAAGGTCAGCTGCTGTAAATACAATCAAGCTTGGTTGTATAATTGGACAGTTACCAGTAAGGTCAACAGCAGACTTCCAAAGGATAGTATTCTAAGGGATATAAGAATCATCCTTATTTGTAAGCATATTTATGACCTATTACTAAATTCCATTCTAATCATTCTGTTGAGGTACACTGTGATTCTTTCTATGCTCAATATCTCTTTTTTTTGAGTAGGAATTTGAAATAAATAAACAAACAAACAAACAAATAAATAAATAAATAAAGCTTTTCTAGTTGTTTCCACTCCACTGAGGCTTCAGTCACTCCTTCTCTTTCTTCCCAGTGCCCCTTGGATGGGGAAGGGGATTATCTTGTATCTTCTAGTAAAGTTATCTCCACAAGGTGGGGTAGTGATTAATGATGTAAATATTTGTGAAAATAGAGAGTCACTATTGACAGAAAAGAATGCTGAATGAATCCATGGATAAAAGAAATACATTTATTGCATGTTTATTAGGTCCCAAAGCCTGTGCTAAATCCTAGAAATACAAATATAAAAGCCAAGCCAATCCTTGGCCTCAGGAAATTTCTATTGTAATACCAAAAGGGGAGTTGTGGCCTCAGAGGGACTGTTTGGTACAGAAAGTTCCTGAGATGGAGAGAGGGAACACAGGAAGACAGAGTGACACACCAAGGATCTCAATGGCCCAGAGACATTTAGAAACTGGACACACTTGAATAAGCTGGGAAATGTCAACGTGTCTAGAGTCACTTTGGACCTAGAGATTTTACTCAGAAAGAGCCATAAGAGTTTCCTGGGGGTGGATAAGAAAGCAATGGAGCCTCAGTGAAAGAAGAGCCATGGAGCAGGGAGGAAGACAGGCAGCTGGTCCTCTCCCCTGCTTATGAGTTATGGGTTCCTCACACTGGAAGAGGCCTCCCCCAGCTTGTGCTCCCCAATCTCCATTTGCAGTGAGAAACCCTAAGGCCCACTGACTCTAGGTGACTTGTCCAGGGTCACACAGGAGGTCAGGATCAGAGATGGAATTGGAACTCAGCTGTTCCCATTGCAGAGCCAAAGTCATTTCCACTGTGCTGTGCTGGGGGAGTTATAAACCCCACCTTTGATCCTTGCAGGGACTCTCTTTGGGATAGTCTTCTAAGGTCCAGGAACAGCACACTTTTCTATGGAGGTGGCCAAGTGCAAGGAGGTGGATATTATAAGAAGCTTAAGTTATTTCCTCTTGGTCTGTGCTCCTCCTGAGGAAAAACTGTAAATTGGCAGAATCTCTTATTGCCCAACAAAGATGGATGGAATCCAAGCGAAAAAGGACAAAAGCTTGGTGACTGATTATCTATGGGCTAGATGGGAATCTTTATGTTTCTTCTACTAGATAAATCCTTGTCAGCTATGTGACCCAGGGAAAGCCATTTAAATTCCATCTGCCTCAATTTGCCCAACTGTAAAACAGGTATAATAATAGTACTTACTTTCCAGGGTCTTTGTGAGGATCAAATAAGATCCTATCTGTGAAGTGCTTAGCCTAGTGTCTAGTATATAGTAAGTGCTTAAAAAATACTTGAGCATGAGTATTTTAAAGGAAGTTGATGGTCAACTTTTAGCATCATGTACTAATGCCCTCAAGTACCACCTTTCTAGGGAAAATAGGGTAGGGCAATGAGACAGAGAGAAGACATTATGTGCCTCCTAATGTACCCAAGGCCCTGCAATTGAGTATAATCTGTCAGAACAATTGGCCCTCTCATTTCTCTTGGCAGTATAATACATGGGCATGCCTCATGCTTATGTCCAATTGCATTCTATTAGCCTTTCTCTTTTAAGTCTTTTCTATTAATACAACATAATTACAAAACATTTAAAAAATGAAGCCTTTTCTTAATGGAGCCTAGTGAGGTAATGAAACATTTTGATTGTCCAACACAATCTTATCAAGGGATCAAAGTATGGGACTATCTACACATGATTAGATACTCAACTTAAAAAAAAATAAATCATTTGTGATTCCCTTATTTTGTCTCTAAATAATTGGGTTTTACTGCTAGTTTAGCAGGATTTCCTTCAATTGAAGCATGGATCATTTGGATGTCAAGCTATGTTGCAGACACAGCCTGAGCAAGGATGGATCCATGAGGCATGAGCCTGATAAGGCTCTTCCAAGTCTTCACTCCAGGAAGGACCTGGCAGTCCTAGTTGTCCAATAGGGAAAGAGGCGATAATGCTATTTTGTCACTTCCAGTATGCCTGGAGAAAATAGGATTTACAGACCTCCAGAGCCACTTTGGATTTATTATTCCAGCTGTTCCTTGGCCAAGCTGGTGCTGTCTTAAGACTCTTGATGTGCAGAAAATACCAGTTTGCTCCACAGAGACCATGATAACAAAATTGTGTACACCAAGGCCGCGACTGCCACAAAGGATATGGTGAACCCAGCAAGCCTGGAGTGGCTGATCAGGCTACAGCAAAGGCTAAGGATCCCTGAACACCAATTCCTCTCAACTTGGTATCTTTTCCCTGTGGGGATGAATACCGTGGGATTTCCAATGTGGGCACTTCCCAAAGGCAGCCAGACTGCTAATGTACCCGGAGTGGTGCTCTGGAAGGATTTCTCTATTCCACCCACACACTTTCCATAAGAGGGAAGGGAGCTTCACCTCAGTCAGAGTGAAGGCCTTGGACCAGTCAAGAAGATATTCACAGATCACATGCTGACGATAGCCACACGGCCTCAGTGTTACTTGGGGAAACTGCAGCCCTGACCCAATTAGAGACTGGCCTGAGAAGTTCACCCTGAAACCTAGGCCAGCTGTTGGGAAGATGAGCAGCCACACAGAGAGAGACACACCTTTACTCAGAGTCATTCTCTCTCTTTATGAAAGGGCAATGCTTAAAGGTAGAGTTTTCTGTGAAAGCACATACAATATTTGAGGGGTACCACTCAAAGCCTCCCCATCATCTGACTAATAGACATCAGGCTTTCCTGTTAAAGATTTTAGTTGCTAGTGCATATCATGCCTCAATAGGTGAAATCTGCCAGGACATACCACTTGTTGAGTGGTGGTGTGAAGTTCAGCCATCCCTTTCCTGGAAGTTGGTTTAAATACGAGAAAGGAGATGTTGGAACACTCTTTTCCTGAAGTGGCATGAGCTAAAATCCCAGGACCAAATTTGGAATCCCAGGACCCAAGTTCAAATCCAGGCTCTCCCATTACCTACTGGATGACCTTGGACAAGTCACTTCAACTCTATGTGGCACAGTTCACTCATCTTTAGGATAAAGTGGAGTTGGACTAGATAATCTCAAAGGTCAATTTCCTATGTTCCTCTGTTATTCCAAGAAATCCACCCACCCCCTCTCCCTGCCCCTGAGCAGGGAAGTAGGGATGCTGCCTTCTCCAATTCCAAAGGCCAGTGTTTAAAGAGTTTCAGAGCAAATGCACAAAGGATCTCTGGGCAAGTCCAGGCTGGCTTCTCCCCAGGTCCTGTCACTCTCCTTGGGAGGGAGGGAAGCCATCAGTCAGCCTTGTTAAAATTCCAATTTCCCTATTTCCTCTCTTCCTTTCTTGCTGTCCCTGCAACACCTACTCCCTCAGCTAATTTTCAATATTAGGACATTTATAAATGTTCATTTTAAAAATTACTTGTATAAATTGGAAGTTATTTGTCGAATGCCTTGAGCTCCTCAAAGGAAAGGTGAGATAGCAATCTAATAAATAGGAGGAAAAGACTCTCATCCCTGTCTTTCATTGACAGGAGCTGGGGATGACTGCATTACCTTTCCAGCCAGGGAGGTGGAGAATTATGCATGAATCTAAGCAGGCAGAGGCTGAAAAATCTCCATGAAAGATGGAGTCAGTGAAGAAGAGGAAGAGGCGCTCTGTCTAATGCTCTGTTATTATTCTCCTTCCCCTTGGTTTTTCCCTGGCTTTTCTTCTTTCCCCTCTGAAGTAGTCCTGCTACCACAGAAACACTGAAACAATGTGGAAAGAGCCTTAGGTTATCCACAAGGTGCTCGATCCAGAGCAGGATTGAAATGTCTCACGCAGCTTAGAGTGTGAAATACAGATGCCTCTTTGGCAGGCATCAGGATTCCTGAAGCTGCAAGCAAGGACTTTGAGGCAGAGCCCAGAAGACCCGGGTGCACATCTGGCCTCTGATACATCCTGACTGGGTGGTCCTGGCTAAGGCGTGGGTCAGTGGCCCAGGCAGCTTCAACACTGTCACTCGTACACAAGGAGCTAGCTGTCTTCAGGAGAGATGTTCTTCAGCTCTGGGCTCTGAGATCCCTAGCTCTCTTTACCATCCAAATGACAGACACTGAAATATTTTGCTTGCTGTTTTTTTTTCTTTTTTACAACACTCCTCATTTTAAGGAAAAAAGAAATCAGTCTTGCTTCTGGATTTCAAACTATGATCAGAACCATCGTGGTCTTGCAGACTCTCTCCTCGACCATGTTGGCCTCACATATTTTGCTACTGGTGGGCCCTGTGACAAGTTCTGAGAACACAGACACAGACAAAATCAAAGACAGTTCTGGCCTCAAGAAGCTTACATTTTAATGAGGACGTCAGCACATAAAAAGGACCTGGAAAGTTGGGTGGTGAGGGTGAGGCAAGAGGAGAATGAAGATACCCAGGGCAGGAGCAGAAGGTCAGAAGTAGAGCCAGGAGGGAACTAGAGGCACGCTGGCCTGGGCGCCTACACCAAAGGCAGGTTCTGCTGCAGTGCACCCAGCAGAGGGCATCGCAGAAGAACATTCCAGAGTGAACAAGCCAAAGGGGTGGTGGCATGACCTCAAGGTAAAGATGCTTCAGGTGCTGAGGGGGTTTCCAGGATGAGAAAGCATGAATATGAGGTCCTGAAGTTTTGAAGGTCAGGAGCAAATTGGAAGAAGGGGGGATTTGGAGGATGATGGGACCTTATGGTCCTGGAATTCCATCCCACATCAGCTTTCCCATGGGGTTGGTGGTTTGTGGGTCCATTTCACTTCTTCTCCTACCACTGAAGCCCACTCATAGCTCAAACACACCAGCAGCTATTTTGAGTCCTCCCTCTCAACTCTGTCCTGCTGCTAATATCTAATGCCACCAAATGGACTTGTCTAATCTGCTAGGGAGCTGAAGGCATTCTATCTACCCATGAGCTCCAGGTCTGGCCTTTCTTAAACAATCATCCCCTCTCCTCCCTCAATTCTTCTCTTCATTTGCTGAATGGTCTGCATGCTTCCAGCACTGTCTACAACATTAGGGCAAAGCTTCCTGGAAGATGTCTTTCAATATCAATTCTATTTGGCTGACATCAATGAGGTAGAGTTGGGGCTGATACAGTGACTTTCTCAATCCCAGAAAAACATAGAATAAGGAAATAAATGTCTAAATGCCTTCTGAACAAAGTTGGTTTTGTTTCTGAGCTGTCTTAATTTTCCCTTGGCTTCAATTTCATCTTCCCTGTCTAGTAGATTCTTTCCTTCCTCATGATGTTTTTAGAGGAAGGGATGACACTAAGAAAGGTCTGAAAGGAGAACAGTTGACTGACTAATAAACTTTGAGCAGAATAAAGCCAGAAACCTGACTTTGACATACTTCTTTGCTAAGAAACAGATGAAGCGGGACAGCCCCCACCTCCCACTGGGGGCATAATTCATTAGTAATGCTTGTTACCTTTGTAGATTATCTCTAACTTCCATGAGACCCTTTTATTCACTGGCCTAATGGGCCAAGACTCTTGAAGGAAAGACCAAACTGTCTTATCTATGAGTGTATCTTCTTTCTGGGTCAGTGGACTTTGCCCTGGAAATCACTGAAGAGATAAATCATTGACTTATGTTTTTGAGTCTAAACCAAATTGATCAAAACTTATCAGAAAAATACTCCCTCTTAGTGCTCCAGTTTCACCTTGGATCTTGAGTTCAAAGAATAGTAGGATCTTCAAAGAAAGAGTGCTTTAGACAGCACTCATCTGATGTTCTACCCTCCTAAGGAATGTCCTTTGGGATGCCTCTGATTGATTTCTGCTTAAATAGTTCCAGCAATAATTTAACTCACATCACAGAGCAGCCCTTCCTCTCTGAGGATGGTTCTAATATCTATGAAGTTGATCCCCATATTGAGTTTAAAGATGCCTCTCTTTAAAGATAACTCTTTCCCCCAAAAAAAATCCCTCCCCACCAAATTAGCTACCTTCCAGACCCTCTTACTAGTAGCAGAGAGAATGCTGGGAATACTGTGCTGACTGACCATTCAGTTATTTTTAGTGGATGCATTTGGAAGGGGACTAGCAAGAGAGAGAGCTGAGCTCCTGGCTAAGGAAACTCTCTTACTGCCAACTGGCACCTTCTCTACATGTGATAGAGACTCCACTTGGGTGGAACAAAATGTTAACCTCTTCCTTTAAAACTGTCTCCTCACTTTCCCATTTTTGTTGATGGTATCACCAACTTTCCAGTCACCTGTACATCTCTACCACACATGATGGGAACAGACAGTTGGGTCATGCCCAGGATAGAGCACTGGGTCTGGAGTCAATGAGACCTAAATTCAATTCTGGCCTCATACACTCACTAGTTATATGACCTGGGGCAAGGAAGTTAATCTCTCAGCCTCAGTTTTCTTGACTGTAAAATGGGGATAATAATACCATCTCCTCCCCCACCCCCCAGGATTGTTGCAAAGAACAAATAGGATGGTATCTTAAAGCATTTGCCACAGTGCTTGGCACATAGTGGGAGTTTAATAAATGCTTGCTTTATTTCCTTCTCATCCCCTCTGATGATCTCTCTGCCTCCAGCCTCTCCTCTTTCCAATAAATCCCTGTTATTGCAGCCTAAGTCCTTTTCATAATTCATGAGCATTATCATGTCAGGCAAAGATCCAATGAATTCAGCAGCTCCTCAATGTCTACCCAATAAGACACATACTCTTTGGCCTTGGCTTTATGTCTCTCCAAACTGACTGCAATATCCCTTTCCCACCATAGTGTACACAGCTCCCTTCTATGTTAGAGACAAATTGGAATGTCTTTTTCCTGATCATGTCTTGAATGTCCTGCCTCTGTGAATGTATCCACACCACTCAGTATGCTAGACTAGATTCCCCACTATCTTGCCTCTGACACTGTGGGCAAGCTGCTTAATATACTGAGGCTTCAGTTTCTTAATTTGTTTTTTAAAAATAAGATGTGGGGACTTGAAATCCAGACGAAGTCTATTCACCTATGAAGATCTCCATTTTCATCATTCAAGAACCTACCTGAGCAGCACCTCCTACCAAACAATCCACGAAGAAACAGTTACTAAGAACTTCCTGTAGACCAGACCCTGAGCCAAGCCCGGAGGCCTCAATGAAAAACTAAAGCAGCCTAGGACCCACATGAAGCCTTTCCTGATCTCACTACCCTACTCATATCCTTAAGCCGCTCTTTCTTTGGCCTTGATCATGTTTTAAAGAGTATTCTAGTCATTTCTGTCCACTTCTCCCCAACCCCACCACCATGCTGAGAGAACAGAGGTTCTATTGCTTTTCAAGGAATTATCCCAGCAACAAGCGTAGTTCCAGGACATTTCAGGTGCTTAATTTGTGTTGGCTGCATTAGGACGAAACCTCTTCTGTGTGTTTCAGCCCAAAGGAGTCGCTCTCTTTTCCACCATGGAGAGCCTAATGGACTTTTAGTTTCCTCATTTTTCCCTAAGAAAAATAGATTACAAACTCACTGAAGGCAGGGAATCATTATAGCTCCAATTGTCATATCCCCTCTTTTCCATCCCACGGTAGGACAGTACTATCTGTATAGCAGGTGCTCATTACATGCTTTTTTCCTGGTTACTTAAGTGAGGCTCATAAAAAAAGGAGCCTGAGAATTCCGGCAGAGGTGCTTCCAGATTCTGTCAGTCAGTCAGGATCCTTCTTACTTTTAGTAGGTCTTTATGGAGGCCAGGATTAAGCTAATGCCAATGAGTACCTGGGATGAGGATGGGCAGGGCCATTTTCTTCTCTGTGCCTTAGTTTTCTCATCTGTCAAGCTCTAGCTGAGCTTGGATGAGGGAAGCTTTACGGTTCCTTGGTTCAAGCAGCAGTAGATGGTCCCAGATAATTCTTCATGATGTAACTGACCTGGCTCTTCTGGGTCCTTGGCTAGCTTCTATCCCCCCTTCATGTCCCTTTGCATGCTTCATATATCCAGTAAGAGCCGTGAAAAAACATGGTTTCTCCACCCAGCTGTGCTCAATGTCCTTCATGAATCAGAGCTTTTCCATCAGGCCAATGGCCTGGCCTTCTGGGGCAGGACACCTTCTGTCTCTGGGTCTCACCACCACAGCTGGCAGATACATCAATGCTCTTCGGAGCCAGCCTTTTTTTCTTCCCTTCCTGTAGCAGATTCATTTAATGTTGCCTTGAAAACACAAAGAAGGAGAACTCTGGGCTGAATGGCGTGTTTGGCTGAGAGCAGAGCTGGGGAGCCTGGCAGGGGTGCTGACAACCAACTCCTCACAAGCCAAGCCACCTGTCTCATCTTGTTTGCTTGGAACAGCTTTGAGCCATGAGGTGACTCTCCTTTCCCCATACAGAACCAGCCTCTTTGATGAAATTGCAGCCTGCCTGCCAATTATGACTCTGCCAGAAAGACACATCCATAGCACCAGGCCTGAGGTGGCTGAGGCAGGGCCCAGAGGGGATCTGAGAACCAATAGAGATCCTCAGATATTAGCATTGGTGTCATCCTTTGATTATCCAGGGCATACTCACTGAGTCAAGACAGGGAGCAAAGGGAGAATGGAGATCAGTGACAAAATATTGAAGGGTACCTCCCCCTGAGCCTAGCACTGTGCCAAGCACCATGATGACAAACAAAATCAGCAGCTGTGCCCAAGAGAAATTCATATTTTAATGAAGAGAGACATAAGAAACATGTGGAAAGAAAATAGAGGATTTTTCTTGGGGGTTACTGAGGCAATATCATACAGGCAGTAAGGTAGCACCATGAAGAGTGGGCTTGAATCTGACTTTATATATCCCTGTGAGTGCCTTGGAAAACATGGCTTTCTCCACTCAGCTGTGCACAAACGTTCTTCATGAATCAGAGCTTTTCCATCAGTCCTCAGGTGAAAGAGGCCTTCCCTTAGTTCAAGACCTCAGTTCAAATTTGGTTTTAGACATATGCCAAGCATTGTGACAATCACTACCAATATAAAGACAAGCAACACCAGCCCCTGCTGTTCCAGATGTCACATTCAGATACAAGGGAAAACAGAACAATTATATACATCCAAAATTGGAGATCATCTCAGAAGGAAGGGAAGGCACCTATAGTGAAATGACCACGAAAAGCCTTTTGAAGAAGGTGGGAGTTGAGGTGAATCTTCAAGGAGTCCAGGAAAGTCAGGGGGAAGAGGTAAGTCAGGAGAACATTCTGACCATGGGGGAGAGTCAATGAAAGATATGCAGTTGGGAAATTAGGTGTCTAGGCAGAGAGGCCAGTATTACTGGATCATAAAAGAAATAAAAAGTAGGAAAGTAAGGGAAGACTTCAAAGTTAAGAAAGGAACAGGTTGTACAGGTCTTCACTAGCTAAACAATGTGATATTGGGGTTCCCAGAACCTCAAGAATTTCTTAGGTAGGCGATGACATGATAGAGCCAGCCCCATGATTTAAGATGAACATGCTTTGGCAGCTGGAGGATAGACTGGAATGGGGAGACATTTGACCTATAGAGGTCAGTTGGACTAGACATGACACGATGTAGGCCTGCCCCAGAGTGACGGCTAAGTGAGAATTGAACATTTAACAAAAATGGCACAAAGGTCGGACTAGTGGGTCTGGAGGACTAATGGGATAAGTAAGTACTCTGAGCTAAGGTTGACCACAGTGTTGCAGCCTGAGTGACTACGGAGATGGAGGTTCCCTGGAGAACAAGAGACATTTGAAGAGCAAAGAATTTGGAGGGAAACAGGAATATTGCTTTGGACATGCTGAGCTTGAGAAATCTACAGCACATCCAGATATTTAAGGGATATTTAATTGGTAACTTGTAAGGTAGGAAGAGAGGTTAGCACTAGATAAATACACCTGATAATCCTCTGCTAGCAGATGATTACTGAGTCCAAAGGAGTGATGATGTTATAGAAGGAAAAAAGGAAACCCAGGGTAGACTCTTAGGGGACTCCCAGGATTAGTGAGTATGATGTGGAAGAAGATCTAAAAGGAAAAAAAAAACTGGAAAGGGGCAGTTATGCAGGCAGGAAGAGAGAGTAGAGTCATGACAACCCAGAGAAGAAGGCATAATCAGCCACAGAGAGTAATTCAGGGGTGGAGAGTGTGCTAGGGTGTCAGAGGAAGCCTGATACTACTTACTGTTTGACATTGGGTGAGTCATCTCTCATTCTCTGACCCGTCCTCTCCATACAGATACAATTCTGATCATGACAGTTGGATTTCTGTGACGCTTAGTTAATATAGACAAGGAAGATTTTATGCCTATAATTCATTTCATGAAGTTCCGGCGTTAGTATCATTAAAAACTATAAGTAGAAGAAGTCTCACAGTACACTGGGTAGACCATCTACAGAGGAATTATGGACCTTGTTGACCAGAGTCTGGCAAGATGAGAAATCATGGCTGGATCACAGCTTGATGAGGTCACGACAGCCAGAGAAGAACAACGGGCACAGCCAAGATGGTGGAGTAAGCAGGGAATCACTCTAATTCTCCAATGTTCACCTCCAAATAGCCATAAAATAACTCCTCAAAAGAAATCCTCGAACAACAGAACCAGCAAAAACAATCTTTCAGCCCAAGAAACCTGGAAGTTCAGCAAGAAAGGCTTGTCTCACTCAAGTAAAAGGGGAGCCCAGTCCAGGACAGGAAGCAACCCAGCGAGCAAGCAGTAAGACCCACCTCAGCAAACCAGTGGCAGATCCTGAGCCCCAGTGAGGTGGAACAGGCAAAAGCCAAAGCCATGCCCCCTCAGGTGCCTCAGCATAGCCAGGGGAATGGCAGGCTCTAGGTATGAAAACCACACTTATTTCAGCATGGCCCCAGGCAAACAGGCACTCTCAGCAGTCAGATCACCAAGTGCTTCAGTGTGGTCCCAGGGAAACACAGAAACAACCCACAGACCTCAGTCACCAGCTCAGATACCAGTGCTAGGAGCCCGGCTCAGAACCAGGTAAGCTATCAGCCATCCCCCACCTCACCACCTCTAGAGCCATGTGGCACTAGACATGAGGGTCTGCTGTGGGCCTCAGGGAAACATCCATGTAGCACCAGAGAAACAGCCGGGGTCTGTAGCCCCTGGCACAAGAAACCTGAGACAGTGCCCCCTCCAGCCCAGAAGCAGAGCTCAAATTGAAAAATGGGAAGTGGTCTCAAGACCAGAAAGAACTCATAGACGAGCTCAAAAAGAAGCTCAAATACACACACACACACACACACACACACACACACACACACACACACACACACATACAGATATATGTATATATGTATGTGTATGTGTATATATATATGCATATACACACACACACACACAAATATATACATATATATGTGTATGTGTATAGGATCTAGGACTACAACCAGAATCACCTGCCCAGTGAAATTAAGCATAATACTTCAATGGGAAAGGTCATTCAATGAAACAGGATTTCAAGCTTTCATAAGAAGACCAAAATTGAACCAAAAAAAAAATAAGATACCCTATATGAAGACCCAAGAGAAGCCTAAAAAGGCAGACAAGGAAAAAAAAAACATAAATGATTCAATGGAACTGAATGATTTATATCCCTACATGGGAAGATAGTAACTTGTAAGTCTTAAAAATTGTAACACTAATAATATAGCGAGAAGGAATATACACAGACAGAGGGTATGGATATAAGGTGAATTTGAGGCAATGACATTAAAAAAAATAAAGAAGTAATTAGAAACATGAGTACACTGGGTGCAAAAGGCAGGGAGAGGTAGAATGGGGTAAATTATTCTACATGAAGAGGCACAGAAAACCCATTACAATGAAGGGAAAGGGAGGATGGAGGATAGGCAATGAACATCATTTGAACCTTACTCTCATCAGTACTGTTTCAAAGAGGGAATAGTATACACAATCAGTTGAATATAGAATTCTATCTTGCCAGACAGGAAAGTAGGAAGGGAGGAGATGATTAAGTAAGGATGGAGGACTGACAGAAGGGAGGGCAGATCAGGTGAGTTAGCAGACCCAAGCAAAACACTGTTGAGGAGGGAAAGGGTGAAAGGAGAGAGAGGACAAACAGGAGGAAGAAAGGATGGAAAGAAATACATAGTTAGTAATCATAACTGCGATGTGAATGGGGATGAACTCTCCTATAAAATGGAAGCAAATAGCAGAGTGGATCAAAAACCAATATCCTACAATATACTGCTTATAAGAAACACACTAGAAGCAGAAAGACATACACAGAGTAAAAGTAAGGGGCTGGAGCAGAACCTATTATGCTTCAGCTGAGTTTTTAAAAAAAAGCAATGCAGACAAAGCAAAAACAAAAATGGACTTAATTAAAACAGATAAGGAAGGAAACTATACCTTGCTATAAAAGGTACTGTAGACAATGAAGTAATAGCAATACTAAACACATATGAAACAAATGGTATAGCATGAAAATTCTTAAAGAAGTTAAATGAGTTACAGATTCATAACAAAACAAGAGATAGAGCATTACAAAACATAAAATAGATAATTTGGATTATATTAAATTGGAAAAGGCTGTACACAAGCAAAACTAATAAAACCAAGATTAGAAAGTAAGCTAGGAAGCAATCTTTACAGCAAGTGTCTCTCATAAAGGCCTCATTTCTCAAATATATAGAGAACAGAGTCAAATTTACAATGGTACAAGCCATTCTTTAAGCGATAAATGGTCAAAGGATATGAACAGGCAGTTTTCAGATAAATATATCAAAACTCTCTATACACATATGAAGTGTTCCAAATCACTTTTGATTAGAGAAATGCAAATTAAAACAACTCTGAGGTACCAAGTCACACCTAATAGATTGGTTAATATGACAGAAAAGGAAAATGATTAATGGTGTAAAGGATGTGGGAAAATTGGGACAGTAATGCACTGTTGCTGGGGCTGTGAACTGATTCAACCATTCTGGAAAGCAATTCAGAACTATGCATTAAGGAAAACCAAATTGTGCATACTCTTTGATCCAGCAATGCCGCCAGTAGGTCTGTATCCCAAAGAGATCATACAAAAAGGCAAAGGACCTATATGTGTAAAAATACTTATAGTAGCCCTTTTCATGGTGACAAAATATTGGAAACTGAGGAGATGTCCATCAGTTGGGGAATGGCTGAATAAGCTGTGGTATATGAATTTAATGGAATACTCTTGTGCAATAAAAAAATGAATGGGAAATTTTCAGAAAAAAATGTAAAGACTTGTACAAACTGATGCACAATGAAATGCGCAGAACAGAACCAGGAAAATATTGTATACAGTATCAGCAATATTGTGTGATGATCAGCTATGAATGACTTAGCTCTTCTCAGCAACACAAAGATCCAAGACAAGAAAGGAAGACTCACAAAGGAAAATGCTATCCACACCCAGAGAAAGAACTGGTGGACTCTGAATGCAGATCGAAGCAGATTTTTTTTCACTTACTTTATTATTTTTGTGGATTTTTTCCCTTTTGGTCTTTTTCTTTTTTCACAACTGTGACTGGTGTGGAAATATATTTGACATGATAGCACATGTATAATGTATATCAAATTGTCTACCATTTTCAGAGGGGGGAGGGAAGGAGAGAGAAAAATCTGGAACTCAAAATCTTGTAAACATGAATGCTAAAAATTGTCTTGATATGTAAGTGGGAAAAATAAAATACTATTTTTTTTTAAAACAACAAGGGGCAATAGAGAAGACTAGAGTTTGAACAGTTAAAGGGGATGGTTTTTGAAAGATGGTCTTTGTTTTTAGTGCCTTCTCTCATGTTGAAATCAGAGAATCAGGAAAATATCCAGTGAAGGATCCAGTGAAGGAATGACAAAGAGACTTGTAAGAGAAAGTCATGTCCAATGCTCACCCCTGATCAGTCCTTTCCATTTGTGATTTACCTCATTGACATCCCAGACCGGCATCTCCCAGCCATAAAAGTCTCTTCAAATCTCATTGGATGGCATTAGGGAATAGAATTCTTTTTCATATTAGCAGAAAGTTTGTGAATTTTTTTAAAAATATGAAGGAAAAAGGCATATAAAAACCAAAGAGAAACTATTTTTCCAGGAATTGTCCATTGTTTTACTTGTGACCCCTTGTACCCAGCCATCATATACCCATAACACATTTCCTCTATGCATATAATTCAGAATTTCCTTTAATGGGAATTGTATTCAGAAGTGTTGCTGAGACACTGAGTAGTGGAATAGTCAAAAATGAATGAGCAGAATTGGACAAGACTTGGTGGAAGAAGTTAATTTTGATCAAACTCTGAAAGAAATTCAACTCTAACATGAGAGATGAAGTCTGCTAATGTTCACTGTCTACACCACTCCTTTTCAGACCTCCAGGACTTTGTATAAGTGGTTTCCTTATGGCTTCCCACTGGCGAGTCAATAAGTATTATTCCAAGCTTGCTGAGTGGCAGGCTGCGTGCTAAATAAGACCTGGGGATATGAAGAGGGGCAAATGTTTAACACACTGTACTTTCAGTTCATTGAGAACAGGGATGGTTTTGATATTATCTTTTTTTTTTCCCCTGAGGCAACTGGGGTTAAATGACTTACCCAGAGTCACACAGCTAGTGAGTGTTATGTGTCTGAGGTCAGATTTGAACTCAGGTCCTCCTGATTCCAGGGCTAGTGCTCTATCCTCTGCACCACCTAGCTGCCTGATTTTATCTTTTTATCTCCTGTGCCTGACACATAGGAAGAATTTAATAAGTGCATGTTCATCAATGAATAGATTGAAGGTGTACCTTAGGTAAAATTTTCCACATGAGTCCTTTTCTGATTTCCCACCCTCATGAAATCAGGCAAGAAAAATTGACATTTATTAACTACCTTTTGTATGCCATGCACTGTACTAAGTGTCAGTGGTATAAATACAAGCAAAAAAAGAAAGTACGAGGCCGCTGGTCTCAAAGAGCTTCAAGCCTAATGGAGAGGGGGGAAAATAATACGTTAAAGGGAGACAAAAAGGTGGGGGGGGGAGCAAATGTATATGAGTGAGAATATGGTGTGGATGTCTGGAAAATCAAGAGTAGAGTTGGGAGGTGAGGATCGACTGGCCTAGGCTCCTCCACCAATCTGGCAGAGGGACTTTCCGGAGGGAAGGCACTGACAGAGGTTCCAGGTTGAGACTAGGGCTGGTGCATTTGTTGCACCACCCAAAAGAATGGAAGCTCCTTGAAGGTGGATTTGTTTCCCTCATCACCTACGTATAGCCTAAGATTTATCACAGTACTTTTCACATTGGAAGCAATTTGCATATTGATTGACGTTTGTTCACTGTGCTGGTGGACAGATTCTCAGGTTAGACTTCATAATGTGGCAATGATGAAATGGGTTCAGCTTTCCACGATAAAACAAACTCAAGAAATGATACAACAAATGCCACCTGCTTTAGTTGGGCTTTTGGGAGAGCTCGCCTAGCTTTGTCTAGAATGTGTTCCCTCTGGCCCTGAGCTGCAGCAAAGGAGCTACCAGGCACTCCAGCTCTGTTCAACAAACTCCTGTGGGCATGCTGGGCCCAAGCAGACAATGGTAGGGTTTCAGCTCCCAGAGTTGGACTAAAACCCATGGCAATATGGACTGACTTTGTCTTTCTGGGCACTATCCAGGATCCACGTGCACAAATGTATGTATTGTGCAAGTGTGAGGTTAAGACAACCAATACACCCAGCTATGGGCTTACCCCATCATCCTCCCTCTCTCTCTCCCTCACCTTATTGGTCTGTTCTCTTCTACAACCTTCTGTAAAACTGAATGCCCCCCTTCTCCCCCATGTTCTCCTTGTCCATTACATGGATCTCTTTGTTGGGAAAAGATGAAAGAAAGCTGTCCCAAGAATGAGCCTGCCCTTTCTCCTAGCTCCAATTAAAAACATGTGTAAACAAGCAGATTCAAGTTCCCAACCCTCTTGTACACTGTCTAATAAGAACAGAGAACAATGAACCCATTGTATGAGTGGGGATGCGTTTTCTTTAAACTTCCCAGATGGGATGATGATATGTGGTTTAACAGTAGATTATCGGTGGCTCCATCTACTGAATGCACAAATATTTGCCTTCTGTATTCAGAACACACCGTAGGGAGTCATTTTTCAGAGGCTGTGTCGTGCAGCATCCAGTCAGGACTTGGGGCCAACACAGATCTGAGCCAATTTATTCTGGACACATTTAAACAACAAATATCAGCCAACCACCTGTTTTCTCATGACAGCTTTGTGCCTTTTCACCGGTGTATAAACAGGATGGCAACATGGCCCTGAGTTTCTTCACCGCCCCAAATGGAGCCAACTCATTATCTGGCTTGGCCAATGAGATCCAAAGACCAGCTGCTCATTAAGCTCCAGTGAAGTTAAACAAGAGCTGTCTTGCCAAGGAGCACCAGGCTAGAAATCATGCCCAGACCCACCGCCTCTCCCTGAGACCAGGATTCCATTGGCAGGAAGAAAGTTCTAATCAGAAAAATAAAATGCCCTCAGCCTGCTGCTTTTATCTTTGGCTTCTCGTGTTACAAAAGCCATGAAAACATGAAGCTGGAGTCTGGAGAAATGAGATTTTCTAAGTGTGCTTGGGCTCCCTCATATCCTTTCACAAGGTAGATGAATCTCTGTTAAGGCAGACCCAGCCCTGGCTGGATCTGGATGAGCACTCTGGACTGCCAGTGGCTAAGCAGTTATGACCCAAAAACAGACAAAATACTTAAGTACATATCACAGTCAAAAGACAGAAATCTTAAAATATTGTAGGGTAATATCAATGACTGTAGCAAAGATCTCTCTCTAGGGAGACTGGACATGAACTAAACAGTGTTCCCCACCTACCCTCCCACTCCCCAAACATTTCAAGGAGCTCAAGATGGGACCTGAAGACTTAAAACTCAAGATGCATCGATGGAAGTTGCTTCTCTTTGCATATGCAGGACAATATGTGAGGTACACATCTCATTCTAAGCAGGGATGGTGGTGATGGGCAGAGAGGCCACATGACATTTTTGAAAGGCAATATGGATTCCTTGATTTGTTCGAAGACTATTTCAGGATCCCTTGTCCCCCCAAAAGCAACAAATTATTCGTCTTAGGGGCAAAGCAGGCTATAAAAAAGTGGTTGGATCATCTGATCTTTAATCCTCCCTTTGAAAAAAGTACATTTTGTAGTGCTTTTTTACTAAACATGTCAAACAATTGAGCTTGGAAGAATCTGTCCTTGTGATGAGGAAAATCTGTTGTGGGGGGAGATACTCCAACACCTCCATTTTTATTCAGCAGAAAGCAGCCAGAGAGGAGAGAAGTAATTGATCTGAAAACAAACAAGAAAACATGTAACTCCTTCTGGGAATTATAAGCTATCTATCTTCTCCCTGGAATGTGGGCAGCCAACTTCTTTGATGTTTGTCTACTCATTTTGAATTTTTTAAAAAATAAATGAGAATTGTATCTTTAAAACATAACCATGATTCCCAAAGAGGAGAGGGGTACCAATGCATGTAAATGGCAGACCCCAAGATAGAGCAGTTATTGGGAGAGGAAGCTCTGTCATTGCCAAGATGCTATTCCTGGATTCAATCTCTTCATAAATATTATCTGTTGGAACTCAGCTGCTCACCATCTCTGTGCCAAACAACTGGATTGTGTGTGTGTTTGTGTGTGTGTGTGTGTGTGTGTGTGTGTGTGTGTGTGTGTGTGGGTAGCATTTGTGGTTTCTAACCATGCCTTTGTTTTGTCTGAGGGAACAATACTGGAAACTTACAAAAGACTCAGTGATTTCCTTTTTCATCATTTTTTGAGGTCTAGGAAGGTTTTCCTAATTTCAATTTCAATGGCTGATGCAGAAAATAATTGTGTTCCTTCTAAAACAAAACTAAAAGTAAAATCTTCATGTTAAGTTTGACCTGAAAAATTTGGAGGAAAAAGTATCTTTTTATACAGGTATATATAATAATAATGCTAATAAAAGTATCCCTCATCATCTTCATTATCTTTATCATCAATTGCCAGCATTTCAATGGAGATATGTGGTTTTCAAAGATTTCTTATTTGACAATGTGTCCATCCACAACCACTAGGATCCTAGAGCACCATCTTTATGGTAGCCTCACCATTCCCAGAAGTGGAGGACAGAAGATTCTTGCAAGAGAACTGTCAACTCAAAATAACCAGAAGGCCCTTAGAAAGAAAGACCCTCAGCAGAGACATCAAAGTAGGGCTGTGGGAAAAAGCCACAGACCTGCAGAATGCCCTGGGAATGCTTGTAAGTCCTGCTTGTGGCCAACGTCCAACTAGGGAGATGGGCCTGGGATTCATTTAATTAGCGCTGCTTGAGGGGCAGCGGAGTAAGAGAGAATGACTCATGTGAGGATTTGACCCAGGATTCTCAAAATTCCACGTCAAACAGGCCTGTGCAATAGACAGTATAGTCATCACCAGATATACAAAGTTAACGACTTGCCCATCATGACACTGCTAGTACAGCTTGGAGTCAGACTTCAAACCCAGGCCCTCTAGATCCAAGTCCAGTGATCTTCCTACTGCACACAACTGCCACTCTTTTATGGATGGATGAATGAAATTCCATTTTATATCACTATGTTCCAAGATAACCATCCAAGTTGCTCTTCAGAGTTGCTTGGGTTTAAGTGCCATGAAGAAGTCAGCCCCTTTCCCAAGTGCAAAGAGGCAAAAGCCATGCCCCTTGCTGGTCCTTTCTCTCAGGGTCTGGGTCTTACAAATGGGACAGAACAAGTTTCAATGACTGGGGCATAGTAGGCAGTTAGGGTAGACTCTACACTTACATTTTAAACCTTAGAGTCACTCATTAGCAGGTTATGGTGTCCAAACAACTTAATCCCACAACTACACAGTTGGGAAAGGACCTCAGAGATTGCTAAATCCATGCTATTTATTTTCTAAGCCAAGAAACTGAGGCCCAGAGAAGCTAAGCTACTTGTCCAAGAAGATACATTGACAAAGCCAAGACTTGAAAGCTGGTCTTCTGCTGCTCAGTCCACAGATGTGTCAGTGTCCGCCTCATGTTGCCACTCTGCCGCAGCAGCCCTCCAGGCTACAGACAGAGCACCATTGTGCACGGATTCTTTTTTTCAGGGTGAATTAACCCATGCTCAATGAAGGCCACTGACACTAATGACCTTTTACATACACCCCCACCTCAGTTCCTCTTTCCCTTTCTGTCATCTGTCTTGGACTCATGTGGCCCACTCGTGAAGTTTGGGGAGGAGGCAGATTTGTGCAGAGTGGGGATCATCCAACCTGTGGGGTTTGGTCTTTGCTTGGAGTTTACCTCCACTCAGGACCCTAGGCTCCCTATTATCTCTCACACTTGACTTGGATTAAAAGAATAATGTGCAATGCACTATGGGAAGGGACCTAGGCCCAAGGACCCAAAGACTCTGGGAAACAAAACCTCCAGCACCGTGGAAAGGGTGGCCTGGCCCACTGTCACAAGAAGTCTTTAAAATAATTTTATTTTGGACTCTCTGCCAATGGAAGGCGATAGAATGTCATGGTATTTGGAAAGACAGAAAGATTGAAGAACTTCCTCTGGGTAGAACAAATAGAGCCAGAAATGGGAGCGAGGCCAGAGGTAACGCCTGATCAGGGGAAATTCATGGGAGTGAGGGTAGGCTGGGAGTTCAGACTCATGGGGAGATGGTGGGGGCTGAGCAGAGCAGGGTGGCTCTGCAACACCAACAACATGAGATCTCTGGCTCTTTGAGGTAACGTACTTATCTACGAAGCATGAAAGGCTAATTTTCCTGCCCACTGTAGCCTGGTCCACCCCAGTCAATCAGTCCAGGCTCTATGCTCAAACAGGCTAAAGGGTTAAGTCAGTCATTTAGCTCTCTTGACTCTAAAATATGTCAATCAATAAGTTAATCGATAAGCATGTATTAAGTGCCCATTAAGTGTCAGGCTAAGGCACTATGCTAAGATGTGGAAATAAAAAGAAAAGGCAAAATATGGTTCCTATCCTCAAGGAGCTCACAATCTAATGGGGAAGCAATATGTGAGCAGCTATGTACAAACGAGGAATATACAAGACAAATGGGGAAGATTTAACGGAAGGAATGCACTGGAATCAAGACGGGGTAGATAGGAGGCTTCTTGGGGAAGATGGGATTTTAGATGGGACCTGAAGGAAGCCAGGGAAGCCGAGAGCCAGAGATGAGGAGAGAGAACATTTCCGTCATCAGGGACAGTCAGAGAAAATGCCTGGAGCCAGGAGATGGAGCATCTACTTTCAGGAAGTTTGACATTGAAAGTGAAAGAAATCCCCAAATCCCCTTGTTGTAAATGAGACTCTGGTTTCATGATGCGACTTGGTCTTGTGGATAATAATCATCACTGTCATCATCATCATCATTTTATCATGTGAAGACAGCTAACATTCATATAGGGCTGTAATACATCCATTACCACCTTTGATCTTCAAAGAACCCTCAGAGGCAAGTACCATCATTATACCCATTTTTCAGATGATGAAATTGAGGAGAAGGAACATTGATTAATTTGCCCAAGGTCAGCTGGGAAATGTCTGTTTGAGGTAGGGTTCAATCTCAGGCCTTCCTTATTCTAAGTCCAGCACTCTTTGAACTACGCCATCAGATGCTGCACGTGTGGTAAATAAAATTAAAATTAAACTAAGCCTCTGTTTGGAGGAGCTCCTGGGCAGCAGCATCCCTCAGTGAGACAAGCAGAAGGAAAGGCTGGAGAACATGGCTTAGCTAGTCCTCCCCCTCCTCCTCCCTCAAACCAGTGACCCAAGCACTTTGCTGCTTCAGTGACTTCATCCATAAAATGGCCAACGCAACAGTGGTCCAGCCCTCGAAGGTCATCTTGAGAAAAAGCTGAAATGCCAGACGTGGAAGCGTTTGGGGAAACAATACATAAGGGGTTCTTCAAGTCTCTAACCTCACCAGAGTCCCATTTCCTTCTTAAATACTAGCGTCCAAAGAAGGATGCGGACACAAGATGACCACATGACCAAAGTCCATGACTCCCTTTGGAAATGTGACGAGGCAGCTGCTCTAAAGCTCAGGCCTCAATATTTTTTTAAATAATATTTTACTTTCCCCAATTTAATGTTTTTTTTTCTTTTCTTTAATTTTTGAGTTCCAAATTCTTTACCCTCCTCCCTTCCTTTTGTCCCCCCTCCTTGAGATGGCAAACAATCTGATATAGGCTTTATGTGTGCAAACATGTAAAACATTTCCATATTAGTCATTTTGTATAAGAAGACTTGAAAAACAAATAAAGGAAGGAAAGAAGGAAGGAAAGAAAGAAGGAAGGAAGGAAGGAAGGAAGGAAGGAAGGAAGGAAGACAGAGAAAGAAAGAAAAAATGGTATGCTTTGGTCTTTTTTTCAGACATGTTCAGCTCTTTCTCTGGAGGTGGATTGCATGTTTCATCATGAGACCTTTGGGATTATCTTGGGTCACTGTACTGCTGAGAATACTTAAGTTATTCACAATTCATCATACAATATTGCTGTTTCTGTATATACCATTCTCCTGGTTCTGCTCACTCCATTCTGTATCAGTTTATATGTCTTTCTAGGGTTTTTTTTCTTTTTTTCTTAGATCATCCTATCTGTTTTTTCTCATAACATAATAATATTCCATCACAATCATATACCACAACTTGTTCAGCCAGTCCCCAATTGATGGGAATCTCCTCAATTTCCAATTCTTAGCCACCACCAAAAGAGCTGCTATGAATATTTTTGTACTAAAGGGCCTTCCTCTGCCTTTTTTATGTCTTTGGGATATAGGTCTAGCAGTGATATTGCTAGATCAAAGGGTATGCATGGTTTTATAGTTCTTTGAGCATAGTTCTAAACTTCTCCCGAATGGTTGGATCAGTTCACAACTCTGCCAACAATGTATCAATGTCCTAGTTTTCCCACATCCCCTCCAACATTTATCATTTTCCCTTTGTTATCACATTAGCCAATCTGATAAGTGTGAGGTGGTACCTCAGAGTTGTTTTAATTTGCATTTCTCTAATCAATAATCGTTTAGAGCATTTTTTCTTATGATTGTAGATAGCTTTAAGTTCTTCATCTGAAAACTGCCAGTTTGACCATTTATCCATTGGCGAATGACTTGTATTCTTATAAATCTGATGCAGTTCTTTATATATTTGAAAAATGAAGCTTCATTATTTTCATGCATTATTTTAGGGTCAGCAGGAGAATGCTCAGACTTCCAAGTTTGCAGCCCTAACCATTTGATAACAGAACTTGAATTAGGCCAAACTAGAATCAATGTAGAATTGCTAGATTTAACAATTATGTTGCCGTGTTTTTATGAGTGTTTGTACAGATTCCAACATCCTAGAAATAATCTGCCTGAGATTGTTCCATCAATTAATTCAGATCCTATTCTAAGCTATTAAAAGATACTGAGCTTTGAGGCTGGGAGGGACCTTAAATGAGATGTGGCCCCAGTCTGTCATTTTACAGAAGAGATACTTGGACCTGAAGAGAGGAAAAGACTTCAGATCAGAACTGAGCACACATGGCAATTAGCAGAAAACTGGGACCACAGGCCACGTAGCCTGTCTCTGTCTCCAGTGGGCTTTCTGCTGCCCCATACTGCTTCCACTTAGAGCTGCTCCTCAGGACACTTTGATATGAAAGCCCATTCTTCAGAGGGATTGCTATTTTTTCTGTGCAGCTGAAATTATCTGAAAGGCTTTTCATCAAGCCTTTGAACATATTGTATTTTCCCCTCCTTAGATCAGAATCAGGACAGGCAAGAGGTTGGCCAGCCTGACCTCACCGTGGTCAGGAACTGGCCCAGAGAGAAGAGTGCTAAGGTTGCCCTGCCCTGCCTGCCACAATTGTGGCTGTGCTGGGTGCTGCCCACAGGGAGTTGGCCAACCTTGGCCCTGCCTGCTGTGGGCTTCTAGCTATGCCTTTGGTTACCATCTCTTGCATAAAAATTGAACAAGAGAAAAAGGCATTTGAGCAGCACTAACCAGCTGGGCAGCCATGTCTGCCAGGACGTGATGGTCCCTCATATCTTGAACCCAAAGGAAGGACATTTTCTCCCCAAGTCTTCTGTCATCAGTCATGAACACACAGCCTCCTCCTTCGACAGTACTGTGACTTACATGTTGCTCTCAGACTCAGTTTTGCCACCTCTAACATGGTGATTACAACAGCATCTCCCTCCACTTGTCGGGGAGGGGCCAATGCAAGAGGCTTCTAAGGGCTTAATGGCTGCTATTATTAACGATCATGGTGTGCAATGCTTCTCTGCTGCTACTTACCTCTCTTGGCATCATCCGGGGCAGCTGAGGCTTCTCTGAGGCACCAGGCCGAGCCATGACATTCACACAGCATTATGTAGGTACTTGGTCTCCAATCCTGGGAGCCTTCCTTGTTCCCGATTCTTTACTATGGAAAAAAGCAAAGATAGGCCTCATTAGTGTCCCCGGGAAGCCCGTTCTGCCTTTGACCTCCCTGAAGAACTTTCAAATATTAGCTGTTCTAAGAATTGTCCTCAGAAGTCTCTCTCACCGGTGACACAAAATGTTCCCCCTCCCCCCAGGGCTCCCCCAGCATCTCTCCCCATTGCTTGGTTAGTGACACAGCAGTCCTCCTCCACTCTCCCCCATGGTCTGGGCGTTGGCAGCCAGGATCCTTCTGATCTACCAGGGCCCTCCAGGAGCGGGGAAGTGATTGTCTGCTCCTCACATTGCTTCCACCCAGCAGCCTAGGCCTGCCCCGTCCCAGTCAGGGCACTTGGGAGTCACAGGAGAGAAGAATTCCACCCACAGGGTGACGCCAAGCAGGTGAGAAGGCGAGCTGTCATGCTCCTTGCTCCCAAAGAGATGGCATCAAAGAACGGGATGAAAGGAGAAGCACAGGAAACCTGGAATCATGAAGAAGGAGGAGAAGGCCCCATGCAGTGGAAGTCTGAGGACAAGGATCAGTGGGGAGGCTCAGAGTGGGGAGCTGTCCCAGGTGCTTCTCCTGTCAACCTTTGTCTCATTAATGGCCCTAGCTGGGGAGAGGTCGGGCCCATCATGAATCTGGGTGACCCTAAGCTTTTCCCTAGCCTGCTTACCCACCCACGCCTAATCCTTCTTTTTAACCGAGAGACTATGCCCCCCAAAATCACTTCCACATCTTCAAGTGACCCAAGAGCTGAAAGCTTCCCTACACTGGGTTCTAATTCACTCCCAGGGAAAACTAGAGCAGATTATGCAAATTGGGCACATTCAAAGGAAACTGACTCATTACCCAATGAATAGCAAGAAAGGTCCTGGAAGAGAAACTGAACCGCCTCCTAAAATGGAATTTTTGGCCTTGCTGGTGAAGGTCTCTCCTGGGAGGAGCATCATACAGAGGGCCAGAGGGTCTGGATTCCAATCCTAATCAACTTATCCTAATCACCATCACCTTAACCTCTCTGGGCTTCATTTTCCTCACCTTGAACTGGGAAAAGGCAATTCCTAAGGTCCCTTCCAGACCTTCAGTTTTAAATATTTGGAAGCTAAGCTGTTTATCTTGATGTCTTGTTTAAGTTTCTAGATCAGAGACTGGCAAATGAGGCTGCATCCTGTTGGCTGGGGGGTGGGCATGATGTAAGACAGGGCTGACCTGTTAGTCTTGTGTCAGGGCTTGAGGTTGGAGGAAAGAGAAGATCCAGACTATGTCCGAGCACCTCTCTGATGCAGACCAACAGAAAGAGCTCTGAATCTGGATCCAAGAGATGTGAGTATGATCCCGGCTTTGCTGAGGCTCACCTGTGCGACCTTGGCCAAGTGCCTTCTCCACCCACCACCTCAGTTTCATTCTCTGTACAGTAAGTGGCCAGACTCGGCTCCTTAAGGTCCACTTTCTGGCCAAATTCAGTGACCTGACTTAGGTAACTAAGATTCCAGAAGAAACTGACCGAAAGCTACCCATTGCGACGAAGTGCCGGGAAGGTCCGCAGCATTGACGGGAGCAGTGAGCACCCTGCCAGCCCTGTGAGCCTCTGCTCTAAGGCACATTCTCTGCCTGTTTCTGGCCCTGGCTACCTAGGCTGAAAAGGCTTCTCCATCCCACCCAAACTCCCACTTGGTTCCCCTGCTCAAGGTCTTAACTGCCCAAATCTCCAACTTCTTCAAACTCTGGGTTCTGAATAGGGAAGGTTCTTTCTTCTCCAACTGCCAGTTCCTTAAAGAGGCAGGAAAGGGCGTTCCTCCCCGTGCCCACCACCCACCTCCAGGTACACTCACATTTTGGACTTGAACCTGGGAGACTGATTGGAACAAAGGCCAAGCACTGTTCCAGACATGGAAGAAATGTGCTTCCTAGGAGGGCTGGGAGCTGAGTGTGTGTGGGCGGTGTCATTCCATCAGGTCATTTTGGGAACACTGGATGAATTGAAACCATTGAGCACATGGGGGTTTCCAGCTAATTATTTCAGGCACAGCCATGAACTGAACAGCAGACTCTGGGGCACAAGGAAGATGCACAGCAGAGCAGACTTGCAATGTCTTTGCTTGTGAGCCCAAAGTGAAGAGGCTAGGAGAAGACAGAAAGGAGAGAAATGAGCATCTGTGCCATAATGAAGGGAAAAGAGATTGAAGATCATATGGCCGCGGGAGCTCTGCTCCATCCCCCATGTCACCTGCTCCTGGACCAGCGAGGAGCAGGGACAGTGATATGTTCTGCTGATCCTAGCACCTGGCTTTGCTGGGCTGGCAAACCTTGAAATTAGAGGCTGCTGCCAAGCCCAGGTCAAACTTGGAAGCTACAGCGTAGTGTCTGGAGCTGAAGCAGCGCTGAGTAACTCTAAATCAGTCTCACCACTTTATAGACGAACAAAGGGAGGTCCAGAGAAGAAAATTACAAGGGGATGGAGCAGGGACTCAGGAAAATAGCCTCAGGAGAGAGGCCAGAAGCTGCCACGTGGCTTGACATTGCACGCCCGGCTGATAGCAGCCAATAGATTTAGAACATCATTTAATAAAATGTGATTCAATAATATTGAACTGTTTGTGACGTATTAGAAATCAAACCAGCTTGTCAACCAGGACGCTCTGGGAGAAAGCAAAGGAATGTCTGCATCCTTTTTTTTTTTTCTTTCTGTGGCTAGTACTGGTCACGATGGGTCAGCAGTTAATCATCATGTGAGTGGACCCTATGGGTCAGATACATAATAGAGATAACAGACAACTGAGTGTATATGTGTACATACACATATTTGTTCAGTTGAAGGAATTAAGGTAGACACAGCTATGCGAATGCAGACAAACATTATTCAGAGTTCAAATCTTCCCTCAGGGAAGAGCAGGTAAAGACGGCTGAAAGGGGATGGAGAAGAGATGGCCGATTTTCTCTGCAGCTACAGAAACTGAGGAACAAGAGGAGATGTCCAGGCGGCAGCCAAGCAGGGATTCTCGGTCTGCGGCTCCCCCACAGGAAGATGTCCACCCCTGGGGAAGATCAGCTGGAAATGAAAGGGGACTGAGAACTTGAGGAGAGCAAAGTGTCACGGGAGGAGACCTGCACCTGAGGGACTCTGCTTGGGCTCTCCCATTTACTACCAGTGTCAGGCTCTGGGCCAAGCCCTGGGGACTCCAAGCAAGGCAAAGCCAGCCCTGCCCTCAGGGGGCTCCCACTCCAGCGGTCCCTTAGCTTGCGCACAGTGGTAAGTGCTGATAAAAGGCTCTATCCATCAACATAGCAGTTTCATCCTGTATAAAACAGGGGCTTTTATGCCTTTTCTGGGGCCTTGCTGTGAGGGCAGAAGAAGGCAGTGGGCATGAAAGAAGTGTGAATCCTTGTGCAAGGAGGAAGCTGTCTGTCCAGGTCTTCAGGCAGACGCTACTCCTCAGGACTGTGCACGTAAAACACTCGTCTAAAACAAGCAGCAGGCTCACCCCGAGGACCTGTGTCCCAAGTGGAACAATAGTGGAAATACGGCAAAACACCCTAGCCCCAACCTTGAGCCTCAGGGTCACTGCCTCTCCTCAGCTCCTCCCTACCCCAGCCAGGACTGTGCCTGTGCGAAGAACCTCATCCTTCGATGTTGTTTCACCAAAGTGTATGTGTTCATGGAACCTATGAAGGGCATCAGGCAGGTGGCCCACAGCCCATCATGGTGCACAGCTGCATACTGGGCTTGCTTATGCATGTGAACTGCCTTCTTTCCAGGTTTGGAAAATCTAACAGGGAATGGTTCACTGACAGGAGCATAGTTCTTTCCGAATGCTTGAGAACTAATAAGGCAGTTATTTTTATTTAAAGAAAAAAAAAACATTGGGGCAGTTAGGTGGCATGGTGGATAAAGTGCTGGCCCTGGAGTCTGAAGGCCCTGAGTTCAAATCCTATGTCAGACACTTAATAGCTGTGTGATGCTGGGCAAGTCACTTAACCCAATTGCCTAGGGGGGAAGCAAAAAACAAAAACAAAAACAGAAAAGAAAAGAAAAAAATAACTTGACAGGTCAGGGCACTTTTTCTAGGAGAGATATGCTTTAGAAGGAAATGAAATTAGAATTAAACTCCAAGAAACATTTTTTGACTGTGAAATGGGCGATAGAATAATAAGGAAGGATAGGAATCACCAAGCTAGAACTCTCCTCCCTCCACCCCCAGCCCCAGCCAGCCCAGAGAGGGGAGATTAGCACACCCACAAATTACTGCAGTGCCAAAGCCCTGATGTGTTGAAGACTGTCATCAGTGAATCAGACGTAAGAGAGATTCCTTCCAGCTTTGGGCAGGGGTGTGCCCCGCTAGATGAAGGATTCTGTGCTCTGGACAGCTAATGGTGGTCAGACCTATGGTGACCAGGGGGCCAGGCAAGGCCTGTGATGGAAGCCAGGACAAGCAGATGAGAGGGATGTCTCCTCTAACTTCCAACAAAATGCAACACGTGTGGAAAGCATCTACCAGCCCCCAGTCTGGCAGCCTCAGCGTTTGTGCACGGTGGGGCTTCTGCCCAAAATGTAATTCGACAATCAGATTCTCCAGGAGCTGGCAAAGCACATGAAACCTCACATCACCACCACAAACACAATTCAGATTGGCGATGGAATTGAGGAGGGCTGGCCTGGAGCGTAGCCAGAGCCACATACTCAGGCCCCACGTATGTGGGTAGCCCTGGTTGGCCTGCTGTGACCCCAATGTTTACCAGTGGCCCCACCCACTGCCTCCACCCAGAACGGGCATACAAAGAAAGGCTGATGTAGTCCCTGCCTTCAGGAAGGTCACCAAATGGGGGGAGGGCAGTTGATATGTACCAACTGGCACATACAAGATGCAAACGGAGCAGGTGGAAGGGAACCAATGAAAAGACGGGCTCAGAGGCTGACCTGTCTCACCTGCAAAAATATAAAAAATAAAAAGGTGGGGGAGGGGCAGCAAAATGGCCCAGTGGACAGAGCTCTGGGCAGAATGTCAGGAAGACGGGCTCAAATCCTGAGTTCAAATCCAGCCTGACATTAAGTGGCTGTGTGGCCCTGGGCAAGTCACTTAACTGCCATTTGCCTTAATCCACTGGAGGAGAGAATGACTTTGACAAGAAAACCCCATGGGCAGTATGGTCCATGAGATGACCAAGAGCTGGACAGGAGTGAACAGCTGAACGATGGCCTTAGAGACGGAGGTGCTAGCAGCTGGGGGCACCAAGGAAGACCTGGGGAAGGATCCAAGAGGCAGAGGGGCAAGGGACAGGCCGCAGGATACCAGGGATGAGCCATGGCTGCAGAACACATGCAGCTCACAATTCTGTGAGCGTGTGAGGCGTGATCTGGTGATCGGAGACATGTTTCTACATTCGAGGGACAGTAAGCTCAGAAAATCACACCCCACTCTGGAAGATCTGGTGTTGCTTAAGGGAAAGGTTCAAGATGATGTCTGGGGGTCCCCACTTCCTCTAAATCCTACCCTAAAATAATCATAATGGTAACATATGCTTACACAGACTATCTCACATACACATGTATGCTCTATAGATACATATACACACCACACTCATGGAGTTTT